>NC_141157.1:10549610-10891022 GCF_053477565.2 Lygodium microphyllum
CAAAAGAAACCCTTCTACACCAACTTTCAATTCTTGTAATGTTTCAGCTGTAAATTGATGATCTATATCTTTAGGATCTCACAAACTTGGCTACCTTGAAACTTTCTTATACAGATCCTCATTGTCTAGTGGAAGTGGCAAAGCAACTGGTTTCACCTTTTTGTCAACCGTCTTATACTTTGTTCCCACAACTGCTTTAGCCCATTGTAATCCTTCCTGTTGAGCAAACAATGCTATAACATCATACATGTCCAAATAACATAACGACAACACTCTATTTTCAGCCTCATTTTCTACATGTATGGTTGCTAAAATTTCAGCCAGTGTTAGTAATATTCAGCCCATAAAGAGGCCTGAAATGCCTTCATTTTCAGCTAACAACCCCAATGCTTTTAGTTTCTTAGTAGTCCGTTTCATAGATATGCGTTTAGCCTTGCACATAGCTTCCATAGGCTTAAACCAACATGAACTGTTTGCTGTAAACTAAGAATAACCAGTAGTAAATACATGCTTCATTCCATCAAGAGACAAGTATATTCTCTGAACAACACTACTATAGCCCCACATTACAGCAATGATAAATGAAAATTCGAGTCTTTGAATTTCCTTACATTTGGAGGCAAAGGAGATTCTCAAAGTGTATCATGATTAGCATGATTAACACAAACGGTAAGAAATTGGATTACTTTTCTCCTATCCTTGCTTCTAACTCTTGCATAAGCAGAACCATCATCAAGCACCTTTGTTTTCATACGCACTCCTAAAATATAGGGCTGTCTCAAAATCACTGCATATGAGGAACTATCTTGTACAAAGAAATGCTGCTCTTCTTGTACATCACCAATCATCACTTTTACATTAGGACATGCAACATAGAGCTTTCTCGAAGAATTATTTGCAGCCCTTATATGCCAACCATGATCAATGTCCACAAGCCATGCACCATTCTCATACAATCCAGGTTCAAGGACATTAATTTCGGACTTGTGGTCAAGCAAAGCGACATAAGGAGTTTCACGCTCCTTTATTTTCACTACCGTTTCAGTGGTAGCCCTTGCCCAGTGCTTGTATAATGACTGCAAGGAATAAATCCTAGAGTCTCTTCTCCATATTGTTGCATTTGCCTTAGTCCACCATGCATATTATTACAAGACAATGCATTTTCAGTCACTTTTTTCTCTTTTCCACATGCTCATATTCAGCTCGAATGCCCAATAAACCAGTTTCCTCTTCAAATTGTAGCAATACACTAGTGGTATCACCAAGAAACTGGCGCTTCCTCTTAATTATGTCAATGATTTCGTCATGAAATTCTCGCTTGGCAATGGCAAGCACCTCTTCCAAGGTGAATTCCACTTGACTGTTTAAAATTTGCTCTTCAAGAATCTTCTTAAGATCCGTGGTTGTCTCAATATCAAACTGTAGCTTATATCCCGGTTGTTTACCTTTCTTTTTACCCTCTTATTTGCTATCCTATTTCTGCTCTTGTCCAACCTCTTCCATAACATGCTTGGGAGGTGGCTGATTTGTAGCTTTAGGCTGATCCACACTTCTTCTTGTTTCTGTCTTAGATGTCCCTGCATTATCTTTATTTCTCTTTCGTTTCTCTTTTTCAAGTACATCTGTGTTTTGCACATTTTGCTAAATATGCACACACTGAATATGCATCTACCAATGATTCCCAACAACTAGTTATATCACGAATGTCTTACCTTGTATGAGATATTTCACTATTAGTAACTTTCCTCTTTTCAGGTGCATGTAAAGCATTTGTTCATATTGCAACCTTTGGATCAACCATCACTTGGCTAGGCATTTTATCCAACTGTAGACCAAAAGTAGAAGCATAAACATCTGCATAAGCATTTCGGACAAGTAAGTCTTCCAACAACTTTTGCATACTTTTCTTTCCAAAATTCAAAGCAAGACGCAATCCTGTTTCTTGTGCATGGATCTTGCAATCTTTCCAAAAGATGAGCTGTCCTACCAAGGCCTGTTGATAAGCAACATAATCCTTCCTTTCATACTGCAAACTATCACACCGCATATATCTTTTCCTTGGTTTAGAAGCGGTTGCTCATCCCCTTTCCTCTTGTCATTTCTCATCTAATTTTGCTGCCGTCAATTGAAGATCCCATATGCCTTTAACCAATTTATCTAATACATCTTCCTTGATAGTGGAAACAACAGGTGTAGCCATAGGGTTAGCCACAAAAGTGGGTGGCTTATTGGATACATAAACTATTTTGCCCATAATAGTGGGTAAGCTAGATATATGCAATCTTTCTCTCCTTCTATGCTTTTTCACCAGTGTAGTAACAACTTCCTTAACTTGCCTTCACTTTGTTTTAACCCCTTTCTCTATAGTCAAATCCTCTAATAAATCATCAAGCTTCTCTTGAAGCTCAGGATCTGTTGCTTGTAAAAACAATTCAATTTTCTAACTTGTAAGAGCTTGCTGTTTTGCAAGATCTAACTGCTCAAATTGACTTTCTAATTCTCTTAATAACACTGTAGCCATAAGATCTTGAATGGGTTTTAAAACCCACTCCTGGAAAGTCTTGCAAGTACAAATTGGTGTCTTCAATGTAAAATTCTTCCCTGAGTGTCTTATTGAAAGCTACCTAGTTAGCATCCTGCATGTACAATTCAGTAACTCGGGCTTTCAATTCATGTATAGTATTGGCTCCATACAAGTTGAGCCACCTCAAAAAACTCCATCTTTGGAGCATAGATATGCAAATATGCAGATACATTCCTGCCATTAAATAATTTCATCTCACACTCTACTGCCTGTAGAGCATTTATCACAATAGTTTCCGTTTGAGCAGAAGCTTGCATCACTTGTTGTTGTTGTTGTTGTTGTATCTATATAAGCATGTTCATATTCTGCACTAACTGCTGCAAAACATCACTAGAAACTATGCTTGAAGGTTCTCCCATTCTGTCTTTCCTTTTCCGACGATATTTCATGTCGGGTTCACCAATGTCGGAGGGGTTTTAGTTGAAAGGTCATATCCACTTGGATCAGAGAGAGAAGGAAGTAGAGAAAAGGAGATAGAAGAGAAGAAAATGAATAGACAAGAGGTACATACGATAAAGACAAAGCTCAATGAATCAAAGCACTATGTATTAATAGAACCTGAAAAGATAAGCAGAATTCTTGTTTGGGACTACTCAGAAGTAATCTCCAAGCATTAGATCTCTTGGAGCTCCTTGGTAGACAAAAAATGTACAACAAACACTACCTTCTTCTCCGCTGCTTAGATCGCAAATTTGATGGTTTTGTTGGCTCTGAAAGGCGGGTTAAAAGCCAAGATACTTGGCTAGAATTTTCCCAGATCACTCCTTTTTCTTCTCCCCGTTTAGAGTGCTGTTTGTTGTCTGTAAATTGTGATCGCGCGCTGCAAGAATTCGGTAGCCCCTTCTTTTTGCATGAGATCTCTCTCAAAACTAGTCGAAAAAGCCACTTGCTTTTTTCATGTCACTCTATTCTAGAAGTTTTCTATATCCTTTTAGGATGTTTACAAGAAATAGTATTCAAAATAGGTTAAACTTGCCCAAAAATTTTGTATTTTGGAACTAACCATACTATGGACACTAGTATTAATGACTAATTTGACATTGACTCTCTAGATTCATACGAAAGTTGGATGATGATGCACTCCAGGTTTTTTCACACTATATCTATGTAGCGACACGACACCGCTCTCTCGTGCGAAGCCTTCTCCTTTCCTTTTCTTATTCCTTATTTTCTTCTAAGTTTTTTTTTTCTTCCATCCTTTTTTTTCTTGATTCTTATTTTCTTATTATGCTCCTCCTTTCGTTTTCCAAGTTTTTTACTTCTTTCCCATTACCTAAGCCCTTAATCTTTAAGGCTTAAACCTTAAATCTCTTCCACTTTTCATCATTTCCTTCTTCCATATTGAAAGTTTAGAGCCGAGAGTTTGTAAGTTTTAATCATAGCGTTAGTTCCATTTTGGAGACATGTTACTCCAATCAAGGGATATGAGGGCTTTGTTGGATCGAAGAAGTGGCTGTGCAACTATTGTGGATTGGAGAAATTGGGGAGTGTAATCCATGTGAAAGGCCACTTAGCATGCACCCCGAGCAAGGATATTGGGCCTTGCACAAATTTGCCAGCAGAAGTAATGGTAAGTCTTCATCTTTGGTATCGAAATTATATGGGGATTTAGCTACAAGAGGATGAATCCTCTCATCCAACACGATATAGGGATAATGAAGCATACGTGGGACAAGGAGAGACTTGTAGATCTAGTAGCACTAGCCAAATTGAAGGTGCTAGTAGCTTATAAAAAAGAAGGGCATCCATATTTGTATTAGGTCCTAGTGCAAAAAGGATTATGTTGCTATGTTCTAGTGGTAGCGGGCAAAGGGGCTCGTTACATGGTGCAAGTGTTTATGCAAGATCTTAGAGGCAGACTATTGCGGAGACAACTAGGAAGCTTACGTGCTTGCTCATTAAGTATGCCATCCCTTTCAATGTGGTTACTATATATCAATGAAAAAGGATAATTAGACCAGTGAGTTGCATAAGGTGTGAGTGGAAAGGTCCCTCCGCAAATATTTTCTGCATATGAGAGCTTCGAAAGAAAAAGTCATCCATAGAGGTTCAATTGGAGCCCTTGAAGGAGACATGGGTGAAATATGGATACACAATTTTATGTGATGGATGGTCGAATATACATAGAAGCAATGTATATAATATTTTGGTGTCTTCATCTAAATGCACCATGTTTATTAAGGCCACTGATACCTTTGTCTCAGGTCTTACTATTGCACGAGCTTTTGTTTGGGAGCACATGCGATAGGTTATCATAGATATGGGAGTCCAAAATGTTGTATAGCTAGTGATAGATAATGGGAGCAACTGTGTATCCATGGGATGTATGCTTGACGATGAGTTCTCTAGCATCATAGTATGGACTCCATGCACATCATATTGCCTTGACTTACTAATTGAAAACGTTGGGCAAATATCTTGGGTGGATAACCTCTTCAGGACAATAACAAGCATGGTAAGATTTGTAAAGAGGCCATTCGTCACTAGTATGTTTCGAACCAATAGTACACTTGAGTAATTGAAGCCCTTTGTCACTAGATTACTCATGTGGAGTGAGAGAGTCTTCAAAGGCTCTTGTATTTAGATATGTATTGAATTAGAGTTGGTGGGTTGAGACAAAGGTATTGATGAAGATTCTCACTTCTATTTGCATTATCTTGTGTATCATTGATATGGAGGGGAGTACTTTGGGCCTTCTATATAGGCATATTGATAAAATTAGTGCGGCCTTTCTTCGCAACAACTCCTAACTTATTTTATCTACGATTAATTATCCATCGCTCTTAAGGTTTTGATGAGATACATGCAATGTGGAATGCAGAATGGGCTGGTTTCATAAACACATCCATGTTGTCATGTATATATTGAATCCCCTTCGGCATAGTGAGGAGCGATATACTAATGAGGAGTTGGAGGAGGACTTGATAGAGTACATGAGACACCTCATAGGAGATAATCTAGATATGATGAGGAGAGTAGATGATGATTTGTTGACATTTTGTAATCATTCTCTTCATTTTGGCCAACCCACAACTAGGCTTGGAGACGCGTAGCTTCAACCGTCTCTTAGTGGGATAAATATGGCAATTGTGCTCCTACTTTGTATGTGAGTCATGACTTTTATGTTTTGATAATCTTATGTATTATGTATCAAAAGATGATGTACGAGCAAGATAGTAGGGTTTGCAGGGAGAAACATGGAGTAAACTCGGCAAACATGGAGAAGAGAAGATAAGAGAGAAGAATCTCTGATGATTGGAATGATGAAGTTTTGAATTATGGAGTGAATGTGATACAAGGAAACGAGGGTGCCGTAGCACAAGGAAGATGATGAAGACAGCCACGAACCATGAAATGCAATGTCCTCTTGAAGGGGTGTGAGGGTAGTGGAGAGGCCGGAGAGAAGAGGTGACGAATTGAATGAATCTACCGTAAGGAATGAATGAGAGAGTGGCCTATAAATAGGCACAGTCAGTCTAGGGCGGTGTTCCTTTTTGGGACTGCAAACCCTAAACGCAAAACACAGAAACACAAACTGCGGGTGAAGGATTTCTCAACATTATGCAACCTAGATTTTATAATCTATTGTCTATTTAAATGTTGATTTTGCGGCTTGTCTATTATCTAACCTCAATATCTTAAATTTGAATAGAAACGCATTGCCATTCGTCTTCTCTCGCAAGATTGTAGTTTAGGGTCTAGTAACTATTGAGTACTAGTAACTCCTAGTAACTATTGAGTAGTTATTGAACTTTGGACAGGTTATTTACATGTCATAGTTACATGTATGTTGATTTTACTTATTATATATCTTGGTTTCATTGTTCTTGATGTCTTAACCATTGAGTCTTCACTTGTGACACTTGTTATGAATCATGATTTTGATCATATGATATGAAGACTCGAAGTTTTGTATGAAATTTAGATACATGTTGTTGTAGGCATTGATATATTTATATATCTATGTAATAACACATCCATTTTAATGTATAATTTGAAACACTATTTTACCGCTTTTAAAATTTGGCTAAAACTTCGAAACTCCAGTTTTTCTCGTTTCCGAAACTCCCTCATACTATGGAACAATGATCCCAATGGGACAAATATTATTAGTATACCATACTTTGGGTGCAAACGGAGTGCATCTGAGATCCACTATATGATTGAGTTGTCCATCATAAGGGGAGTGGAGGTGCAACCTCTCCCTTGAGCATCACATAATAATCTAGACTCTCTATGCTCTATGGAACATGAATGAGCCCTATCCAAAAGTGACTCTAATTTAAAAACATCAAGATAAAGTGCATTATTGAGGATGATCTGCTAGGTCATGCTTCTCCAACATTCTTTCATAGGTGAAACAATCTTGAAAGTTCACCAAGTAGCACATGGAAACTTTACCTCCAACTTCACTTGCCCCAAAACCTGCACTAAGTTTAATGCATTTTTCCCTTTGGATTACACAGAATTTTGAAACTTTCACATTGCTGCCAAACATGGTACATTGGCTTGCCCCTTGACCAACATTCACACATTGACTTCCAAACACACATGGGTTAGCAAATGCATTACCAAACATGCCATTTTGTGCCTCAGCATCATGCCAACATTTCTACACATTGGGTTTTCCATTTTACCTACCATACCAGATACATTGGGCCTTGCATACCATTCATGGGTGGCTGCATACCAAATACATTTGGTCCTTGCATTTCCATGGCTGAAGCATTATTAGCCATTGCTTAGAAAATTGAACCACCACTAAAGTATCTTGGGTGGCCCACATTAGCATGCATGTATGCTGTCCAAAAAGCATTGGATTGATACTTCTAAGTTGGCCTCGTATATGCATCAGTTGCCCTATGAACATCATTTGCTTATGCTCACTATCCACATTTGGAACATCATGCTGTTGCATTGTTTCTTTCTTCGGTACATCTTACTATCCCAAAGCTCTTGAAAATGATTTTTTCTTCTTGCCTCTATTGCCCTCCTTTGGGGAGTTTAAAAAGTGCATAAACCGAGGATCAGTTGCCAATTGTACAAACATTTTAATCCCTCTCCTTCTTGTTGGCCATTAGCTTCAAGAGGCCTAGAAGGACCCACTTCTTGTGCGATCTCCTCGTTCTCAGCTCGTTGCTCATGCTGCATGCCTTGTCTAAGATCAGGCATGGCATTGCCCCCAACACTTCGTATAATCTCAAATTGAGAGGTATTATATCCCATCTCATTGTATGAAGACATTCTTGTTGTAATCCTCAGCTGATTACAATTCACTAAAGCCATGTTGACTTCCAATTAGGTGTCATAAGTCCACCAATTCAAGGGAGTTAATGGTATATCGGCAATGAAACCATGAAATCAGCCTTCCGTCTTGGAATAACTTGATTAAAAACTAATTATAACTAACAATAAAATTCACACAAATTGAAAATACAAATGTTATCACTTAATGTTGAACATTGGATATTTTGTTGGCCCCAAAATTGACGTCCCTGGTGGTATTTCTTTAACTTTTATTGCTAAAGGTTGCAGTATACTTAGATCCAACTTGATCTCCTTCAATCTTCAATACATCTTGTTATTCATAGCAACATTAAGCAAGCCTTCAAGCCAATTTACCCATTGGTTTGGTTGTTGGGTATTGGCCTTCAATTTGCTCCTTGGAAGACAAATTCTGTCTCAAACTCAATGTTGGCTAGCTAGCCTCTTGAAAGTCATTGAAATCCCATATTTCAGTTGTTGAATTTCAAGTACTAGGCCCTAAATTTTGAGCACTCCTTTGGAGGTGGCCAGTAAATCCGATTTTTGTTGTAAATTAGGGCTCAAAAGAAGCAAAAATTCTTCAATTACACCCTATTGGAACTGAATTTGATTGAGATCTTGTGAGGGAAGCTGTGAATTGGCTAAGAAAATAGAGAGGAAGCTAGAGAGAGTGAAACCAACATTTTTTCTTGGATAAAGTGGTAAATAACCTAATTTAGCACTAATTACAATAAGCATAAAATTCACATAAACTAAAAATGCACACTTTACCTCTTTAAACTTGGATGTTGGATATCCTGTTGGCTCCAAAACTGACACTCCTTGTGGCATTTCTTTATCTTATATTGCAAATGAAAGGAGTACAACTGAGATCCTTTGATCTCCGCCTTTAATCCAAGTACCTCGTGCTATCGAAATTGACCAGTAAGCCTCCAAACAAATTTGCTCCTTGGTTTGCTTGGAGATTGACCTTCACCGTGCTCTGTGAAAGACAAATTCAGCCACAAATTTGATATTGCATGATTGACGTCTTGAATCTCTTTGAAATTCTTTAATTTCAGTTGTTGAAATTAAGTCCTAGGCTTCAATTTTGAGTACGTATCTCGAGGTAGTAGTCAAAACCTTAATTTTTGTTGTAAATTAGGGTTTACAACAGAGATTGATTGAAATGTCTTCCTTTGATGGCTCAAACTGTTGGAAAATGCTGAGATAACTTGAGAGATGTCTAGGGGATGAGAGAGAATGCTGAGATAACTTGAGAGATGTCTAGGGGATGAGAGAGAATGCTGTAGAGAGAAATTTCAAAGTTTCATCGTGAGAAATGTTGAAAAGCTACAACTCCCTTGCTCAAACAGCCATGGAAGTTGTCACCTACAGCTTAGGACCACTATGAAGACTGCTCTCCTATCCTATATGCTATCGTTTGCAATAGAAGGACATTGGGTTGCTTTCACTTGCTCTTGGAGGTCTCCAAACTGTTGTCACATGTTGTAGGACTAATCCTTGGTAGTTGCAAATCACATTAGCAACCTCTCCTTGCTCTCTAACAATCTCCTTTTCTCTCAAAATGGTTGGAAATAGACTTCCACCAGTCCCTAAAAACGTTTTTTCACTTGCATGGGCAAGTTTTGCCAAGTGGCAACCTTCTAATCTTATTTTTCAGCATTATCCAGCTTATGAAAATTAATTTAATAATTATTTTAGTGCTCAAAAAATTAATTTTACGAGCCAATCATTAAATTAGCTATGCGAATTATTAATTAATTAATGCCTAGTTTCTAATGTTACCATTGACATTAGTGGCTAATAAATTGGTCTACATCCAAATTTGACACCGAGTACCACCTAATACCTGTCCGGCATAACTTATTACAACTTTTGCCTTTGATGCCCACTGCATTCTCGAGGTTCTTGGCTTGTTATCATGAAATAATTGCCATGTGTATCATATGTGCTAAATAACCTTGCACATTTTATTAATAACTTAATCAAATGCTATCGGCAAGATTAAAGCATCTTAAAAATTCACATCCTTGTGAGAAAGATAAATTTTAGAGTTTGATTGCCAAAAGTCATTGAAATTTGGTGCTGCCATGTTGTGAATGGCTAATTGATTGTAGCACATCATCAACAAGAGGCCCACATGCAGCTATTTGCCCTAAGTGGCCCCAAAACTGCTGTCATTTGCTTGTAGACAGCCTACAAGGGCTGTCACCTGCATCCAATGGCCTCTTGATTGATTGGGGGTAGCTTATTGATAGCCTTCAATTGCTAGGTTGATTTCCAATGGCTGGAAAATTGCAGCAGCAATTGTCTTTTCTCCTCTCCTCCTCTCCTAACCTCCACAATGTTGAAATGAGACTCTACTAGCCTCTAATGGCCTTCCCTTTAGTTGCATGGGCAATTTTTGCCAAGTGGCAGCCTTCTATATGCATTTTTCAGCCCAATTAAATTTATTTTCAGAATGTTTTTAATTATTAACTTTTTTTTGCTCAGAGAAATAATTTTATTAGATAACAATTAAATTGGCTAGATCAATTTATTGCCAAGTATTCTCGAGCATTTATTAGCTTACAAATTGAGATTAATTAATTAATTACTACCTAGTTTTTAATGTCACCATTGCTATTATTGACTAATAAAATATTCTAGGCTAAAATCCATTACTAGGTACCACTTGGTACATAACTTATATAACTTATTACAAGTTTTGCCTTTGACACCCAACACTAACTTCTAAAGGTCCTTGGCCCATCATTGTAAAATGACTAACTAGCTTATCGCATTTATATCTCACATTTGTATATTTGATTAACAACTTAATCAAATACTAAGCAAAGCATAAAAGATTCACATACCTGTGGCAGATGGACACCAAGAAAATCCCTAAGTTCTTGGAGATTGAGGTAGAAGGGCATGGGTTCAGACAATAGATTATAGTGACATGGCAGGTATGGCAATGCCTTCATTGCCATGAGTTTGTGCACGAGGCTTTTGAGTGCACATGTTATAGGCCTAAGGCCATGCAACAAGTGATTGTACATGCAAAGGGTGATGGTTTCATCTAAGTCCAATGAGTTCGGATAGAAGGCAACCAGGGTACCACTAGTCTATGCAGCCTCAACAGCCACAATGGTAGCCCCTCCTCCAATCTAATATTTTCTTCTTCCATATCTTAATCTTTGTTTTCTTTTTTTGGTATGTGTGTGTGTAGAGAGAGAGAGAGAGAGAGAGAGAGAGAGAGAGAGAGAGAGAGAGAGTTTGTGTGTGTGTTGTTAGCCTGCCTGAGTTAGTCATGTCAGTCAATCATCTCCTGGTTGTGAGCTCCTGTTAGAGTTTGAGGGAGACATAGGAGCTTTGGTAATTTAGGTGCATTTTCTTTATTCGTTGGCTTTCTATGTGCATTCCTAGGCTAGTTACTGCTTTCCACAACTTGTTTACACTAGCCAGACATTTTCATTGCTATCTAGGGTTTTTTGGGGGTGTCCCCTATTTTTTCTAACATTTCTTTCTATGTGACCAACATTTAATGCTGGTTGGCCAGCATTTATGGCCTCTCTTGGATTAGGTCAACCAACTTTTTGGTGCTCTTGCTATTTATAGTTGCATCCTCCCACTTGGCAGGCACATACACTCTTCAGTCTTCCCTTTGCAGGTGCACACTTTGACACTCTGACTCTCCATGCTTGGTGCTGCCATTGTCATCAGCCTAATCTGGTGCCCTCAAAGACGCTTTGGGTTGTGTGCAGGGACTAATCAGTCCATCACCATTGTATCAACATTCTTCTTTAGTCACTGCAGTATTCTTCCCTCATCTTTTGCTTTCTCTTTTCCCCCCTCTCTCTCTCTTTCTTTTTACTTTTCTCTGTGTTTATGTTTCTCTTTTGTTATGCCCTCTCACTTGGTATCATCACCCAAGTGGGGACAGTTTGGAGATTTATTCAAAGAGTAGGTTTTCATTGAGCAGTCCAGATTTTCAAAACGCAAATTTTCAGCTTGTGTTTATTGCGCTTACATCTCGAACAAGTTGTCCACACTATGTGTTTTTACCCCTAGGCAACCATGCAACTGTCACGAGGACGTAAAATTTTGAGATGCTTTAATCTTGATGATAACATTTGATTGAGTTATTAATCAAATGTGCAAGGTTGTTTAGCACGTGATGCATCTAGTGGTTATTTCATGGTAATAAGCCAAGGACCTTAAGAATGTAGTAGGTATCAAAGGCAAAAGTTGTGATAAGTTATGCTAGCTGGGCTTTGGGGGTTAGTTTATGTCAGTTTTTACCCTAGGACAATTATTTAGCCAATAAGAGTTGGTGGTGACACTAGGGACTAGTATTAATTAATTAATTAATTCCAATCTAAGGGTTAACAGAGCTTGGGGATCACCCCAGGTTGCAAATGGCCTAGCCAATTTAATTATGGATGGGTACATTTAATTTTGGGTAGGGTTAGGAGGGCTAGAATCAATTTTCAGTATTATTTAATCATGAAAATTAATTAAATGACTAGATAATGCTGAAAAATGGGTTTAGAAGGCTACCACTTGGCAAAAATGCCCATGCAAATTGAGAAAACGTTTTTGGGGACTGGGTTTCAGATGTTTAATTAGTTTACAACTTGGGAGAGAGAGAGGGACTTATTGGTTCATTTTCTGATCATTAGAGAACAACATTTGCTTCAGAAGATAGCCATTTGGGGGCCTCAGCAGGTAGGGGACAGTAGGGAGTCACCTTTCGAGGGCTGGCAATAGCATTGTTGATCAGGTGATAACATTTTGGAGGTGCTTGGCAGTAGATGACTGTATTAAATGCAAATTTAGGGTTATCTCGTGAAGAAAATCAGATTTCTCTCTTATCTTAGCTTTCTCTCACCTTCCCCAATCTATTCTCAAGAGATCTTAGCATTTTTGAGCAATTTTAGCACATAGCCAGCCAAATTTGGTGAAGAGTAGAGAGATCTTTGTTGTAAACCCTAAATTTTTGTATAAATTAGGGTTTATTAGTCACCTTGGGATCCATGCCAATAAGAGAATGCATTGTACACTGAAATCAGCACTTGAAATTTGCGGAAATGACAGGGTTCAGATGCCAGACCATCCATTATAAATTGGGGCAACATTTGGCTAGTTAGTGGTTTCATTTATGCAATTCCTAGATGAAAATCAAGGGGCAATTGGCCCAAGTTTCTTGCCAATTGTATATATAGCAAGGGGCTTTTGGATCAACAAAGGAGATTGTGAAATCTCAACTTTACTGAATCTATCAGCAATTAAAGTCAAATAAATACCGAAAGGGGCGCTATGGGGCCAACTGGGTATCTATTGTCCAAGATTATTAAGGTAAATTGTGCATTTCAATTTATGTTTATTTGTTGATTGCTATAATTAAGTGCTTAATCAAGGAATTACTACCCTTTCAAGAAGGAGGGCTGGTTTCAGCGACAGTCTCCAGGGACTAGGTAAACGGCTTTTTTGCATCAGAGGACATAAACATTTATGTTTTGACCAAAACATAGATTTGCGTTTTTGTTGGTGTTCAGTCCTTGCCCCAGGTGTTAGCATATTTCTATAGGCAACAACTTTCTCCAATAAAAACAAAAATTGCAGCAAAAGCAAGGAAAAACAACAAGATATAACTTGTTATCAATGTGGTCGCAAAGGGTATAAAAAGCTCGATTGCAGGTACTTTAAAAAGGAATAAGAATGCAAGAAGCATACTAATACAAAAGGCAAAAAGAATAACAAGGATGACAGCTCTACCCCTAAAGAGACAGAAAAAGCAAATGTGGTATCTTGTGTTATTGAGGAAATAGAAGAGGATAAAGATACTGATTTGCTAGTTGCATTTTGTAGATCCACATGCTTTGAGAGTGGAGAACATGTATATCACTAAAATAGATGTGATAGATACTTTGCTATCGGCTCATGATGGTTTGTCTCACTCGTGGATTGTTGACAACAGTGCTTCATTTCATGTAACTCCCATCTTTGGAGTGTTTTTCTTCTTATGTAGATATTGAAGAATCATGCATGTGATATTGAAGGAATGGACATCATACACCTGGCTCTTGAAAATGGTCAAGAATTGATCCTTCATGATGTTAGGTATGTACCTAGCATCATCAAGAAGAGCTTGCTTTTTGTTGGGTAGCTAGATAACAAAGGTTACTTCACTACTTTTGGTCTACTGCAAGGCATTTCCTAGAAAGTTTGTTGTAGTTGCTGAAGTGCAGTCACACATGGAGTTATGGCACAAGCGTCTTGGACACATGAGCCAAAAGGGTTTGCAGGCACTTTTTTTACTTGGAAGAGTTGATGTGAAAAACTCAAAGCTTGACTTTTGTGATAACTGTGTTCTTGGTAAACATGTAAAGAATCCATACTCTCATGGAGTCTCTAGGAAGGCATGTATCTTGGATTTAGTCCATTTTGATGTATGTACCATGTCAATAAAAACTCACAGTGGTTTCCATTATTTTATTGATGACCCTTCTAGAAAGCTATGGGTTTACTTGCTTAAGTAGAAAAATGAAGCATTGGATACTTTTAAAAAGTTTTATGCATTGGTTAGTATCCAAAAGGGTTTAAAATCAAAATGCATAAGAATAGATAACATAGGAGAGTATGTATCTAAAGAATTCAATAAGTTTTGTGATGTCAATGGGATTAAAAGATAGCTTATAGCTCCTTACAATCTATCATCTAATGGTGTGGCTGAGTGAATGAATCACACGTTATGTGAGAAGATTCGGTGCATGTTGTCCATAGCTAATCTCTCGCAATCATTTTGGGGAGAGGCACTTAAAACTGCGGTGCATATTTGCAACTGATCTCCACATCGTGCACTTGAAAGTGGCATCCATGAAGAGGTTTGGTTTGGTTAACCTGCTTCATATGACCACTTAAGGGTCTTTGGCTGCGAATGCTATGTACATGTATCTGTTGATAGGAGAATCAAACTTGACATGAAATCTCACAGAGGCATCTTCATAGGTTGTGGAGATGAAGGTGAAATGGACTATAGAGTTTGGGTTCCAAGCAGGAAAAAGGTGCTTTGGAGCTGGGATGTGGTATTTAATGTGTCAAAGCTATTGAAAAATGTCACATTTAATGACTCATACAAAAAGAAAGTTAAATTTCAGCATGATTAGTTACTTGAGCAGCCATTAGCCACTGAAAATTCAGCTCCTTTTGATGCTAATTATGACAATCAATGTATTATTATTGAGCCAGATAAAAATGGGCAGCAAGGGGATGCTGAACATCAGCTTGAGTACCAAAATCAGCATGCTGAAAATGAATTACAGTAGCTTGAAATTGTATAACAGCAACCTGAACATGTAGTTCAGCAGCCAAACAATGAGGTCATTGACATTCCCTTGGATGTGGATCAATTACTTGATAACACAAATCATTGGGTAAGAAGGTCTACTCGTGTTAGAAGACCTATACAAAGATTTGATCCTTCTTTGCACTACATTTTTCTCACAGATGAAGGTGAGCCTCTTAAGTATAAAGAGGTTCGAGAAGATCTAAAAGCCTATGCTATAAGGATACACCTCATCACCAATTTGAGGTTCACCACATTGATTTAAAGCATTGGCAAGAAAGAGAATGGGATGAAATACTCTACGACATCTTGGGAGAAGATCCCAGTTTTCATTTCTCTCCCCAGGTAATAGATCTTGATCCCCCAATATCACCTTCTCAAACAATAGGTCCTCACATATGCAGATGCAACTCTCTTGAGCTAGCTGCACAACATGATCGTGCTTACCTTGGAGCATGGATGATGACCTCTTTTGCTTTTCTTTGCTAAGATCTTGATTTTCCAAATCTTTGTCCTTCAACGAATATAATGGAACACAAGAAGTAGTAGTAAATGGTTGTTCGTTTCTCTTGCCAAGGGCAAGATAATGTTGTTGTGGAAGAGGAGAAGAACGTGATGCCAATTCTTTAAGTTCTTCTTCAGGAGGAGGAGAATGTGGAGAGGCATCAGAAGACCGAGATGCATAATTCTTGGTTTGATCTTTAGGATTACCAAGTTGAGACTGTGAAGTAAACTGGCCTTATTATGTGAATTAAAGAAAAAGTGGGAGCTAGCTATGAAAGAAGAAATGAAGTCATTGTATCAGAATGATACTTGGGATTTGGTTACATTGCCCAAGGATGGGAAAGCCATTTCTAACAGATGGGTCTATAAAATCAAATATGTGGATGACAAACCCAAATACAAAGCCAGACTTGTGGCTAAGGGCTATACACAAAAGGAGGGCATTGATTTTTAGGAAGTGTTTTCTTTTGTTGTCGAAATGACCACTCTTCGAGTTTTATTTGCCATTGTAGCATCTATGGATCTTGAACTCGATCAGATGGATGTTAGAACTGCATTCTTGCATGGTGATCTGGAAGAAGAGTTGTACATGAAACAACCCGAAGGCTTTATTATACAAGGAAAGGAGCATTTGGTATGTAAGCTTAAGAGAAGCTTGTATGGTTTGAAACAGGCTCCTAGACAATGGTCTAAAAAGTTTGATGCCTTCATGCTCTCACATTGATTTAAAACGAGTAGTGTAGATCACTGCTTATACATTAAGAAGGCTGATGATGGAAGCCTTATTATACTTGTGCTTTATGTGAATGATATGCTTATTGTTGGTAAGTATAAAAGCCAGATTAATGCATTGAAAAGACAGCTGAATTCAGTGTTTTCCATGAAGGATTTGGGTGCAACTGAACATATTTTGGGCATGTGTGTGACACGAGATAGAGAGTAGCAGCTTTTATTTCTCTCACAAGAAAAGTACATCAGCAAAGTACTTGGTCGTTTTTCTATGGCTGATGCTAAGCTTCTTGGTGTACCTTTTCCACCTTATCTTAAACTTAGCAAGGCAGATTGCCCAAAAGATGATAAGGCAGCCAACTCTATGAAGGGTGTTCCTTATGCTTCAGCTTGTGGTTCACTCATGTATGCTATGGTTGCCACTAGACCTAACATTGCTTGTGCAGTGGGAGTTGTAAGTAGGTTTATGTCAAATCCTGGCAAGGCAAAAGTTGAGATTTTGACTTTCTTGATTTGCTCTAGTAGAGGATTGTTAAATTGCGAGGGAGACATTCTAGTCACATTAGGGAGGTGATTTTGGGATTTATCATGATATGATGGGACCTATTACTATTCTTAGAGGGCTTCGCTTTTCTAGTAGGTACTTAAAACTTTATTGGCAAAAGCTCCTTGTTGGGAGCTCAATGGCTTTGTTATTGGGGATTGAGCAGCTGTTGATTAGGATGCATGAGTGAGTGAGTGGTAATGGCTTGCTATTCTATAAGGAGGAACCTTATCTACCAGATGGGAGAGATGTTAAGATTAGATACTTAGAGAATGTCATATGCAACTTGTGTCAGTCATCCAGGGTGACATGCCTTTTATAAAATAAACTTTTTGTTGTCCTAAAATGAAAAGATGTGTTGAATGTTGCATCACAGGCTTTCTGTTGTGCTAAAATGAAAAGAATGTGTTGAGCACACATGGTAAAATCTTAAATTTGTCAAGTTAACAAGGCTGAGATGTGAAAGTGTTTCCCTGGATTCTAATGGATTGCCTAGAACAATTCAGATGAGCCATGGCGCTCTTTTAGTTGTTCGTTTTTCACAAAGATGGGAGAGGGTTTTGCAAATCATAATTTTGCAACAGAATTGGCTTATCAGTTTGAGGACCCACGGATTCTTAGGGACTCTATGTATGCTTAGTAATTTTTGAAAATTTGTGTTTGGGAAGTAGGAAACAACTTCAAGTTCGAGTTGCTCAGTCATCCTCGATCAGAAAACCAGATAGAGAGAACCAAATTTTTCCATGTGGGCAGTTGGTTAGTCAGAGACAGTCTGCCAGATATTGGAGCCCTGATTTGAAGGGTCATACATTGCCACTGTCCTTTGGTGTGCATTATAGCTTGTCCAATATTATTTACTCGCATATAGCTTGTGTATAGTAGTGCCTTGGCCGAAGGCTACTATCAGTTCTTCTCATGAGATTTTGTACTACTGATGCTGTGAATCTGAAGTGTGATGTCCATTTGAGACAGGAAATGCTTAGTTTCCCAAGATGTTGGAAGTTTATTAAATTTTGCGGAAGGTTCCATCTTCTGTTTTCTGAAAGCTTGAAACTTGTACCCAGGAAATGCTTCAAGATGACTATGAGTTTGAGGATGTAACTGAGGATGATGCTATGGAGGAAGCTTTAGAGTTATTGACATTAGAAGAGGTACAAGAAGTGCTCAAAGATGTACGTGCAAGGGATGTTCGGACATTTGCTGTTCATGATAGATGTGAGTGGACAGACATGATGGTTGTGGCAACTGGAAATTCTGATCGTCATGTTCATGGAATTGCAGATGCTCTAGTTTATAAGGTTGGTATCAGTTATGATTTCTAGTTGCTCAAATGCAAACATGATCGTGTTATCAAGTTAAGACACTTGGATTCTATGTTCCAATGCAAGTATTGTATTTCTGTCTTCAATTTTTAGGCTCTTGTGTGCATGACTTCTTTTTAGTTTGAGAAGACTTAGTTGATAGAAAATGGATTTTTGCATCAACCTGTTAAGTGAAGTGAGAAGCTGTGAGAATGATGTATGCACGTAGACAACTCATAAAGCAATGGCTTGTCAAAGTTAGATTTGGCATGCCAGAAACGTTTCAGTTTTGGTTCCAGCTTTATATTTGATGGTATAACCCTGTGGATAACAATCACGCTATAATGCATGACATAGGAAGTATGAGGGGATTACAAAGAGGACTTTACATGTATTGTCTTTTGTTCAAAGATCTTGTGATGCTGACATATCATGTTGATGCACAGCCAGTTGTGCATGGAATATATGGCGGTTTAATGCAAATTAGAGTGCATATATTTGTATTAGTGGAGATGTAAGCTGACATATCATGTTGATGCAAGTGCACAACCAGTTGTGCATGAAATATATGGTGGTTTACTGCAAATCAGAGTGCATATCTCTGTATTAGTGGAAATGTAATGGCTTCTTATTGTTTTCAGCATACAGAGACTAAATGTCTGGAAGCATATGAGAACAAAGGGTTGCAACGTTGTTAAGGCATCCAAGGAATTGGAAATTCCATCTTAATACAGTTGCCTATGTGCCTATAATAGATGGAAGAGAATTGATTGCTGGTGTAATCAGAAATTAGGTTTTCAATGGCTATGAAAGTATGATTGAAGTATGATTCAGACCCCTGGGATGGATCATATGTTGCCCTAATTTTTAAATAAAAACAAACATTTAAAAGAGCTCTAACTTGAAACTTGCCTCGAATTCTAAACATTTCAACAAAGCTTACAAAATATAAATCAAGCATAACAGACATTGATATTTGACAAGGGCTATGTGATGATGCCAAAGTTTTCTTCTTTTTTTGGATGAGGGGTTTTTTTTGGGAAAGGGGCAGGTATGCTATACCCTTTTCATGCGTTTTCAGATGTCTGATACGTTGTTTCATACAAGTATGAATCCAACTATGAGTAAAGCAGTGAAGAAGAAACAGGAAATTTGTGTGTGAGCTGCTCAACTCACCTCCCAGCCTTGGCATGATCTCAATACTAAGCAAGTGTAAGCATGTCTGCGACATCACCCACTTACTTGGCTCTACCTTGTGCTTTACTGCTGTCAACAGTAAAGCAATGAAGAAGAAACAGGAAATTTGTCCGTGAGCTGCTCAATTCACCTCCCAGCCTTGGCATGACCTCTTTTTTGTACTTGATTAGATCAATCCTAGCAAGTGTAAACACGTCTGACACATTGCCCACATACTTGGTTGTACCCCATGGTTGCACACTTAAATTGGCATGAGCCTGCAATTTAATAGCCTAAGCCCTTGATCACAGGTAACTGGTGTGCTATCACTTCTGCCTGTAACCAGCCTTCCTTCCGTGGATGGGTGGTAAATCCTTGATTACAACTTAATTACAGTTGGGAGATGAGAGAGAATACCGAGGAGAGAGAAAATTCAGACTTTCTTCTTGAAGAACTGAAGAAAATGTGCCGTTTATTGCTGCTGCCCTGTCTCAACAGCTTGTAGATGCAAATAACTGAAGAAAATCAGGCATTTATTGCTGTTGCCCTATCTCAATAGCCTGTAGATGTTGTCACCTACTGTTGATTGGTCTTCTCTTGCCGTTGGCTACCTCAGAAGGTCTTCCGATGGCTACAAATTAGACCAACAGCATCTCCTTCCTCTCTCTTGCAAGTTGAATACACTAAAAATACCTCTCTCCAACCTCCAAAGACGTTTTTCAGTCTTGTATGTGTCAAAAAATGACGTACTAGCGAGACAATAGAGTTTGCGGGGAGGAACTTAGAATGAACTCGACAAACACTGAGAATAGAAGAGATCAGAGAAGAAACTTTGATGAATGGAATGATGAAGACTTGAATCATGGAGTGAATGTGATACAAGGGGCAAGAGTGCCGTAACAAAAGGAAGATGAAGATAGCCACGAACCATGAACCGCAATGTCCTCCTGAAGGGGTGCGAGAGTAGTGGAGAGGTTGGAGAGAAGAGGTGACGGACTGAATAAATTAGCCATAAGGAATGAATGAGAGAGTGGCATATAAATAGGCATAATCAGTCTAGGGTGGTGGCCTTTTTTGGGGTTGTAAACCCTAAACACAAACCCTAAATGCAAAACACAAAAACGTAAAAACACAAACTGCGGGTGAAGGATTTCTCAACATCTCCTCTTAGGCCCAAAAAGGGGAATAAGAGAAGAGTGAGGTGGAGATACAATGCTACATACTGAAGAATGCTCATGTAGCTCGTGCCACTTGGACAGTGTCCCTTGTGGGAAAGTTATTCACTTGCCCAAGTGCCCTAGTACAAAGATGATGAAAACATGCAATGGATAGGAGGAATATCAGACTTTGTGTGGTGCTGAGAACCATAAGGATATGCCTGTACTCGATCTCAAGAGGTGGCTCCATGCTGACCAAGGAACGAAGAAGATCCACTTTGTAATCTGAGAATACCACCTGAAAGGAGACCTTTGAAGATAGTCAGGAGAGTGGATGAGCTGTAGAACCCGAAACTCAACCTCGGGGGAGAAGCCACTAGCTCCGTGATTCCATGCTGGAAGGAATATGAAGGCCTAGCCACCAAGTCGCTGCTAAAGATCCAAGGGCCCGAATTTAGGTGGATCCTCTAGATCCTAGGTATGAGTAGAGGAAATGATTGCTCAAAGGAGAGCCACTCCTCGAAAGTGAAAGGTGATGGTATGTGAAGAACCTCATGGCATATAGGGTCCCTTTCAGAATCGGAAGAAGTAGAAGTAGAAGCCCCCTGTGAAGCCGAAGAACTGGAAGCCCCCTGTAAGGGCGAAGTAAGAAAACCCTCCTCTGAATCCCAGTCTAAGAGAGAAAGGGAATCCAACCACTCATGGCTCACGGACGATGAAGCATCTGATGACAAAGGAAGTGCTGCTGGTTGTATCGAAGAAGGTATATGGGGCTCGGAAAAAGAAGTCAGAAAGAACCCAAAAGTGGCCTCTCGAATGTGAGTGGAATAGGATGGGAAAGGAGGCTCAAGATGAGCCAAGGGTGGGAAACAATCACGGGCTCTTAGGAGAGTGGACCATGGAGGAGATGTGGGCCGTGGAAGCCACTGTACTCGGAAGTGGGTGAGGAAACCTCCAAGCAGTGGGGTGGTCTCCAGGAGGGCTTATTGCCTTGGAAGGTCTTAGAGTCTCCGTATGCTCGAAAGGACTTAGTGCCGTCGGGTGCGGCTTATTGCCTCAAGCATAATACTCTGATAGCCAATGCAGAACAATCTTTGTGGCCCAGAAAGGAGAGGTGGCACAAGGAGTACTTGGTGAAAGATGCATATACTTCGGAGGGATGGGGAGTAAAGGTCGAAGTTGGCAGTCTTTGGTGGGATGACCGTTCGTACTGTAGTAGTAGCACCCAGTAGGACAATTTGTTGATGGAGACGCCATGGTACCGGTGTGGCAAACTAGAGAAGGAAGCGTGGGAGGGAGAAAAAGGATCTCTCCCAATGCACAGCATAAATGATAGAGAAATCAAATGTTGATGCCGAATCCGCACCGGTCTTTGTTTTCTTTGATGAGGAAGATCATTGTGGGAAAATGTAGCCAAGGAAGGTTGGATCTGATGTAGATGATAGTGCAGGAGAGAGAGAGACTAAAAACGCAGGTGAGGAGAGAGAAAGACTAAAAACGTAGAAAAAACCCAGTAATAGTAGTTGGCATGCTAAAATCAGCTCCGAATAGTGTGTGATAGGTTGGAAATAGGCGCCAGACTGTTGTAGACAGCAATGGCCAGCTTGGACTGCGATGTCCTCCGTGTCCGGGGTGTGGGCACCAAGCTGAAATACTTGAAATCTGCAAAAACGAGATTGTGTTTTAATGGAGAGTGATCAACAATAGTTGCTCTTGCAAACTGCGGGTGGAAGGCTAGAAATAGCCGCCAAACTATAGATGACAGCAAGGGATAGTTGAGTCTGCAACGTTCTTCGAGAAAGGGGTGTGGGAAGCAAGGTGAAAACACTTGAAACCTGCAAAAATGAGATATTGATGCAGTGGAAGAAGAAGAGAAGTGGATGTTGAACCTGCCACCGCCCACTGGTCTTTATTATCACTGGAGTGGAGGATCTTTGCCATTGTTTGAGCATATCCAGCTCTGATACCATGTCAAAAGATGACGTACCGGCGAGACATTAGGGTTTGCGGGGAGGAACACAGAGTGAACTCAGCAAACACTGAGAATAGAAGGAAAGAGAGAAGAAACTCTGATGAATGGAATGATGAAGACCTGAATCATGGAGTGAATGTGATACAAGGAAACAAGGGTGGTGTAGCACAAGGAAGATGATGAAGACAGCCATGAACCATGAACCACAATGCGCTCATGAAGGGGTGTGAGGGGAGTGGAGAGGTTGGAGAGAAGAGGTGATTGACTGAATGAATCAGCCGTCAGGAATGAATGAGAGAGTGGCCCATAAATAGGTACAGTCAGTCCAGGGTGGTGCCCCTTTTTGGGGCTGCAAACCCTAAATGCAAAACATAAAAACCCAAAAACGCAAACTGTGGGTGAAGGGTTTCTCATCAGCATGGGTATTTTTGACAAGTGGTAGCCTTCCCAAATGGTTTTTCTAGCACTATTCATAATCAAATATTAAATTTTAGTCTTTAAATATCGAAAATTAATATAATAATTATTTCTGCAAACAATTAAGTTTACTAGGTAACTTCCATTCTTGGGTGTGTCTGCGCTATCTTTGACAATTAGATTGGCGTTAGGTACCATTAAATGTCACTTCTCTAGTGTAACCAATTGACACTTATGGCCAAATGAATGACCTAGGCTAACAACTGGCAACATATATCACCAAGTACATGTGCGGCATAATTTATAGGAACTTTTGCCTTTGACATCCTGTGATTTCCTTAGGTCGTGGGCTCGTAAATTTACTCTAATCCCAATTATACTTACATATGTAATATTTACTTCACCATGTGATAAAAAATTAATCCACATGTTAAGTGAGGTTTCAAAAATACATGTCCTCATGACAACCCTCCCCCTTGAAATCCTTACAATCGTCCTCGATTGCATTGCAAAATGCATCAAAAGCAAAGTACTGCACTGGAATTTTCATAGAGCATAATAGTTAACACAACATTGCGCACTGCTGTTCAACCATTCCATATGCCCAACATATGTTGAAAATTACTAGCCAACATAACATGACATAATACTCACAAAGAATCTCAAAAACATTGCCAAATTATCATGTGACATGCCCATTTCTCATGAGCTTAACTCATTTGGCAAAACCAAACCATAGTATAGCAAAAACCAAGCATAAATCATGGCTGAAACATCAATGGCATCATAAGATATGTTGCTGTCCACAAAACCAGCTAAATACCATTGAATATTAATGATTATATGTTAAAAATCAACATTCTATAATCAGCCCTTGATGATCATTAACTGATGTTACACCAAGCATAACCAATGCCATACCCAGCATAACTGATTACACACCGAGCATAATGGATGCAAATGTACAGTTTCAGAGCTGCAGTGAAAACCATACTGATCTGCACACCAAATATAGTGACTAGTACATTGAATAGTGATCTCTTGGCAAACATACTGTTCAACGACAGTACCTCTAGAGGCGATGAAAAAGCAAAACCTGCACTTGTAGGTTGAAAACTCAAACTTCCTCCGCGTCAAACAGCAGTAAACAGCAGCAAATCCACCACCTGGACTCCTTTCCTGTGCACCCACACTTGCTTCAGCCTTGTTTCAAGGCGCAGCCCTCCTGTCTGCCCTTAAACGCAAAAAACACAAATTTATGTCGCGATGGAAACTCCTCTTCAGGTTGATTCTACGCTCAGTCAGTCCTCTAACACTGCTTTGATACCACGTCAGAGTGCAGTGGTGCGGTTTGGCCACCTGAACTATGATTATCTTCGGAGGGCGTCACGTGGACAGCTTGTTCGAGGGTTGCCGGATATAGTGGTGAGCCAGCAGCCATGTGTCTCTTGCATTCGAGGGAAGCAGCATAGGGATGCCATTCCCCACACAGCTTCGCGGCGGTCTACTTCACCGATGGAGCTTGTCTCTACGGATCTATGTGGCCCTATGAGAAATGAGTCCTTGCGTGGGAGCTTGTACTTCATGCTGATCGTGGATGACTATAGCAGGATGACATGGGCCTATTTTTTGGCATTAAAGTCAGAAGCTTTCTCACACTTCAAGGATTGGCTTCTCTTTGAGGAGAACCGATCGGGCCGGAAGTTGAAGACCTTGCGATCCGACAAGGGCGGTGAATTTGTTTCTAATGAGTTTGCTCGGTTTTGTGCAGAAAAAGGAATTCACCAGGAGTTTGCCAATACCAACACTCCTCAAGAAAATGGCATTCTTGAACGGAAGAACCGCAGTGTGATCGAGATGGCGGGCACCATGATGGAGCACCGACAGACCCCTCAGGTTCTGTGGGCCGAGGCTGTGGCTACTGCCGTTCATATCCTTAATCGATCCCCTACTTCGGCCGTGGAAGGGATGACCCCGTTTGAGGCTTATTTTGGGTCGAAGCCAGGTGTTTTTTACTTCCGGGTCTTTGGGTGTGATGCCTATGTTCACATTCCCAAGGCTCACCGTGATAAATTTGAAGCAGCGTCCCGAAAACAGGTATTTGTTGGCTATAGCTCCCAGTCCCAAGGCTATCGACTGTATGATCCCGTCAAGCGGGATGTGTACACTAGTTTGACTATGATTCTGTTTCTGACACAGAGTCTACTGTTCCACCGGTCAGCTCAGAGGAGTTACCACCGGTGGATATTCCAGAGTCTTCTACTGATGGAGAGAGACGAGGGGAGGTTCGGCCTCCTCGTCGTTGGGCCCGTGACACACTCACTCCGTGATTCAGGGATCGAGGGGGTTCCTGAGGAGTGGGGACCGCAGGATGGTCCGCGGCGGTCACGGCGGCACCAGGCACATTCTACGGAGCTTGTTTGCTCTAACTATTGTTTGATGACCCGTGTTATGCAGGATCGAGAGCCCACCTCTGTGAAGGAGGCTTTACAGTCCGCACCATGGAAGAAAGCTATGGAAGCCGAGCTGGAGGCTATTGAGAGGAATGGCACTTGGTCACTCGTGCCCCGCCCCTCGAATAAGAAGGTGATTGGCATCAAGTGGGTCTTCAAGACCAAATACCTTAGCGACGGTTCTTTGGATAAGCACAAGGCTCGCCTTGTTGCTAAAGGTTTTGCACAACGCCCAGGGATTGACTGTCATGATACTTTTGCCTCCACAGCTCGTATGCAACCATTAGAGCTGTTCTTGCTTTGGCTAGCCATAGGAGATGGCCTGTTTACCAGTTGGATGTGAAGTCGGCCTTCCTCAATGGTGATTTGAAGGAGGAGATCTATGTTGAGCAGCCGCCTGGCTTTGGATCTTCAGATGGGAAAGTCTACAGGGTGAAGAAGGCCTTGTATGGCCTCAAGCAGGCTCCGCGTGCATGGAACGAGAAGATTGATTCGTTCCTCCAGTCTCAGTTGGGATATCGGCGTTCCAAGGCCGATCCGCAGCTTTATATTCACACTTCCGAGGATGGTTGTGTGCTTTTTGTCTTATATGTTGATGATTTGATTGTCACAGGTGATGATGCACAGCAGGTCCAAGAGACGAAGTCAGCTTTACATCGGACATTCGAGATGACGGACTTGGGTCTAGTCCATTTCTTTTTGGGCCATGAGATTTATCAGTCTCAGAGGGGGATCTTCATCTCTTAACAGAGATATGTACAGGAGCTCTTGGTGTCTTTTGAGATGGAGGATTGTCGGGCCCTTTCTACTCCTCTGGATCCGAACTGGAAGGCCACTTCCCATTCAGCTTGTCCTTTGATGGATGCTTCCCGCTATCGTCAGTTGATTGGGTCCTTGATTTGGCTTCTCAACACTAGGGTTGATCTATGTTTTGCTGTTGGGCTCTTGGCAGGGTTCATGAGTGAACCTAAGACGGTGCATTGGTAGGCTGCTCAGAGGATACTTCGGTATTTGAGGGGGACGTCTGATTTAGGGATTCATTACCTCGGAGGGACAGATGGTTCAGATCTTGTACTTGCAGGTTGGAGCGACTCGGATTGGGCCAGTGATGTGGACCACAGGCGGGTCTACTACAGGTTATTGTTTTACCTTGGGTGCAGGTGTTATTTCATGGAGTAGCAAGAAGCAGCCCATGGTAGCCCTTTCGTCTACTGAGGCGGAGTATCGGGCCGCGTCTTCCACCACATGTGAGGCTGTGTGGCTTCGGAGATTATTGGAGGAGCTTGGGTGCCCCCAGACTCGTCCTACTTTGCTGCAATGTGACAATGAGAGTTGCATTGCCTTGGCACGGAACCCTGTTTTTCATGCCCGGACGAAGCACATAGAGATCCAGTACCACTTCATCCGAGAGAAGCTTCTGGATGAGACCATCACTGTGGAGTACTGCAAGACGGAGGACAATCTTGCGGATTTGTTTACGAAGGCACTTTCCCAGGCTCTACTTCGGAGACATTCCAGATCCCTCAGGCTTCTGCCCTACCCAGGCTCTGAGAGGGGGTGTTAGAGATCACAGCCTGATCAGGGGCAGCAGGGCAGGTACGGTGGCAGAGTGCAGTCGGACAGGTGTGCAGTCGGACTGCACAGTCGGACTGCCACGTGGTAGTCCGACCAGTGCAGTCAGTCGGCGGCGCCCTGTTTTGTCCAGATTTTGGCCATAAATAGCCGACATCCCCAGCAGTCTCTCACACTTCTCTGCTCGCAGATTACAGACCGGTGACACGTGCAGATTCCGTCTCTGTTCGCAGATTTCAGACAGGAGACAGTGCAGACTGCAGCGGACTTCGAGGTGAACAGCAGGTTGCATCGTCGAGGTGGAGACACGCAGTCCAGCGCACTGCGCTCGTGTATATATCTGCATATCTTTGTATTCAGCACACTTTATACAACAGATCTTCATCTTCCACTGTCTCTTTCTCTCTCTTCTCTCTCTGCGTTCTCTCTCTCTCAGTCCTACGCTTCCGCACCGCTGCACTCTGACACTTGAATGCTTGCTGAATACATTTGAGATCCACTGCTTCTAGAGCTGTCCATTATAAGAAGCAGAGGTGCTAGCTCCCTCACAAGCATCAGGTAATACTTTGGACCTTTGCTCTGCTGAACCTGATTGAGCCCAAACTAAAGTCGGCTCTAACTGGAAAGCATCAAGGTAAAGCTGCAACAATTGAGAATGTTTTGCCAAGTCATCCTCCTCCATCCATTTGGCATCCATTGGTGAATAATTCTGAAACTTCACCAAGTACCTTCTGGAACCCTTACCCTTGATCTTCCTCTTTTTGTGTGTCAAAATCTGCTTTGGTACTAGTATTTCATCGAGCTCTGCAACCTTCGGCTGAATTTCAGCAGATACATCCTTTGGCACATCTCCATGAAAAGGTCTTAGCAAGCTTACGTGAAAGGCATTGTGTATTTGCTAGTGTGGGGGCAATTTCAGCCTATAACATGTATGACTGATCCTCTCCAACACTTGAAATGGACCATAGTATCTCATAGATAGCTTTGGATACAATCGCTCTTTGCCCTTTATCTTTCTTTGTGATCTGTCTCTCTTTCCAGCCCTATTTTTAGATTTGCCTTGATTTTCAGTTTTATTTTTAGATTTATCATTTTTCTTAGCCTTCACCTCTTTGACATGCGACTTGGCATCATCATCTTGGAATCCTGCATCCTTTCCACACAGCAATGTGTCGCCTATAGTAGCAATTTCTAAAAGTTGAGATATGCTGGAAACAGTGGACTTAATGCAAAAAATCTAGAATACCCTTTGGCAAACCCAAATATACTTCTCCACTTGCTCATGGAGGGGTATTGTGCAATAAGAAGTAACTAGTAACAATACATCCCAAAACTTCTTATTGTACTGATCCAAGTTTTTGCAATCTTTGGAATTCAACTAATTCCAAGTTGTTATAATGTCTATTTCAAAGGTACTTGTCAAACTTGTCAACCAATTTGAAGGAAACATTTGCTTGAATTGGATCCAAGTGGTAGGTGACTTACCTTGAATAAGAAGTGTAGTCCACCACTGCAATGCATTTCCCTTAAAAAATGTGGCTACCTTGCGTATCTTAGATGCCTCTCTGAAGTTGCCTCGAGAATAGGCTACGTCAAATAGCTGAACAAAAACAAGTACTTTTAGCCTATCTTGTGTACCATTGAAAGGCTCAAACTTCACGCTTTTGCCACCTTCATCATAGTCCTTTGCGGACCTATGGGAGTTAAGTTATTATAAATTGTCTGCTGCAAAAAGGGTGCATCGGTTGTATTTGCATAAAAACCAGCACAATCTGAAGCACCTACATGACCAGCACCAAATCCTTGTGCTCCAATAGTCCCTGGGTGTGCCGATACATATCCATATGGCCCGCTTTGTGCCCCAAGCATCATGCCTATCTTGTGTACCATTGAAAGGCTCAAACTTCACGCTTTTGCCACCTTCATCATAGTCCTTCGCGGACCTATGGGAGTTAAGTTATTATAAATTGTTTGCTGCAAAAAGGGTGCATCGGTTGTATTTGCATAAAAACCAGCACAATCTGAAGCACCTACATGACCAGCACCAAATCCTTGTGCTCCAATAGTCCCTGGGTGTGCCGATACATATTCATATGGCCCGCTTTGTGCCCCAAGCATCATGCCTATGCTGCCATACATGGGGTTAGGCATTCCACTTGCATTACCCGGATACATTGGGTGTAATGAGCCATGCATTGGCTGCTGCATACCAGAGGGATTTGTGCCATACATTCCCATATGTGGTGCTTGTCCAATCATAGCATGAAAAATGGTACCACCACCAAAGTATCCTTGCTGTCCCATGCTTGCATATGCATAATTGCCTTGTTGCCTATGTTCCCATGGGTTGGCCCTACCAAGTTGGCCATGCATTTGTACTTGCTACCGCACGGATACCAACTGTTTGTGCTCATCAAGCATTTTGGACTCTTCTAAAGAAGACTTAGGCATTTCCTTGTGTTCTTGTGGCTATCCCGAAGCTGTAGAAGGTCTCTTCTTCTCTTTGCCTTTGCTGTCCTTCTTTGGGACATTCAAGAATCGAGTAAACTGGGGATCCTTTGCCAATTTAGCAAAAAGATTTGCTGCTGTACTCATTCGATCCTTGAAGCCATCATAAAATTCTTCAGCCCCTTGCTGGTCATCAACCTCTTTATGCATTGAACTGCCAACATTTGGTTCATTTCCCACATTTTCAGCATGCTATCCATGTTGAGAACCATGCCCAATGTCAGTCATTGCATTTCCCCCTTTACTACGTGATTGACCAAGGAGTGATGCATCCTCTTGACTTGATCTTGTATCACCATGTGAAGACATGCTTGCTGTAATTCACTGCTGAGAATAATTTCAGTAATAATGCAATAGTCCCAAGTTGCAAACAAGTACCACGGGCCCACCAATTTAAAGGATTTGATGGTATCCCGGCAATGGAACCGTGTAACTAGCCTTCCTTTTGTGGATGGGTGGTAAATCCCCTGATTACAACTTAATTACAGCACCAAATAATAAATGCAAATTTAAACATATAAATTTACCTACTGATCTTGGACATCGGGCACCCTATTGGCCCCCAAAACTAGCGCCCCCTTTTGTATTTATTTAACTCAATTGAAGAAGAAGTTGATGTACAATGGGATTCTCCCAATCCCTTTCAGTATTCAAACTCCCCTTGCTGTTCAAAATGACCAGCAAGTCTTTAATCTGATTTGCCCCTTGATTCGGCTAATCAATTGGCCATCACCCGCTTTGATGGAGATGGAAAATGCCCCAAATTCAATTATTTGCTGCTTCCTCCACTTGAATAGACTAAAAACAACTTCAGCCCTATTGAATCCAAGTCTTGGAGCTTCCAATTTCTTGCAAGCTTCTCTGGGTTATTGCTAAACCCTAATTTTTGCTCTGCAGATCAGGGTTTACTGCAGAGAAATCTGAAATTTCTCAGCCTCTGGTGATCTCAATGCTACAATCTTTGGAGCAAGGCTGTAGAAAGGTTGGGAGATGAAAGAGAATGCTGAGGAGAGAGAAAATTCAGATTTTTTTCGCAAAGAACTGAATAAAATGTGCCGTTTATTGCTGCTGCCCTGTCTCAACATCTTGTAGATGCAAAGAACTAAAGAAAATCAGGCATTTATTGCTGCAGCTTTGCTTTAACAGCCTGTAGATGCTGTCACTTGCTGTTGATTGGTCTTCTCTTGCCGTTGGCTGCCTGAAAAGGTCCTCCAATGGCTGCAAATCAGACCAGCAACATTTCCTTCCTCTCTCTTGCAGGCTGAATATACTAAAAATGCCTCTCTCTAGCCTCTAAAGACGTTTTTCAGCCTTGCATGGGCATTTTTGACAAGTGATAGCCTTCCCAAATGATTTTTCCAGCACTATCCATAATTAAATATTAATTTTCAGTCTTTAAACACTGAAAATTAATCTAATTTGGTGCTCTGAAAAATAATCTAATTGGCCAATAATTAAATTGGCTAGGCAACTTTCATTCCCGAGTATCTCTGCGCCATCTTTGACCATTAGATTGACGTTAGGTGTTGAGAAACCCTTCACACTTCACCTGCATTTTGCGTTTTTGGCTTTCTGCGTTTTGCTTTAGGGTTTGCGTTTAGGGTTTGCAGCCCCAAAAAGGGGCACTATCCTAGACTGACTATGCCTATTTATAGGCCACTCTCTCATTTATTCCTCACGGCTGATTCATTCAGTCCGTCACCTCTTCTCTCCAGTCTCTCCATTGCCCTCATACCCCTTTAGGAGGACATTGCAGTTCGTGATTCGTGGCTGTCTTCATCATCTTCCTTGTGCTACGACACCCTTGGTTCCTTGTATCACATTCACTCCATGATTCAGAATTTCATCATTCCATCCATCAGAGTTTTTTCTCTCTTCTCTTCTCTTCTCTTCTCTTCTCCATGTTTGCCGAGTTCACTCTGTGTTCCTCCCCTACCATGTCATCTCTCTCCTCGAGGTTGTCATGCTTGCGTTTTTAGTCTTTCTCTCTCCTGTTGCCTGCGTTTTTAATATTTCTCTCTTTTGCAAGCTGTCCTACCTACGTTTTTAGTCTTTTTTTCTCCTGCAGGTTGCTCTGCCTGCGTTTTTAGTCTTTCTCTCTCTTGTTCCGTGCGTTTTTAGTCTTTCTCTCTCCTGCAAGCTGTCCTGTCTGCGTTTTTAGTATTTCTCTCTCCTCACCTGCGTTTTTCTATTGGTTGCAACCTCTTACTGCTAGTCGCAGCCTCCTTCCACTGGCAGCTCACTTCCAGCCCTTCCACTACCCTTCCACCCCTTGAGGCGGACATTGTGGTTCGTGCTTCACACTGCTCTCACACCCCTTGAGGTGGACATTGCGGTTCGTGGTTCATGGTGGCTGATCTCTTCCTTCTTCAACAAGGCACATTGTTATTCATGGCTTTTTTACCAACAGATGACTAGACTACTGGGTGCTTCTATTGTGGCATCACTGAACACACCACCGATGCTTGCCGACTTCGACCTTTGCTCCCCACCCCTCGGAGTATATACATCTTCCACCAGGTACTTCTTGTGCTACCTTTTCTTTCTAGGCCATAGAGATCGTTTTGCATTGGCCATCAAAGTACTATGGTCAAGGGAATAAGACGCATCTGATGCGCACTAAGTCCTTTTGAGCACATAGAGGATCGATTGGTGCTATGATCTCCTGGACATCGTTGCAATGCCAACGGCAATCTTCTACCACCTATTTTCGGGTATAGTGGCTACCATGGCCTGCGGTTCTGTAATCCGCTCCATCGAGAGACAAGATTGTTTGATACGTCTCCTCGTCAGTCCACTCCTTCAAGAGACAATGGCTACTCGACTCCTTCGTCTTCTTTGGCTACCCAGTTCGCTCCTCTGAGAGATAGCGACCGTTGCCCACCTCTTGCTCATTCTGAGCCCTACCGTTCCCTACCCTCGACTACTCAGGTTTGAGAGGCCACTTCTGGGAGCTCTTCGGCACCCCAGATACCTTCTTCGACACGACCCGCGGCACTTCTTTCGTCATCAAACATTTCGGAGTCCGTGATTCACGAGTTTTTGGATTCCTTATCTACTTTAGAGTGGGATTCAGAGGGGGATGTTATTTCTTTGCCCTCAGAGGGGGCATCTACTTCTTCTTTGACTTGAGCAGGAACCCCTCCACCTCCCACCTTAGAGGGGGAACCTACTCCACATGAAGTTCTTTACCCATCCTCTACTTTCTTGGGGTGGCTGTCTTCGACCAGTCATCTTTTCTACTGATATCCAGGATCTTCAGGTACCATCTAGATCGGGACCTCGGAGGTTTAGCCGCGACTTGGTGACGAGGCCTTTGTATTTTTTCCAGCATGGATGCACGAAGCTAGTGGCTTCTCTCCAGAGGTTGAGTTTCGGGTTCTCTAGTTCACTCTGTCTACTGTTCTTTACTGTAGGCTTTCTTTCCGGTGGAAATCTTGGATCTTAGGGATACTCTATATCTTCTTTCTTCTCTTTTTTTCTTGCCTTGGTCGCTTGGTTAGCATGGAGCCACCTTGAGAGATCGAGTACGGGCATATCCTTATGGTTCTCGGCACCTGACATTCCTCTTATGCATTGCATGTTTTCATCATCTTTGTACCAGGGCGCTTGGGTAAGTGAACAATTGTCCCACGAGGGACACTCTCCAAGTGACACCTGCTGCATGAGCATTCTTCAACATGTAGGATTGCATCTTTACCTCACTCTTCTCTTGTTTCCCTTTTTGGGTTTGAGAGGGGGTGTTGAGAATCCCTTCACCCTTCACCCGCAGTTTGCGTTTTTGCCTTTCTACATTTTGTGTTTAGGGTGCGCAGCCCCAAAAAGCGGCTCCATCCTAGACTGACTATGCCTATTTATAGGCCACTCTTTCATTCATTCCTCACGGTTGATTTATTCAGTTCGTCATCTCTTTTCTCCAGCCTCGCCACTATCCTCACACCCTTTCAGGAGGACATTGCGGTTCGTGGTTCGTGGCTATCTTCATGATCTTCCTTGTGCTACGGCACCCTTGGTCCCTTGTATCACATTCACTTCATGATTCGGAACTTCATCATTCCATTCATCAGAGTTTCTTCTCTCTTCTCTTCTCTTCTCCATGTTTGCCGAGTTCACTTCGTGTTCCTCCCCGCAAACCCTACTGTTTCGCTGGTATGTCATCTTTTGACATTAGGTACCATTAAATGCCACTTCTCTAGTCTCACCAATTGAGAGTTATGGCCGAATGAATGACCTAGGCCAACAATTGGCACCAAATACTACCAAGTACGTGTGTGGCATAACTTACAATAACTTTTTTCTTTGACATCTCGTGATTTCCTCGGGTCTTGGGCTCGTACATTTACTCTAATCCTAGTTACACCTCACATGTGCAACATTTACTTGACCATGTGATTAAAAATTAATCCACATGTTAAGTGAGGTTTCAAAAATACATGTCCTCATGACTCTACCCCTCTGAACCATATACATGTATATTTCGTAATACATGCATGGTCACAGCTTGTTTAGTATTTCCTTGTAAACATTAAATTAATAAGTCAATACTTTTATTTATTTTGTGGATGTTACACTCATAGTGAACACTTCTCCTCATTAAGAACAGTTTTAGTCCTTGAAAAAAAATTGAGAAGTTCAAACTTGAAATCGAGAAACCTGTTCTAAATGGTGCTTACACGCTACCATGATGGGCTTTCTTGTAAATAATCCTTCCACTATACTAAGCACTGTTGGTAAATGATGTTCCTTATTCATCTTCTATGAACATCTAAAAGACTGATGGCAGTGATTACTTATGAAAGAGTTTCACTATCCAGTCCATTGAGTGGGGATTATTGGCTTCACCTAGTATTTCCTTAGCTTTCTTATATGAAAACTAGATGCCTTACTTATGACAAGCCGTTGGAGCTTGTAAGTCTTTCCCCTATCTTGTAAAGCCTTGTGAATGACCACGATACCTAGGAGATAGCTTTGGACATTGTCGTGTTTCCATTGTTTAAGATCACTCAGATAGTTTCAAAATAAACTTGCTCTCCTTCTTGAAATCTAGAGGTCTTCCATGAGGCCCAACATAAGTAGATGAATGAATGCTATAAAAAGAGTGGATAGAATGATCAAAGATAGGTAGCCAATGATTCTCGTGGGAGTGGGATAGCTTATACCTAGGAGATAGCTTTGGACATTGTCGTATTTCCATTGTTTAAGATCACTCAGACAGTTTCAAAATAAACTTGCTCTCCTTCTTGAAATCTAGAGGTCTTCCATGAGGCCCAACATAAGTAGATGAATGAATGCTGTAAAAAGAGTGGACAGAATGATCAAAGATAGGTAGCCAATGATTCTCGTGGGAGTGGGATGAGGGAGTAGTTAGAGAGTAATGTCCACCAAAGATGGATACCAAGTGCTGTAACCACTAGTCGAAGCTGAGAAGAGGCTGTAGATGACTGGACAATAGTGTTGGATTAAATGGACAGCTTGATAGACAAGAAGTGAAGTAGAGAGTGGGAGTGAGAGTAGAGACACAAAGAAGCATCCAAGAGTGTATCAAGGTGTGCTTGTTTAGAGGCGACCTTTTCAACGAGCGGAATAATCTTATAGATAAGGATGGATCCAAAATACTTAATGAAGCTTCTTGTATTTTTGTGATTGTTCTTTTTTGAAGAGAAATGAGTCAACATATAGAGTCTAAAAATAGTGGTCTGTATAGCATTGCCTTTTTTTGAGTCTTTTGGCAGCTTGTTGACAAAATGACCATAGTGCTTCCCCAAGCTACTTTGCAATTGGCAAATGCTGCAAAAATTTGAAACTATTTTGTATACACAAATTTGACATAGGACACTTGAATGTCCATTGGGGAGGGAGTGGTGCTTCTCCCCATATATTGGCTAATAGAGCAAGCAAGAGCCTTGCTAGCATTTTTTCTTCATGTATGGTAGCCCACAAGTTGAGAGAATAGTAGAGCTTGATTGCATTGAGACGCTCGTCCTTGGTGACCCTGCCAAGGAAGAAGACCAACTTGTGAGAAAACAGGACTGACAATGGAGGAGAGAGAAGTGAGATAGTGATAGTGAGTGAGTTGCAACAAGAGAGCAGAGTGTACTTGTTGATTTGAAAAGCTGAGTAAAAGTACAACTTAGTTTAGGTCATGGGTTGACCTAACTAGCCTTCCATCAACTAACTAGAGTTAGGCTAAATTACTCCAGTTCCTAGTGTCCCTACTTTAATGTCTAAAGACACTAGGTACACACACTACATTGACACTTGAATAAGTATCCACACCACACAAAATACATTAGGCACTGCCCAAATTTACCAAATTCTAACACCCCCTTGTAGTGCCAATATATCATAGAGTACAAGAATGATCAATCACCAAAGGGATAATGCTTCATCATATGACATACAACAAAGGCCACCAAAGTAGAACCATGGATACCCAAGTAGTGGGTGCACAAGCCACTACAAAGGTGCCTCGGAGAGAACTTGATGTCAATGTTAATTGCATTAGCTTTAGAAAATAGAGAAGAATCATAGCAACTCTCAATGTCTGCCAACATTGTCTCACAGTAGCATAGAAAACTATCCTATCAAAAATACCTTTGCACATACGTGACCATGGATTTTTTGCCTTTGGCCAAAGTGCCAAAGTGTTACTTTATGTGAGCTCAAATTAGGAGCCAATTCGACTCTTTGTCAAGTCACAACCCATCATAAACCTGGATGCCAATCCTAGCTCTAGGATTTGAATTTGCCAAACTTCGGTTGATGCATTAAGGATGTCCCTCTCTGGAACGTGTGCATCGGTATACTTGTACTGATGAGATTGATCTACCCCATCTCACCACCCTCTCACCGCCTCTCTAGCATTGGAGAGTTGAGGGATGACCACATCACTTGTACTAGAAAGCAAAAGAAGGACGGGATGAGAAGCCCCTGTCTCGATCGAAAGACGAGGATCTCCTCTTTGCCTTGGATATAGGATCTAAACCAGAGTGTGAGTAAGAGGATGACTCAATAGAAGAGACCTGATCTTGCTTCCCCTTCTTCTCGTTCTTCTTCCTCAAAGGTGCTAACTCTTTTTAGTCCTTCTGTAAGTGTCCCTTCTCACCATAGTGATAACACTGGGCCTTTGACTTCTTCTTGTCTCTGTGAAGCTGCAAGAGCCTTACCAGGATCTGTATAATGAGACAGAAATCTGCCTTGATGCAAAGTTGTCTCATGCTCAAGCAACATGGAGGACATATGGGTAAAGCTTACAGGTGTCAAGGATGTTTGAACTTTGTGCACTCAAAGCATTGGCCACTCCATCAAACTCTGAGGGAAGCTTGTAGAGTACTATCCTTACAAGATGTGCCTATGGAAGAGCAGATTACATGTGTTGAAATTGGTCTTGTACTTGTGTAAGATGGAGCAAAGATGATTGATTAGTATCCTTAGGCTCGAACTTCATTTGCTGGGCTGTCCATAAAGTGTCACTGCGCGCATGGTGGAAGGTGTCTCATACAACATTTGAAGCTTCGACCATGCTTTTGGAGATGTCCTATAGGAGGTAACCGTTGGTAGAACTTCTTTGGAAATATATTGAAGAAGAGCAGAATAGGTATGTGCATCATCCGTATCCCATGTAAGCACAACTTTCTTATGATTGTCCTCATCAACACCTTCTAGAACGGAAAAAGGACGATGAGGATGCGGAATAGCTCTAGAAACAATGTTCCATAACCGCTTTTGCATGAACTAGGGTTTCATAATTTCACTGCAAGTTAGATAGTTAGGGCCATGTGACTTATCATCAATAGAAGTATACAGAGGAGCCATTTGGAGAGGATAGGAAGAGAAGATAGAGGACAAATGGTGGATAGACAGAAAAGATAGCCAAACCAACAGCAAAGACTGCACAAAATGAGAGTTCACACATAATGGAAACCAAAATCTAATCAAAACAAAATGGCGACTGCCGCAAAATGATGAAAACACAGGTAAAAACTGTTAGAAATAGCAAAAACGCCTTGTAGAAATAGTCGCACAGCCAGAGTTAGGGTCAGAAACCAAAAAAACAGGTTGATGGAGCAATGAATGCAGCAAACTGACGATTACAGGGCTGAATGCTGACATAGACTGAAAATGCAGATTTCTGTGTAGAACATGTAGGATGCAGTAGATCACAGATAGGCTGAAATCAATCAGCACCAGCTCACTTGGTTAGAAGAGGTGAAAAAAACCTATAATCAGCAGAAACATAGCAGCCTGAACCTAGATCCTACAATTTGATACAATGTGAAAAGTGGATGCAGCAAGAAATAGATTGCTGAACACAAGACAAAGAGAAAAGAGGAACACTCTGGAAATGGAATCATATACCAAGAGATGAGACAATCGCATACAAAAGTGAGTCATTGGCTGCATGGGCATTGGCATTGGCTCCTCTCTTCTTTAGGACCTCTAGGTGATGAATGACAATGACTGAGGAGGAGCACAATATATAGGCAATGAATATGCAAAAAACAAGAGTTGGCTGGCCATCATTAAATGATGGCTGATTGGCATAAAATGCCCTAAAATGCCACAAATAAAGCACAATAAAGATGCCTAAAATAATTGAGATGTGTCCAACCCAATCTAACATGCACAAACTCACACATGAGCTGACATATCTGGTAACAAAGGCTGCCTTGTACTCTGCCTCACAAGACGAGGTAGCCATCATAGTTTGTTTTTTGCTTAGCCATGAAATGCATGAATGGCCTAGAAAGAAACAATGTCCAATAGTAGTTTGCCTAGTGTCTGCATCACCAGTCCAATCTGAATCACTGTAACCTTGTAAGTGCAAGGTTCTCCCCTTGGGAAATAATATTGTATGTGACTGAGTACCTTGCAAGTATTTGCAGATTCGCTTAACAGCTTGCCAATGGATGGTCCATGGGCTATGCATGTATCTGCTCACTTGAGATATTGCATATTGAATGTTAGGACGTGTGTTGCAAAGGTAAATGAGGCAGCCAACGGTCTAGGTGTAAATTGCAGTATCATGCATCTCTTCACCATCATGCATAGACGACTTTAAGCTTGGCTTCAAAGGAGTGCACATAGGTTTGCAATCTTGCATATTAAACCTATATAATAGCTTATCCATCTACTGTGATTATGACATGATGGTACTATATTGATTTTGGGTGAAGTGAATTTCCAAATAGTAGTGTAGACAGCCCATGTTTGACATAGCAAATGCATGTTTTAATTCAGCCTTGAAATTTGCAAATTTTCCCTTTGTAGGTCCAGTGAGCAGTATGTTATCCACATAAAGGATGATAACTAGCAAGTCCCCCTCTTCATTCTTAATCTATAGAGTGGGAGAAGTTGGACTATTTTTGAACCCTTTGCTGACCAAATATGCATCAATTTTTGAGTACCATGCAAGAGGAGCTTGTTTAAGACCATAAAGAGCTTTTTGCAACTTGCAAACCATGTGCTATTTCCCTTTGATCACAAACCTTGGAGGTTGTGACACATAAATATCCTCATGTAAATCTCCATTTAGAGTGCTGTCTTAATGTCCAATTGATGTACTTTCCAATGGTAATTTACAGCCATTGCAATTACACATCTCACTGTATTCATATGGGATGTAGGAGCAAAAGTTTCCTCGTAATCTATGCCTTTCTTCTATGCATAGTCTTTTGCTACCAACCATGGCTTGTACCTATCAATTGTACCATTAGCTTTATGTTTGAGTTTAAAAACCCACTAAGTGCCAATGGGTCTCTTGCCGGGTGGTTAGTCCACAAGATCCCATGTAGAGTTAGTGGCAATGGAGTCTCACTCCTCACTCCTCTTGCATGGCTTGTATCCAATATACATCTCACTGAGCTTTGTCTAGGGAAGTAGGCTCATCATCATCTAACAATGAGCTCATAAACACATGCTCATCACAATCATCTACTTCCGTTATATCAGCCAAATGTGCCCCCCCACATCATGTGTTGCATGTTTGGCAGCCCTTCTAGTGCGCTGAGATAAAGGGGCATCCATTTTACTCTCCTGGAGAGTTTGTAACAGCCATCTTTGGACCGTGTTTGCTGCATTTGCGGCAGCCCTTTCATGTTGAATTGCCGTCTCCATTGCAGGTGGTAAACCTCATCAATACCTTACTGTTCGGGAGCATATGGAGCAGCAACAGCTTGCTGTAATAAGTCTGTCCTGCCATTCACAGCAGATAGGGATTCCAAAGAAAGTGGTAAAAGGACTTTAAAGGCATCACCAATGTCATGGGTGGCTGGCATTTAAAATTGGTCATGTGAAAATGCTGTATTTTCAGCAAATATGATATCCCTATTGACAAAGATCTTCTTGCTGGGTCATACACGCAATAGCCTTTGCTTTCCGAGCTGTAGCTAGTAAAAATGCATTTTATAGTCTTATCATCAAGCTTCCCACGAAGCTCTTTTGGAACATGCGGGTAGGCTATATAACCAAATACCCGAAAGTAGTCAATTTTGGATTTCTTGCCATGTGAGGCTTCGAACATGTGTGATCATCTTCATGGTGAGAAACCACTTGTTCAATTTGCACACTTTATTTAGGGTTTTGCACTGATAGCCCCAAAAAGGGTTGGTGTCCACATTTTGGTCACTTTTTCAGTGGGCTCCCACACAGTCGTGCGCCACCCTAGACAACTTGTGTTTATAAATAGGGAGTCACTTCTTTTATTACCACCTCTCTCTCTTTAGTAATTCTTCACCACCTTCTTCAGTCACCACTACTTCCCTTCTCTCACTAGCTCCTTCCACTATCCTCACACCCCTTCAGGAGGATACAATGATTCGTGGCTCATGGCTGCCTTCACCCTTCCTCTTCTACTTCAAGCGCCTTGTTCTAGCATTAGGCCTTGCATTTGGGATATTTTTCACTCGGCGTCACCATCGTCTGCTTGGCTTTAATACCCTTTTCCATTAGGCTCCACCTTCACTTGCATTTTCATTGTGGAGATCTTTTCCTGGCCTAGTGTCATCATCTCTAGCTTGGCATCATCATCCTAGCCTTTGGTGACAGTCTATATCGCCGAGTGTTAGTGATTTCATCATTCGTCTATCACAAGGTTTGTTGGGACCTGCATTTTTGGAGCTTGGCTCCTCCATCACTTGGCGGCACTCGTCTATCATAGTGGTTGTTGGGACGTGTGTTTTTGTAGCTTGGCTCCTCCTCCATCACTTGGTTTTACTCATTTGTCACACATATGAAGTTGTTGGGACCTACATTTTTGCAGCCTGGCTCATCTTCCATCATCCGGCGTCATCATTATCCACTTGGTGTTAGCATCTAGGCTGCTCCCCTTGCATTTGATAGCTCTGGCACTCTAGGATTTGCGTTTTGTTGCCCAGATCACTCCTTGACATCAGAGGATTGCGGTTCGCTTTCTTGACAGTTGGTGATCATCTTGCACATTTTCGATAGCATTAGAGGACTATGGCCCACTCCCTCGACAGTTGTCTTTCACATTGCAATGATTACTTCGATAGCCCATGGCTTGGAGGACTATGTTTTGCTCCCTTTACTGTGCAGATTTTCCAGAGGTGTTGTTGCTTGATTCTGACAGGACAATGCACTTATCTTTTGAGCTTCGGCCTATATAAGCTTTTCTTCTCATAGCATGATTCAATGCATCATCATTGTGATCTTCTTATGTTTCTGAGTTCCTCTTCTCTCTCAGTGTTTGTCGTATACACTCTGTGTTACTCCTTGCAAACCCTATTGTCTCTTTGCACCGTCCCTTATTTTTGACATGGTATGAGAGTATACATGTTATTTTGACATGGTATTAGAGCATACCTGTGATTTTTGACACTTCAAAGCCTTTGTGGGTACACAATTCATACATGATTTGCACATTGAAGACCTTGTAATCAAAATTTATGTTGCAGCCCCTTGCTTTTCAATATACAATGAGTCATCTCCATGAGAGTGCGATTCTTTTTTTCAACAACTCCATTTTGATGAGGTGTCATTCGAACAGAGGCTTGATGCGTAATGCCACGATCCAACAAATATCTCTCAAATGCATGAGACATGTACTTCCCCTCTTTATCCGTGCGAAGTGTCCATACTTTTAAACCAATTTCAGTCTCAAGCTTTGCCACAAGATGTTTAAAATGCATGAACACATCAAATTTGGCCTTCGGTCTATACACCTATGTATACCTTGAGTAGTCATCAATAAATGTAACAAAGTAAAGATGACCCCCAAGTTCACGTGTCCTCATGGGACCACAAACATCGGAGTGAATAAGTTGCATTTTTTGGACAGCATGCAATGCACCATCCTTTTTGAAGGCAAACATGTGAATGCAACATACATCCCTCACATGTATGAGGAGGTGGAGTCTCCACTGGATGCAAGACTGTATGACACTTTGAAGGGTCATCAAACTCCCAAAGCTCATATATCCATAATGGGCATTCCAAAGCTCTGTATTTTGCAAAGCGGGTGTAAGACTAGTAACTGCTAGAGCATCATGAGATTGTCTGTCATAAGTGTCTAACAAGAATAAACCCTTGTACAGGGTGCCGCATAGCCCGAGTGCGTAGTTTATCTCTCTATTTGTGACAATGCATTTGTCATCCTTAAAGACGACTTGAAAGCCATGCTTATCAAAGGCAAAAATAGACAATAAGCTATTTGTAATGCTAGGCACAAACAAGACAAATACGATGTGCTTTGCTATCACCCTTATCTATGCTTACCTTTGCCAACTCTTTGCGAAGATAGGAGATCTTGGCCTCATTACGGATTGCAAACATACACTCAAGGATGTCCCATGTTGATTTGAGGTCTTGCAAGATTCAATGTGCGGAATGATCGCCCTTTCTACTGACAATGCTATCGAAGAAAGTGCATAAGTATCCTTTGAATCTCATTTCTTTTGATCCTCCTTAGGAGGGGGAGGAGGGGCAGCAGCAGCAGCAACAACAACAACAACAACAACAACAACAACAGCAAATTGTCCTTGAGTATGACGTTGAGGTGTCTGAGGTGCAAGACCTTTTGGTCGCTGTAGGTCACTTGCAACATAGTCCTACAAGTCCATCACAACAAGAAGGTTGCAGACCATAAAACTCCACAAGGGATAGTTGGAGCCATCAAGTTTGTCCTTCTTAGTGAGGACATCAAGAATGTTGCTGTGATCATTATTTCCGTGAAATGCCACGCTGTTAGTGATGAGCAAAAATCTACAATTAAATACTTCATGTTGAAGTATAATGTGTGTATTCAGAGTACCAAAAATTCCACGGGATTATCAAACAAGTACCAAATTGTTACACAAATGAGTAAGTGTACACAATGACACCCAAATCAGCACTTAGCCACAAGAATAACAGCAATGCACTGCTGTACACTATTGTACCATACCTGCCTCGTCATGCGTGCCCATAGAAGTACAAATTCCAGCAATTTAATGCTTACTCTCCCTAAAATATTTGAATTTTCCGAAAATTTCGTGCTCAAACTGACTGTAGCAGCAATTAAATGCTGTTGTACCACTTATTTCTTGCCTTAAAGTGCATGTAGGGCTAAAGCCCCAAATATCTTCATGAAATTTCAAAGAAATTGAAGAAGTTTTTACCATATAGCTAGAATTTCTGCAGAATGTCACTCTTTTATGCTAGCACAGAGCAGCAACTGAAATCTGCTTTGGGTTGTGTGCCATAGCTTCTATGCCAAAAGCCCCAAATAATGTGGACAAATTTCGAGGAAATTGTGCAATGTTGGCTCTTTGAGTATCAAGGTGCATGTGGGAAGCCGATTTGATGAAAAGTCCCAAATGTCAGCTGCCTCTAGATGCACGTATAGTTATCAATACCTTCGAGGTTTGATGATAGCTTAATGGGCTAAGCATGCGGGGGAGAGGCATTGCTAGAGTAGAGGTGGCAGGATTGGTTGGCAAGCGGCACTGGAGAGTAGGAAGGTGCCATTGGTGGTAGCAACTACAAGAGCAAAGATGAGTGGTTAGTTGGCACAACGATGCATTGGAGGCGGCAAAGAGATGTAGAACAGTAGGTTGTAGATGACGCAGTGGGCGGTGCTCAACTGGCGGGTGTAGCTACAAAGTGACAGAGTAGGTTGATGGCATTGCGGGAGTGTTAGGCAAGAGGCGGTGAGCAGGTTGCATGCAGTGCTTGTGGACAATGTTAGACAAGAATAGCGTTAGTAGTGCTTAGGTTGGTGATGGCTAGAACCAAGCAGCGTTGGCATAGCCAATGTTTTGTATATCAATTGTTATCGAGACGTATTGGCTCAATGATTCAAGCGGGATTGGTTGGCCGGCGCCACTGCAGAGTAGGGAGGTGTTTTCGGTGGTAATGGCTGCAAGAGCTGAAAACAAGCGGTTAGCTGGTAGCGACGTGTTAGAGACGGCAAAGAGGTGCAAGTCAAAGTTGTAGACAACGCAATGGGTGGCACTCAGTTGGCGGGCGCAGTTGTAGAGTGGCAAAGAAGTAGATTGATGGCATTGCTTGAGCGCTAGGCAAGAGGTAACGAGTAGGCTGCATACGTCGTTTGTGGATAGTGCTGGACAGGAGCAACGCTGGTAGCACTCAAGGCGATGATGGCTAGAAACAGGTAGCATTGGTGTAACCAACCTTTTGTATATCAATTGTTATCAAGATATATTGGCTCAATGATTTAAATTAATTTGATGCTTGTATACTTTGAAAGGCGATTTATATTATTTGAGTGTTTCAAAATATGATTAGGTATTTATATTTCTTTTAAAGGGTGGCCAATGGCCACAATGCCCTATAATTATACTTGAGTTGTCATTGACGAGATGCTTAACTTAGGTGGTCAAATTGACAAGAAAGCTCAGATGACTAAGATCTTTGCACTTAGATAGTCACATTGACTTGAAGTCCATATAATGAGTGGTTTCAAAAAGTGAAAACGTATGCTCAACATCAAAGAAACAAACTATAAACTGGTGAATCTATATAATAAATTCAGCTCTTCAAAATCTAAATTTGGTAACTCGTAAAATTTAGGAGATTACTACTTTTGAAAGTTGCTCAAATCAAAATTCATTCGTGTCGAAGACTCCAAAATTTTGCAAGGAATAATTTTGTCATTAGCAGCTATAAAAAATTCTTAACCATTTGAGAGATTTTTAGAGTAGGAAGTTTAAAAGTTTTTTTCTCTAGAAAAGTGACGTTTGATATGTAGAATAGGATGTGTCATTTTGAAGAGACAAGTGTCCCTACACTTGTCATATTTGTAGCCTCTACGTTCCATTTTTGAGTATCCAAGTCCTATACCTATATATTAGAGGTCTCTCTCTTCATTTGAAATAAGCTTTCATGCTGAAAACTTTAGCCATATGCTTTGTACTCTCTTATCCATCTCTTATGCAAGAGGAACTTTCTACTTAGCTTGATCTAATTCAAGTACTAAAGAAGAAAATCAACTTTTTTCTTGGAGTTTGTAGAAATTAAGATTTCAAAACTCTAATTTTTAGAATTGCAATAAATCAACCCTTTTGTATATGGTTTAGACACTTAGTGGTCGTGGTTTGTTTTAATAAATTATATTGTAAAGGAGGAGGAGCCAATTCTACCCTCAACCTGGTATGGACTCTCTCTACTTAGCTTGATCTAATCCAAGCACTAAAGAAGAAAATCAACTTGTTGCCTGGAGTTTGTAGAGATTAGGATTTCAAAACTCTAATTTTTAGAATTGCAATAAATCAGCCCTTTTGTATATGGTTTAGACACTTAGTGCTCGTGGTTTGTTTTAATAAATTATTGTAAAGGAGAAGGGGCCGATTCTATCCTCAACTTGGTGTGGACTCTCTCTCTCTCTCCCCTCCCCCCCTTCCCCCCCTCTTCCGCGCCTAATTTTCATGGTGATAATTGGTTGAGTTGGTTAAGTTCAAAGTATTTTTATTCTCATGTTTTTCCTCGTTACGCTTTTACTAATACTAGAGCAAGGATTTTTTCTTGCAAGAATATTTTTGGGGCAGTAAGATCTTCGGGCTAGACTTTCTCACCATGTCAAGAGATGAAGAGGAGAATTTTAGTGAAGAACTGTGAGGCTCCTGATAGTATATTTGTATGCTTCTCTGATTATGAGAAGATACAAAGATACAATGAGTTGGAAGATGATCCAGAAATTCAAGCTCCGATGGAGGGAAGGGCTAAAGTATGGGCTGAAGCAAAGGTCTTTAAAGATTTTCTTACTGAGAAGGCTCTTGAGACAAATGGTATTACAACTACGAGGGCCTATGTCAGCATGAAAGGTATCAATGTTATTAATGCAACTAAGTCTATGAAAGGTAATTCCTCACTTATTATTTGAGGATCCACCCAAGTGGTGACTTCAAAGTCTCACGATACATAAGCTGCCTCCTCTTATCCCAAGAATTCCTCTATGGAGAAGGGCAAAGAGAAAGTCAAAGAACCGGCTATTTCCATGGTAGTTGAATTTTGAAAGATGCTTTTAGTAAAGGAAAATAATGTTAAAAGAGACTTCAATCTTGGAGAGAGGAGTATCAAGTTTGATGTCTGCTATGGTAAGAGAGATTCTTAGAAAGCTGTGTCTTTTATAAGATAATTTGATGTTGCTTTTGGTGGTGAAGATTATATAGAAAAATCAAAGATTAGGATGGTTAAAATGAATTTGAAGGATATTGCTTGAAATTGGTGGCTCAAAGTTGTTTAAGAGGGAAAGGAATTCAAGTATTGGAAAGAGTTTAAGGAGATGTTCAATAAGAAGTTTTTACCTTCATTCTTTGAGGTCCGTGTGTAACAAGAATGGGATGAGTTGAAGAGGAATTCAAGTGTTGGAAAGAGTTTAAGAAGTTGTTCAATAAGAAGTTTTTGCCTTTATCCTTTGAGGTCCGTGTGCAACAAGAATGAGATGAGTTGAAGCAAAGCCATGGAGACAATATTGAAATATATATCAACAAGTTTGTAGCTATTTTTATTAAATTTACATCTCTTAATGAAGTTCCTTCCAATATGGAGATGAGAAAGTTTATCCATGGATCATTCAATGGTATGGCGAGAGGTCAAGATAATACACCTTGATACTTTGGAAGCAACCCAAGACACGGGTGGCCCTAGAGGGTAAAGAAGTGCATATGCCATGGATGCTTGGTAAAGCCTCAAAAGAAGAATCACAAAGAAAGAAGACCAAGATGTTTGAACAAAAGAAGTTAGAGAAACAAAAACAAAAGCATGGAGGTATACCATCTTTGCCATTCAAAAAGAAGCTAACATGTCAACAATTAGTAGAATATACAAGAGAAAGACAATGTATCTCTCGTGGAGAAAAAGGACATATGGTTGGTCAATGTCCTAATAATGCAAAGCAAAAAAACTAGCCCTAAAAGACACCTCAAGCGAATGTTGTATCTAAGGAATCCTTGTAATAGGATGCAACTCCATTAGAGAAAACAAATCTTTTAATGGCTTGGGGTAAGATTGCTAATCAATCTGTTCTTATTTATTTTAATGCAGGAGCTGGATATCATTATATTCATGCTCAGATTATTGAAGCTCTACATTTGGCAAAAGAGAGGTTTGGAACACAAAATGTTAGGTGTTGCTTTTCAAGGAATGAAGTCTGAAGTTATTTCCATTCTTGGGAAACTTCGAATTGAGATAGGAGACTATATAGATCATGGGAGTTTTGTCATGGGAGATCTTGGTCATTGAGATGTTGTATTAGGAATACCTTGGCATACAAGAATAGATTCAACGATAGATTGGAATCAAAATAAGTTTAGATTCTCATTTAGGGATAAAAATGTATCTTTCGATGTGGGAGTGGAAGGGAACTCTATTTCCATTTTATCCCATGTACAAATAAATAGAGCAATGAAAAGCTATTTCCTCGTACTTGATTTTTATTAAATATTCTAACAAAGAGTCTAGAATTGAAGAGTCCATCTCAGATATGAATGAAGAACAAATGAGTTTCTTAAAGGAGTATGAGGATTGTTTTGCAAACATTTTACCTTACCAGTTACCACCCGAGAGGTTAGAAGATCATTACATTAATCTCATTCTTGGAAGTTCACACCTTCGAATAGGCCACCCTATCATGTGAGTCCAATATAACAACAAGAGGAGATTATGAAGCAAGTGAATGAGCTCTTGGAGAAGGGTTTAACAAGACTCGGTTTCTTATCTTTTTGCTCTCCAATTCTCTTGGTGTAAAAGGAAGATGGATCTTAACACGTGTGTGGACTATAGGGTCCTTAACAAAATTACAATTTGAAATAGGTTTTTCATTTCAAGAATTGATGATATCTTGGGATAGATTGGATAGATCTAAAGTATTGAACCGAATTGACTTGAGGAGTGGCCACCATTAGATAAAAATTGCTCCTCAAGATATTCATAAAACAACAATGAGGACAATTTTTGGTTTGTATGAGTTTCTTATGCTACCATTTGGTATTGGCAGTGCTTTTGCAACCTTTAATAGAATGATGGAAAGAATCTTTAGAGTACATTGGAAGTTTACAGATACTTTTTTTGATGATATCTTGCTTCATTCAAAAGATGAAGAAGAGCATCAACAATACTTGAAAATAGTATTTTAAGAACTTCACAAACACAAATCTAATGTAAATGACAAAAAGAGTGAATTTTTCAAATATTGCATATTTGTGGAAAGAAAAACAAGGTAGTCGAAGCTTTGTTAAGAAAACCTCAAATTTATGCAATGTCTATGATTTACCATACAAATTTTACTAGTATGAGGGACATATATGTTTTTAATGAAGATTTTAAAATCATTTGGAAGAGTTTACAACTTGGTAAAAGGATAAACTCTTATGCTATCAAAGATGGATTTCTTTTGACGGAGAATAAGTTATGAGTTACCAGAGATTTGAGGCCTAAAGTAATGGAAAAATGTCACGTGACTCCTTAATGGCTTATTGTGATATTTTGACCATAAGCAAGGTACTTGAAATATATTTCTTTTGGCCAAGTCTTCGGCAAGACATTAAACAATTTGTCAAAGAATATCTTGTGTATTAAAAGATTAAATTTTATTGCCAAAAGCCTGTAGGGCTTTTGCAACCATTACCAATTCCAAGCCAACCTTGGGAAAGCATTGCTATGGATTTTATTTTTACCTTACCAAAATTAACAAACGGCAATGATAGCATATGGACTATTATTGATAGGTTTAGCAAACGAGCTCATTTCATTCCAGTGAAGAAGACTATCAAGTCTCAACAGATGGCTAGAATAGTTATTCAACAAATCTTTAAGTATCATGGGTTACCACAATGAATTGTAGGTGATAGAGATTCACGAACGAGTAGTCTCTTTTGAAGAGCTCTATTTGAAAATTTGGATACAAAGCTTACTTTTTCTTTTCCTTATCAACCTCAAATAGGTGGTTGAAGTGAGTCAACCAATCTTAGAATATTGAAAATAATGAAGTGCTATTGCCATAAAGTCAATCAACAATGGAAAAAGTATTTACCTTTGGTAGAATATACCTATAATAACACAATTTATACTTCTATAGGTAAAGCAACATTTGAGATCATATATGAAAAATCACTCTTACTTTCTATTCTTAAGACAAAGGAGGAGATATTTCATGCGGATAAGTTCATGTGTGATATGGATATAACTTTTTTCCAAGTTAGATAAGCTATCCAAATATCTTGAGAAAAACAAAAGAAGGCAGTAGATAAGCATAAAATGCACTCAATTTTACAAGGAGATTGGGTGAGAGTGAAATTTGACAAAGATCGTCTAGAGTTGTCAACATTTGACAGATGGGTCAACTCATCCGACCCGTCTACCATATGTGGTCCTATCTGGACCTGTCTGGTTTGATCCCTGTCCGATTGCGTCGATTGCGCCCTGTTCTCCCATACGCCTATGGCCAAACGGTCACTAAAACAGTTACTTGTTTTGACCATTTTTCTCTTTTTTTTTCATCATTTTTTTTTTCTCTCTCTTGAATCTTTTGTCTTCTTTCTTTTTCTCTATTCTTTTTTTTCTTTCTTATATTTCTTTTCTCTCTCACACAAAGACTCAAGAGAAAAGTTTAAAGATTGAACCAACAAGTTTAAAAACTCTCTCTCCTTCCTTCTTCCTCTCTCATGATTCATCCATCTCTCTCTCTTATATACACACAATAGCACAATGCAACCATCCTCTCCCATGGATGATGGGCCACCATTCAAATTTTAGAATTTCAAATCTCTCTCTCTCTCTCTCCTAACCCTAAAACCCAAAGCACTCTCCCTTTCTATAAAAATTTTCCCCTTTCTTTTCCCCCCTGTCCCCCGTCCTCAATCTCATTCATTCTTTCAAGTTCTCCATCCCTCCTCCTTTCAAGCTCTCCAACCTTTCTACTCTCTCAAGCTCTCTCCTCCCTTAACCTCTCAACCCTTCCAACCTCCTCCTCTATCAAGCTCTAGCCTCGCTCTACTCCCTCAAGCTCTCTACTCCTTTAAGCTCTCTACCCTTTCTTCTCCTTTCTTCAATCATCTCTCCCTCCACCTGTGACCCTCTAGGCTCTCTCTATACATCATCAATGGCACCTCCTCTCCATGAGACCCTTTGCTTGCATTGTGCCTACTATGAACGAGTGAAAGAGAAATCCAATACTTGCAAGTGGCAACACAAGTATTGCCCAAAGCTTGAAATCTCATCTGTCACTCGCTTTCTCATCCACCTTTGTAAATTAGGAGGAGAGACTACACCATGCCTCGGTATTCTCGACGATGTCTACGAAGATTGTCGTCGGAAATACTTGCCATTGAAGCAATGCAAAGGCCTTTCAAGGGCAAATGAGGAGGTGATCTCTCCGATCATGATGTCTCGGATGCGGAAGAAGATCCTTCTCCAATTGTCTTAGTTTTCTCCATTGGAGGGGCCTCTTCTATCCCATCTAGAAAAAGTCATTCGAGTGATGTACCTATGTTCAAGAGACAAATCACTCTTGCCCAAGCAAGGGGTTAAGTTTTCGGTCCTCTCTCCTTTCTCAATGAGAGGCAAAGGTAAGTAGAAATAGAGATTGCATGCATCATAATTGAGTGAAATCTCTCTTTTCATATTCTCAAAGTGGATTGATGGAAGTAGATGGATGCGAGAGGTATCGTCATTGTTGTCGCTTTCATCTATAAGGTGCTTGGCATGACGGACATGAAGGGGGCTACTATTGTCCTCCTCTATCATCTTATGGTGGATGCAATGGAGGAGATACAATCATCGACCATCTTGAATGGGAATGTCTCTTTTTCATGGTATTATTTTTATTTCTTTAAAAAAAGATTCATGCTTCTTTTTAGTTTTAGACTCTATAATTCATGTTGTCTCACTCTCTTTCTTTTCAAATTTCACCTCTAAATCTCCTTCCAAATCTCTATTCTCTTACACCTATTGTAGTAATATCTTAGATACCACCCATAAAAGAGATGATATCTCTTTTTGAGAAAGAAGAGATGGGAGTGGAAGAAATGACTCATACATGGGTTTGCGGCACTCTTGCATCGCGCATTCATAAAATCCTCTCTTTATGGATGCCAATATCCTTGTTGATCGTGATGTCTTTCTTTCAAAGACTTTGGTGGAAGAGCATCACGGTGCCTTCCTCCAAGAGCTCATCAATTATAGCAATCAGAGGGGTACTACTTTCACATCTACCATTTGTTGAAAGCGGAAATCATTTTGATGAAGCCCCCCTTTTTGGTGGGAGTCATTTGGCTACCAATTGCTCTATCTCCAAAGAGTGGCCTTACGCATTCATGCACAGATTTTAAATCTCTTTTCTTTTTTCATTTAATTCTAGTTACAACTTGCAAGTTTAAAGTTTAAACTTATTTTTTTTTCATATGGTTTAGGATTGTTCATCGGGTGCATGTGAGAGGAATTGATCCATCTATTCTCTTGTGTACACCAAAATTCGTAATAAACTTAGCACACGACAATTGGAGTGACTTATTTATTATCATTTCAATTTACATATGCTACGTAATATGTATGAGATATCTATGGCAAGACATGTATCGTATATTCAATTTTTCTACTTTTTAGTTCATAACTTTATTGATAGATTATGAAATATATTTAGAGAAGTTTCATTTATTTTTTTTAAGTTTTTCATTTTTTAAATATATAGATAAATGTGGATTTACTAAAGATCTCTAATAGCATATTTAAAAGTGTCACTCGTGAAAGAGACTTGGAGGAGGAGCAAATCTATACGGAGCTTTACTTGAAGCTTAAGAAGATAGATTGATGGGTCTCTTACACTTATGCCGTGCCCATATTGTTATTTGTCCTTGCGCCGGTAGTGATGGAGCTTCCACTTCGGCATCCACATTGGTCTCTCATGATGCTTGTAGGGTCCTTACATACCACACGAGACGTGGGAGTGGCTCGAGAAGTACTCTTAGTTTGGCTCAGGAGGATATACCTATCACTGCCTCTCACATACAACTTGGAGAGCCCAAGTATGATGATGAGGGCAATGTCGTTAGTGAGGGTGATTTTGTTGAGAAGGGTGATTGCTCTTGAAGCGGCGATAAGGATACTTCCATCTTCAATACCGAGTGTGATATGAGCATCTAGAGTAATCATGTATTTTGATTCGGATTGAGGCATATATGATGGCTTTTATCTCAATCCATTTCTGTATACTTTTTGTGTGAGATTGTATATTTGGCTCATAATAAAGTTGTTGGTTTCATTATTCATGCTACACTCTTCAGTCTTGTTTCAAATCTCTTTTGCACTTTTGACTTAAATCTCTAAGTTTATGTTTTAACTTTTAAGTCCAAACATTAAGCATAGACTTAAAATTATATATGTTTTTTCTTTCATCGGACGTAGGTCCAAGAATTATTAGTCCGATTAGTACCGTAATGCTTTTCATATCTATCTTTTGAAGCCTTATAAAGAGTCTTTGCCATTGGAACGTGTAATAGAGGATCCACTTGAGTAGATAAATAGGAGGAGATATTTCAATTAGAGCAAATTGTATTTCATATGATCAGGAAACAAGGAAGAAACATTTTCTAAAAAATTAATTTTGAAATTTCAAAATACTCTCATTTAGATTCTAAATGGATGTTAGAAGAGTATTTTAAAGACCTTTCAGAAATATTTGTAGCTTATGAAGAAGTCGTGCGATTAGAAATACTTCAAGCAGCGTCTTGAGAACAAGACAGATATTAAGAGGGAGGGATGCAACCAACCTTTTGTAATCAATTGGTACCAATACATATTGGCTTAATGATTCAAATCAATTTGTTGCTCATGTACTTTGAAAGGCAATAATGTTATTTGAGTGTTTCAAAATATAAGTAAATATTCATCTTTCTATTTAAGGGTGGCCAATGGTTAGATCACTCTATAATTATACTTGGGTCGTCATTGACGAGATATCAAAGAGAAATTAAAAGTTTAGTTAGGTAGTCAAATTGACTAGAAAGCTCAGATGACTAAAATTTTTACACTCAAACAGTCACAGTGACTAGAAGCCTATATAATGAGTTGTTTCAAAAAGTGAAAACACATACTTATGATCAAAGAAACAAACCATGAACTAGTGAACCTATATAACTAAGCTCTACAGAATCTAAATTTTGCAACTCCTAAAATTTAGGAGGTTACTATTTTTAAAATTGTTCAAATCAAAGTTCTGCAAAGGCTTCGAAAATTCGTAAGGAATAATTTTTTCTTTAGTAGCTATCTCAAATTCTCAAAAATTTGAGAGATTTTAAGAGTAGAAGGTCTAAAAGCTTCTTTCTCTAGAAAAGCGACTTGTGGCATCTATAATATGACATGTCTCATTTTGAAGAGATAAGTGTATAAGTGTTCCTACGCTTGTCATTTCAGTAAACACATGCAATTTGTAGCTTCTACTTTTCATTTTTGAGCAGCCAAGCCCAACATGTGTATATTGAAGGTCTCTCTCTTTATTTGGAATAAGCTCTTATGTTGAAAATTCAGTCATATGCTTTGTACTCTCCTATTTGTCTCTCATCTAAGAAAAACTTTCTACTTAGCTTGATCTAATCCAAGCACTAAGGACGAAAATCAGCTTGTTGCCCGTAGTTTGTAGAAATTAGAGTTTCAAAACCCTAATTTTCAGAATTGCAGCAAATTATCTCTTTTGTATATGGTTTAGGCACTTGATGCCCGTGGTTTGTTTCAATAAATTTTTGTAAAGGGGGAGGAGCTGGTTCCCCTCTCAATGTGGTGTGGACTCTCTCTCTCTCTCTCTCTCTCTCTCTCTCTCTCTCTCTCTCTCAATTTTCATGGTGATAATTGATCGAGTTGGTTATGTTCAAAGTTCTGTTATTCTCATGTTCTTCCCTATGCTTACAGTTGGTGATTAAATGATGGGCATTAGTCAGTAGCTTGTTATAGGAGATGTTGGCGGTGGCTGCATGATAGGTGGCTAAGCTATGGCGAGCTCATTGATGAGCGGCCCAGTTGTGTGGGATGAAGGATTAGGTGATGGCTCCTCCTCCTCTTCCTTGGGCTGAATGTTGGTTAGCTGTAGTAGAATCTTATCGGAGTGGCACCGGCTGACGGTGGTTGTTCAAGATCCATGTGGAGAAACTGCTTTGATACCAACTATGAGAAAACAAGACCAATAATGGAGGAGAGAGAAGCGAGTCAGTGATAGTGAGTGAGCTGCTGCAAGAGAGCAGAGTGTACTTGCTGAAATGAAAAGATATTGATAGGGAATTGTTAGAAATAGCTGAAACCCCCTCCAAATAACATAATCTGAATCAAAAGAGATTCGAACGTTGTTTTGTTTTCATGGCGGATAAGGGAAGAGTGAAAGTACAACCTAGTTTAGGTCATGGGTTGGTCTAACCAGCCTTCCACCAACTAACTAGAGTTAGGCTAACTTACTTTAGTTCCTAGTGTCATTACTTTAATGTATAAAGACAATAGGTACACACACTATATTGACACTTGAAAAAGTGTCCACACCACACAAAATACATTAGGCACTGCCCAGAATTTGCAAATTCTAACACGACCGAGTTTTTCGAGTAGGCAAGAGCCCAAAACAACACTAGCATTTCATGTAAATGCATATGTCTAGCCAATTGAACCTACAGCCTCATGATTATGAGTGCAGTTGTTAACCTCCAAGCCAACACTTGTGGCATGACTATACTTTAAGTAGGTCATCACCTTTAACATCACTATTTTCATTACTTTTGGATGAACAACACATTCTTAGTAACCAAGTGTTTAGTCTCTTTCTTCATTCTTGGGCAAATGATTTACTCAACAATCATCTCCAGTGTGGGGACACGGGAGAATTCCCACACTTTCTTTGATCGCTAGTGAGTAACTCTCTTCTAAAACTCTTGCTAGAGCCTTTGGATCTTTCATAGTTTCTCTTCTCTCTCTCTCTCTCTCTCTCTCTCTCTCTCTCTCTCTCTCTCTCTCTCTCTCTCTCGTGCAGTTATTGGTTCTTGTGATTATGAAGATGTGTCAAAGTCTAATTTTCAGTCATACTATGAACTCAAGACTTTAATGTTTGTCAAAAAGAGCTGCTATGCTTAAGTTTCAAACCCCTATTCTAATGAATGTACTATCTAGACTGGTGCTTAAGTTAACAAAATCAGCTGAGCAATCAGATTTCAGGCCTTTTATCACCTGAAAATCAGAAATCTCTCTCTTCTGGCATTCTCTCACCTTCTCCAGCTTTTGCACAGTCATTCTCAGCGTTTCTCGGCCTTTTGGATCAGTATGTCACAAAAAAGAATAGGTATTTGTTAGCATTGCCAAAAGGCTGGCCATTTTGATGACGAGTGTCGCTCAACAGCAAAGTGTAGTTCACCTAAAACTAGACTGTCTTTCCCTTCTAGGAACATGAGCAGATTAGGCGAGGGCACTTCAATCCCATCTTCAAAGCCGAGAGGGTGTTATTCTTCACCTCAGTAGGGTAGATCCATTGCTCACATGGCAGCAAGACTGTCTACCCTCTCTTCACCGAAGGGGTTATCTAATTGGTCGGCCAATGCCACTGGTATGGACTTTGGTCCTTAGGCACTCCTTAACTCCTTTGAGGATAGACTCGATAAGTCCCCATCTTTTTTTGAGTGGCCCTCATCTGGCAGTTACAAGGCTTTTTGCCTTGGTTTTACCCAAACCTAATGTAGACAAGCAGGCTATTAAAGTGTATGTTTCACATAAAGGACATTTTAAAAAATGTATCTTGATTTTTGGAGGAGTTTCATGTATTCCATGCCTAGGGGAACTTTTTGTTGATATAGATGATTTGTTAGAGGATTTGGTCCAAGTATGTAAATGCAATACGTTTAGTCCAAGTCCGTACAATTTATCGATTTGTGGTGGAGATATTTGTCTCATAATTGTATGACTGATTTGTATGGCAGTGTCATACCTGTAAAACTGATCTACATTATGCTGACAGGTCTGATTTTTTGTTTTTAAAAAACAGATAAAGAAGAAGGAACATGTAAAATCTACCCTTTATCCAACCGTAGAGGGACAAGCAGGAGGAAAATGGCTAGTTGTGGATTGTGGTAAGCATTTTGTGTCGGTTACAATGGCTATTGGAAATGAACATTGCATGATATTTTAATGTGTACGAGTCGTATTGTAGTTTTTTATTAGATACCACAATTTATGCTCTTATATTTGTTGACTTGTGACAGGTAATATTGTGATACATGTCCTGAATGAGGAAGCAAGATCTTATTACAGGCTGGAGGATTTATGGACTGGTGATGTACAGCCCTCAACAACAGACCAGGTATTGGATTTAGGGAGGGAGGCATATCTGCTTAAGGTGAAAGTGGTGCATTAGACCGGAAGTGAATAAAATTGATCCATGATATATCTCATTGTGGTAATCATAAGGAGAACAATAAAATAATCAGTAAAAGGATATTTTAACTTATGTGTACAAGGATAGTATTATGGTGGAGAGACCTCAATACATCTATGATATCCTGTACCAATGTGAGTCTTTGAGAGAGGGTCTTGTTGAAAAATCATAGCTCAGATGCTCTTGTGTTCTCCTAGCACAAAGATCTTTGTGGCTTTGTCAAGTGTCATCCAAGGTGCCTTTGCTAGGGTTTTGTGAGGCTGATGACAGCAAGTGCAAGTGGTGTGCCTAAAATGACATCTTTTGTTGGACTTATGAATGCTCTTGCCACATTTAATTGGATACTAGATCTCATCTTTAGACCACACAAGGCATTTGTAGGCACCTTCTTTGAACGTGATTGTCTTCTCAAAGAATGTGGGAGAGCATAGGAAACATTTTGACATTGTGTTCAATAAGTTATGTGAGCTTCGGTTGGTAATTAATGACAAGAAAAGTGAGTTTCTATTGTATGAGATCCGCTTTTGGGGGCTCATGGCCACCTTTGAGGAATGTGTATGAGATCCATAGATTTATGGATCTATGTTTCTATCACAGAAAGTATGTGCATAACTTTGTTGAAATTACATCTCTACCATTGCATGTTTTGTAGAAGAAGAGTGTGCTTGCTGTTTAAGTGGACACCAATGGAAATTTCAGCATTCGATAATTCGAAAGAAAAGATGGCTTTGGATCTTATGCATGTGTTGCCCAATATAAGGGAGTCATTTGTTGTTCAATGTGAAGCACGTGGAAAGTTGAAACAACATAGGAGTTGTTTTGATGCAGGATGGCCGAGTAGTGACATATGAGAATCATATTTTCCATGGTGCAAAGAGGAATTTGCAGGTTTATGAGAAATAATTGCTTACATGGAAACACTATCTCTTAGAGACTGATTTTACAGTGCAAATAGACTATCAAACATTGTGCTACATGTGCTTCCACTCTCTACATTAAGAATGAGAGAGGGGGGGGGACTTACTAGTTATCATTCTCTATGTAGATGATATGCAACTCATTGGACCAAGAGAGGATAGAATTGCAGATTTTAAGGTTGATTTGAAACATACTTTTGCAGTATTAGATATGGGTTGCTTACACTACTATTTGGGAATCCAATTCACCCAAAATCAACATGGTATCATCATGTCACTATCATAGTATGTGAACAAGCTCTTGCATAGGTTTAATGAAACTAGCCTTCCTTCTTAGAGAGGGTGGTACTAAGGTGATTCAATAGTAATTATAGCAACCATAAAATTCACATATGCAAATGGATGGAGTACAACTAAGATCCTCTGATCTCCTTCGCTAATCCAAATGCTCCTTACTGTCATAAATGGCTAGCAAGCCTCCAAACGAATTTTGAATCCAATGCTGGCCAAATAAGCTTGTTGCAAACCATAAAGAGGCTTATATAGCTTGCTAATCAAGTGCTCTTTTTCTTTCACCAGAAATCTTGGAGACTGTGAAACATAGACATTCTTATGAAGGTCACCATTCAAGAATACTATGTTTATGTCCAAATGATGCACTTTTTAATCATAGTGTTCATCCATAACAATAGCACACCTCATTGTACTCATGTAGGATATAGGAGAAAATGTCTCCTCATAATTAATGCTTTTTTTCTGGGCATAGTCTTTTGTGACCAAAGATACCTTTATACATATCAATGGTGCCATTGGCTTTGCGCTTGAGTTTAAAAACCCATTTGGTGTAAATAGCTTTTTTGCCAAGAGGCAACTCAAAAGAATCTAGGTACGGTTATGGCAATAGAGACCAACTCTTCTTATGTGGTCTGTAACCAATGTGTATCTTATTGTGCTTCATCAAAAGAAGTAGGCTCATCATCATCCAAGAATGAGCTCATAAACATATGCTTATCAAAAGGAGCCTCTACTTCCATAGTCTATAACAACTATCTAGGGACTGTTTTTGTTGCATTTACAGCAGCCCTTTCTTACTCAATTGCATAATTCACTTTGCAGTGCATACCATGATCAATTAATGGCTGTTTGAGGGCATGTGGAGCAGTAGTAGCTTGCTGTAATACATCTGTTTGGACATTTATAGTAGGCTCGGATCCCAAAGCGTGTGGTAGAAGAACTTTAAAAATGTCATTCAAATCACATGTGACTAGCATTTCAAACTGGTCATGTGAAAAGACTGCATTTTCAGCAAAGATATCATCCCTACTGCCAAAAACTTTAATAGTGCATGGATGATATAATCCATAGCCCTTGCTTTCCGAATTGTAGCCAACTGAGATACATTTTAATGCCTTATCATTGAGCTTTTCACGAAGCTCTTTTAGCACATGAGCATAGGCTATGCATCCAAACACAAGGAAGTAGTCAACCTTCAGTTTATTAATCTCATGCCAAGCCTTAAAAGGGGTTATAGTTTTAAGTGCCTTTGTAGGTGTACGATTGAACACATGATTGGCACATTATAAGGCCCTCAACCCAAAATTTATGTAGCAACCCCTTAGATTTCAATATGTATCTCGTCATCTCTATGAGAGTTTGATTTTTCCTTTCAGCCATACCATTCTATTGAGGGGTCATCCTCAAAGTGGCTTGATGTGTAATAGCATTGTCAAGTAAAAATGTCTCAAATGCACAAGACATATATTTCCTTCCTCTATCCATGCGAAGTGTTTGTACTTTTAGATTTGTTTCATATTTGAAGTGTAGCATAGGAACCCTAGGTAAGCAAGGGTATATAAGGGAAGGTAAGGTGTGAATGAGCTATAGAGCAAGGCAAACCCTAACCCTAGCCCACATTGAGGCTATATAAATAGCCTAGAGATCACTTTCAAATGCGGAGAGAGTGTACTAGTTGTACTTGTGAACAACTCATTAAGCAAGATGTTCTTCTTGTACTTGAGCTTTCTCCTTCTCATGCTGCCATTCTGATATTTCAATATGGTATTAGAGCCATCTTTCATTAAAAAAGCTTCCTTCAACTTCCATCTCCCATTAAGTATATATGAGCATGTCCTTTCGTCATCATATCTCTTCACCTCCATAGCTGCTTGCTATACCCGCCTTTGTTGGAAGACCGCGGGAGAACAAAAGAAAGCATGTCTTACCTAGCTTTTTTCCAGAGAGTTGCTCTCCAACACAAGGCACTTCACATCAAACCCCAACATTTGGTAACGAGGAAGGTGATATTGTGTGTTATCCCAGATTAGTGCAGTTTTGGACAGCGTGGAGGTTGAAGTAATGGCACGACTTGTAGATGACAGATTTATGGCAGCCATCATAGGGCTTTGTTAGCCTCCCAAGTGGGGTACTCAATCCTAGAAGGTTTTCTTAAAATTCCTTCTTTGTGAGCAAAACCCCAAGGAAAATCAGAACCATAGCATGCCACAAGAGCAGCGCAATTGAAGCTAGATGGATAAAGATCATCATGCAAGCTTGCTAGTTTGCTACAAGATGAGGGCAAAAGCCAGCGAATTGTAGTCTTTTCCAAGAGACCATGTCCTATCAGATAAACACAGAGATGTCTTTTGCTTGTAGTAGACTTGATGGAACAGATTGACATCTTTTGGAACGTGCAAAAAATGAATGCCTTATTACCATATTGAGCAAAGGGGACTGAATAACATCTTGAGGCCTAAGAGTTTGCTAGTTTGCCACGAGATGAGGGAAAAAGCCAGCAAATTAGAGTCTTTTCCAAGAGACCATGTCTTGTCAGATAAACACAGATACGTCTTTTGCTTGTAGCAGACTTGATGGAATAGATTGACATCTTTTGGAACTTGCAAAAAATGAATGCTTTATAACCGTATTGAGCAAAGGGGACTGAATAACATCTTGAGGCTTAACAATTTATCTTGTTGGCAGACATAGACAAAAAGCTTGAAGCTTGTTTTTCTTCAAGTTTCTTTTCATTGAAGTCATGAACAATAATTTTAATCATTGACCGAGCAAGGTTCAAGCTCATTGTAAACTCAGAGCTTTTTGCCCCGAAAGAAGCTCTCAGTTAGCATCCAACTGGTAGACTCCAACACAAGCACTTCACGAAGCTTGGATACTAATGTTTTTTTGAACACTATTGATCAAACCACTAATCATTGCTTGATCGTGTGATGTGCCACTTGATTCTTCATCTCCTTCTCTATCTGTGTCATCGTCCAATCTCCTGTATGAGAGGTGTGAAAGAAGAACACATAGTTTGGTCCATTTGGTGGTGCTAGTAAATGGACCTTGCCACTCCTTGACTTGTGAACCACGAAGATTCCCACCTCCAGGGTTAGTGGAAACTCTCCGCGCTCCGAAACTCTCAGGTAAGACCATGAATGACTGTGAAAAAACTCTTGTGGTAGCAGTTATGCCTGTCTCGGGAAAGTGTGATAGGCGGTATGGACAGATGAGTTGGTGACTATGTGGGGGGGGGTCACCTATACTGGGTGGAGATCAGGGGGGCTGATCGGCGGGGGGGATGGTGGTGAGGCGGAGGGGGATTGAGGGATGGTGGGGTAGTCGGAGACACAAGGCGGGTGTGTGGGGGGGGGGGGGGGTCGGAGGCTCTGGAGAGGGGTGCTATGGACTAGGGTCAAGGGGGGACCGTGGGGGGAGGGTGTAGGGGATGTGGACCCTCGGGTGAGGTGGCCTGTGACGCCTCCGTGGGGAGTGGATGTAGAGGCCTATGGTCTTGCCAGGTGGGCTGAGAAAGGAGGGGCTGTGTGGTGCTCTGCCAAGGGGGGACGCTCGCCCTCTTGCTTCCTGCTGTGGTAGTTGTGTCTGAGGGGTTGACTACGGTCCCCTTCTACCGTCTCCCTCTCTATTGTCTCTGGACCCATGTAAAGCCGTCCGCGTCCACCTGTGGGCTTGTCGGCGAAGCTGCCTTGGCTCTTAAGCGCGTACAATTTGGTGCCTAATGCCCAAAGTCATGGCATCGTAAGCACTGCCCTGGTTGCCCAGTCACAATAACCTGTTATTTGAAGGAGCGTCCACCTCAATCTCCAGAAACGGTGGTATATTGTTTGTCTCTTTTACTGCCACCTGTACCTTTGGGACTCCTACAACTATTACTGTGTCTACGAAGGATGCAGGAAGGACAGTGTCGAAGAGTCGTTCAAAGTTCACGAACTGGGGATACTTTACTGCCAGTCCAAGGAAGAGTAGGATGATCGGATGTATGAGGAACCTATTGTGGAGCACGAATGCCTCCACTAGGAAGGCACTAAACTAGGGAACTATATAGATGATCCCCTTCATGGAAGCATAGGGTGAACTGGCCACTAGCTCACGGGTTGTGTCTAACGAGGTGAGTCGTGCCATGAAAATCCCTTTCCCCATGAGAATCGCCTCCACGATCTGCGCAGTGCCAATGTGTAACGTGGGGTGAAGCCAATCCCAAAGCTGGGCCTTGGATGGAGAGTGTCCTATCATTAAAAATCGTTGTTTCTTTTAGCTCTGGCATTGTGGCACAGATTGCTAAGAGTTGTTCCTCAGAGAGAATGACGCGCAAGGTATTTGACTGGAGGGCACTCGCAAAATGCACCGGCGTCTGACTAGAGGTTTCCATTGCGTGTCCCTAGTGAGAACCTACAAATCACAATGCTGTACTACCAGAGGGGAAAGTGTTACTGCAAATGAAGGGAGCAACCCGCCGGGGGGGGGGGGGGGGGATTCTGTTTTCCGACGGTGGCGGAGGCACGAGTTGCCACTGGTGACTGCGTGTGACTGGAGTTGTACGGCTGGGGGGCTTGGAGCCGGAGAGTGAAGGACATTAGGTGTCACGAGGACGTAAAAATTTGATGCTTTGCTTATGTTTAATTGATATTTGATTAAATGATTAATCAAATGTGCAATTAAAAGATGCACATGTGAGGTGCAAGCTACTTTTTCACAGTTGACCCTGTGAAAACGATGGGTGTCAAAGGCAAAAGTTATAACAAGTTACACTTGTTTGATTCTAGGTGAATTTTTTGGTGTCAGTTTGCCCCTAGGACCATTAATTGGCCATTAAGTGTCAGTGGTGACACTAGGGACTAGGCATTAATTAATGGATTAATGCTTGTCCAAGGGTCAATTAATGCATGGGACCACTTTGGGTTGCAAATGGCCTAGCCAATTAATTTTTGGATGGGCAAGGTCAATTTTCTAGGCATGGATTAAGGGGTCTGAATTCTGAAAATTAATTAAACGGCGAGAAATTGCTGAAAATGGATTAAGAGAGTTGCCACTTGGCAAAACTTTCCCATGCAAGTGGGGGAAAGGCTAAATAGGGCTGAACGGAGAGGAAAATCTCGTTTTTTCATTTTGGAGTTGTTGGAAAGAGGTATTGGACTGTTGCTGCCGCTTTTGAGGCCAATTCCCAGCCATTGGAGACCATTTTGGTGATGGAGATTGCATATTCTTGACCTTGGGAAGCTAGCAATTGCTATTGATGCACTTTCTCCTAAAGATCACAATCTCTGATGCTCCTATTGTTGTTGGTGCATCCGTTTGGGGCTAGTACAGCAGGGCAGTTGCTGATTTTGATCAATTCTTCGCGACAAATCTCAGAATTTTCTCTCTCTACAGCATTCTCTCATCTCCTTCAGCCTGTGCTCAGCATTCTCAGCAATTCTGAGCCATTTGGAGGAGATTTCAGCCATTTTTGGTAGGTTGATCTGTAATTTCTATAGTAAACCCTAATTTACAGCAGAAATTAGGATTTAGCAGCCACCTTGTTATCCGTGCAAGAGATTGAAGGCTCAAGGAACTGAAATCAGCAGCTGATAATTGAAGATTATCAAGGGATTTTAGGAGCCAGCCCATCCCAAATTGATTTGGGGCAGCATTTAGCCAACCAAGGGTCAAATTGGAGAAGAAGTCTTGGGTGAATCAAGGGGCAAATGACCCAAAAGGCTTGCTGGTCATTTATGACAGTAAGAGCAATTGGTTAGCAGGAGGAGATTGAAGAATCTCAAGTTGTACTCCTTTCAATTGAATGAAAGCTAAAGAAATACCGCAAGGGGTGCCAATTTTGGGGCCAACAGGGTGTCTACTATCCAAGAATGTTATGGTAAAGTGTGTATTTCATTTTATGTGCATTTATTTATTGCTGCAATTAACTCTTAAATCAGGTTATCACCACCCATTCTAAGAAGGAAGGCTGGTTTCAGCAGGTGTTTGGGGCGTCAAACCGGAGCCGCAGAGAGTGGTGAGTCTGAATCATTAGACGGGGGACAACGCAAGGGAGATTGTAACCGGCATGTTCACTGGGAAGGGCGGTAGTGTACAACCAAAATATATAAATGCTTTCACCCAATTAACAGTCGCTCACTTTACCTGAACTTAAAGACACAGAATCAAGAAGACATATAGGGAGCTAGAATGCTCCTGTTGTGACATAGACACCTTGTTGGCCCCTAAGTTAGGTGCCCCTTGCGGTATTTCTTTATTTTAAAGAAGAGAGAAAGTACAATGGGCTGTCTTTCACCTATTCAGGGTGAAATTTGGTAGCATAACAATACAATTATTGACCCAAAACAAGTTGACCAGGAGGGGAAACTCTGCCCAAGTCTGAAACTTTTGGTTGGAGTGCAGAATTGACCATTTCAGCCTGCTGTAATTACTGGTTCAGACCTGTTTTGAAACCTGTTTTCAGCTCTTATTGTTCCTGTACTGTTCTGCATCATCTGTGCCAAGTGCCCCTTGATTCTAACATCAATTGGGCTCTGAAGTAACCTCTGAATAGTCCAAAATCAGTCTTAGTGCTGTTTCAGACACTTGCTTGGTGAGGTTACCACCCTCACCTGTTCCTGCTGTGGGCAGCAAACAACTGCTCCTGTTCCTGGAGAAAGGAGGCTCTTGCCTCATGCAAAAACAGCATATTCCCACACAACTGTACATGAATTAGCAAAAAGCCCTTGATTCTGAAGCATAACCATACTATCAGGGAGAGAGAGAGAGAGAGTAGGGAGCAGGCTCAACCCTCTGTGCATCATAGACAAGATAGGCAAGCTCTCCAATCTTCTCCATCAGCCACTGTCCATCCTCTCCTTCACAAATGAGCCCCTCTCCCCCAAAAACTGCACGCCAGCCCCTCTTTAAAGAGGAAAGTGCACAAATTTGTGCCAAATGGCAGCACTGGAAGGTGTTTCCCGTTCTAGCCTTCCGGTCTAAAATTCTCCATTCTCGGTGCAAAATTTAACCTTAGCACAAACAGACCAGAGGATTAATCCTCGTGCAAAAACGAAGATAATGACGTGAACAGATTCTGAGGTCCAAAAATAGTAACTCCCTAAATTTTAGAAGTTGCTTTCATTGCATCCCAGTAGTCTTTTGACCATCTTTGCAGACTATGGCTACATCCAAATTTGCAATATAGCTCAACTGAAAGTGAATTTCCACTGATGACCCCACATGGACTAATCTCTTGAAGATTTGTCCATCTTCACTTTGAACTAGTCTCTTCCAGGCTAGTTCTTTAGCACACTTGTCCATATACACTTTCACAAGCCTCTTCCAGGCTTGTCAATCTACAATGCCATCAGTCTCTTCCAGACTTGTACTGGACCTTAACTGTCCAGTCTTGACTCACTGGACATTCCTGTCCGTTTCACATACTGGCCATGCAACTCAGGCGTTTAGATTTCAAGAGGGATCCTTCCAAAAAGAAAAACCAAATAAAGTAGTAATAAAGAAATCAGCAAAAAGATAATAGTTGTCACAGTCTTGTGACATACCTCCCTCTCGAAATCGCAAATTTCCTCGTTTTCATGAATGTCATGCATGCTTCCAGCTAACCCAATGAACTTATACTTGGCAGCACATGTACAACAGATACATGCTATCAGTCAACGTTGTGTACTGAACACACTGTTAACACATGTATGTTCTAACTTTGAAACATAGCAGACTATCGTCATGTGACTCCACATCACTGTTTCCAGATATAGTGGCCGGTACACCACAATGATATCCCCATAGTGGCAGATTCTCATTTGATGACTCCACATCACCCTGACTAGAGATCTAGTGGCTGATACATCAAAATGATATCCCTACTGAGTCAATTCACAGGATACATGCCCGATCGAGTAACCATTGTTACAACATGTATTCAATTCAATAGAAGTAAAAACTGTATTCTTGCAAGCAATACTTACTTCTTTAGCACTGAGAAAACCATATGGACACAAGTGTTAACCTGTACAAAATCTGTTTCTATACCTCATTTCTTTCTTGAGCAATTGTCACTTTGACAATCTATTTCAGCTTAGAGATACAAGGGGTCAAGGTAGGTTGCAAGCGAAATGTTTCAAGGTAAAGTTCCAACATGTTAGGTGAATCTGCAAGTTCACCTTCGTCCATCCACTTAGCATCTATAGCTGGATAGTTCTTGAACTTAACCAAATAGCTTCTAGCAACCTTGCCTTTCACTTTCCTTTCCTTGTGTGCCAGTACCTGTTCTGGAACAAGAATTTCATCAAGTTCCTCAACTTTGGGCTGTTCCTCAGCTGGCATATCTTCTGGCACATCACCCACATAGGGTCTAAGAAGACTTACATGGAAAGCATTATGAATCTTCCAATTGTCAGGCAATTTCAGCCTATAGCTGACATCACTAATCTTCTCTGTTACTTGAAAAGACCCATAGTATCGCATACTAAGCTTAGTGAAAAGACTTTCCTTGCCTTTTCGCTTCTTTAAGCGTGCCTTTTCAAACCGCAATAGTACCCAATCACCAAGTGAAAATATCAATTCACGACGGTGATGATCAACAGCTTTCTTTTGCTTTGCCTGAGTCCTTTCAAGGGCATGCTTAACTTTCTAATACATTTTCCCCATACTCTGCACATACTGATTTGCCTGAAAGATCTTATCCTTTGTATGCGAAATGGGAGGAACCTTTTTACCACCTTCAACAATTTCAAAAGGGGCTTTGCCTGTTGACGAATGCATAGTATTATTGTATGCATACTCGACCAAAGGCAATTACTGCTCCCACTTTGACTTGTGCTCTGACACATAGCACTTAAGCAGATCCAAGACAGTAGAATTTGCCTCTTGTGACTGTCCATCAGTCTGTGGATGAAATGACGATGAGAACTTAAGCGTTGTACCCATAATCTCAAAAATGCCTCTCCAAAATAGACTTGTCATCCGTGGGTCACAGTCACTGACAATAGACTGTGGCATACCATGATACTTGAAGACATTGCATATAAACAAACGTGCCATCTGATCTGGTTTTATCTTCTTCCTGACAGGAATGAAATGAGCCTGTTTGCTAAACCTGCAAATAATAGTCCATATCCCATCATTTCCTGTTTGTGTCCTTGGAAGATCAAAGATAAAATCCATAGCTACACTTTCCCATGGTTTATCCGGAATAGGCAATGGCTGTAAAAGCCTTGGTGCTTTTTGCCTGTCAAACTTGACCTTCTGGCAAATCAAACATTGCCGCACAAAAGCATCCACGTCTCTTCTCAAAGTAGGCCAATAAAAGAATATCTCTACTGCTTTGATTGTTGCATCAATACCACGATGCCCTGCATACGGTGGAGAATGACTCTCTGTCATAACTTTCCGTCTCAATGGCATAGTCACACATAGTCTACCATGCATCAACATGAAACTATCTTTGAGAAGATAATGCTCATGATGTTGTCCATTGACAAGCTGATCAAACATCCTTGCAAAATCTTCATCATGAGCATACTGTTCCTTCATATCATCAAGCTCATGATGATAAGGAATTGATACAGCTGAAATTTGTGGCTTCCTTGACAAAGCATCAGCCACAACATTCTTTTTGCCTTCCACATGCACAATCTGAAAATGGAACATTGACAAAAAGTTTGCCCAACGCATATGCTTTTTTGACAGCTTAGTTTGAGTTAAGAAATAACGCAATGTCTGATGATCTGTCTGGACAACAAAATCTGCCTCAAGTAGGTAGTGTTTCCAACTAGAAAGCGCATGAATCACAACCAGCAATTCTTTCTCATAGACCTGCATAGTCTTCTCTGGCCCTCGCAAGATTCTGCTTTCATAAGCCACTACCCGGCCATCTTGCCTTAACACTGTACCAATGCTATTGCCACAAGCATCACACTGGACAACAAATGACTTCCTAAGATCTGGCTGAATGATCACTAGACTAGAAGTCATCTTTTCTTTAAGAAGATTAAAAGCTGAAATCTCTTTCTGTGTCCACTGGAAAGAGATTCCTTTCTTCTGTAAAGCATGTAAAGGTGAAGCAATCTCTGCAAAATTGCAAATGAACCTCCTGTAGTAAGAACACAAACCCAAGAAGCTTCTAATATCATGGACAGTCTTCAAATCTAGCCATGTTCTAATTGCTTCAACCTTAGCAGGATCCATTCGGACACCATCCTTTGACACCATGTACCCCAGGAACTGGATTTCTTCCAAGAAGAACTCACTCTTCTTGCCATTGATAAGCAACCTATTACTGCAAAGCTCATCAAAGACTGCTTTCAAGTGTTCTCTATGCTCCTGTTTATTCTTTGAAAAGACAATCATGTCATCAAAGAATGTACCAACAAACTGCCTGTATGGACGAAAAATCGTGTCCATCATTCGATTAAATGTAGCAGGAGCATTAGTAGGTCCAAATGGCATTACCAAGAACTCATAGAGACCAAACGTGATCCTAAATGTAGTCTTATGCACATCCTCTCGCTTAATCCTGATCTGATGGTATCCACTCTTCAAATCTATCTTGCTGAAAATTGACGCTCCTTCCAAACGGTCAAGGATGTCGTCAATTCTTGGAATGGGGAACCTGTTCTTGATGGTACTCTTGTTCAACGCTCGATAATGTATGCACATGCACCAAGAGCCATCCTTCTTCTCCACTAAGAGCACTGGTGAGCAAAAGGGAGATGAACCTGGCTGAATCAACCCTTTTTCCAACAGCTCATTCACCTGGCTCGATCTCTCTTTCTGTTGGGCTGCACTAACCCTATACGAAGGTCTATTTGGTAGGCTACTACTTGGCACCAAATCTATCGCATGATCCTCAGACCTCTCTGGTGGCAACTGTGATGGTAATGAGTCAAAAAAACAATCACTGAAATGAGACAAGAAAGCAGACCTGTCTCTATTTAACATAGAAAAATTTGACTCATCAAAAATCTTTGACATCATGTGCAAAAATCAAGTACGCAGAAAGATGATTCTTTATTACAGATGTAATGGCAAAAGCCGATACAACAGGTACAGACTCTCCTTTAAGCTTCACATCAAGCACATGAGTTTTTCTCCTATGTTTCAAAGTCAGTGTCTTGTTAAAGGCATCCAACACACCATGCTTTCTGTACATCCATGGCATTCCCAACAAGACATCACAGCCTTCAAGTGGCATGATATAAAATTCTTCTGCATCAACATAAGACTGTATATGAAGACGCAGCTTTCCAAGAATGGGTGTCATAGACTCTGAGTGGCCAGGACATGCCAACCCTGCCTCTACTATGTAGCCCATCTCATATGCTTTGATGCCCAAAGTAGAAGCCAACTCTGGTGAGATAAAGTTTGCCTTAGCTCCAGGATCAAAGAAAATAAGTACATGTTGATCCCTAACTTTACCCCAAGCTCTGCAAAGCTCATTAGCGTCCGAGTGTGGCTTGTCTCCCAGCATATCTGGCACTAAACCTGCTGAAGGTTTGGGCTTCTTTCCTTTCCTGTCCTCTTTATCATCATCAGCTGGTCTCTTATTCTTGTCCGGACAATTAGACGCAATATGACTAGTCTGCTCACAGATAAAGCACTTCCTCTCAGCCATTAAAGCCTTTCTCTCTTCAAGAGACTTGCGCACAAAAGGTTTCTTTTGGTCCTTTGATTGCTGTCCAAAGAACTTGGCTGGCTTCTTCTTGAACTGCCAAGATTTACCTATGCTTTGAGAAATCTGAGAAACCTGTTTACCAAATGGCTTCTTTGCTGAAAATTTCTCAGATTTATCCTGTTTAATGCTGCCCCCAAAACCACTTGACTGTCCCAACAATAATGCATTTCCTGTGCTGGCATTCTCAATTAACTGAGTCAAAGTGGTGACCTTTGTCTTTGTACAATAATTCCGGAGTTCCTTGGGCAGCCCGCAGCAATATTTCTGCCTGTAACATAGGAACACTAATAGGTGGCATAGGAGTTGCCGGACCACTGATTACAGGGCTTGTAGACACAATACTTGCTTGCTGATTTTGATAACCAGCCATACCAAAAGTGCCCTGTGGCATGCCAAAACTACCCTAAACTCCCTGAAATCCAGGCTGCATGCCTATATTGCCATACATGGGGTTTGGCATAAAACCCTGTGTACCCCCAAACACTGTTCCTGGTACATAAATCTGGTTTCCAGGCGCATAACCAGCCATACTCTGAAATACAGATCCACCTCCAAAGTACCCAGGATGTACAGAGGTCGGTGGGAAAACGTGTGGTAAAGCCTGAAAACTGTTTCCCTGTCCATTTAAACCAACATTTGGCTGCTGTAAAGTGGTGAGCTGAACTGGCAATGCCTGTGTAACTAGTGTTTCCGCCACCTGTTCCTGGACAGTCGGAACCAAACTTGGAGTCTCCATTGACTCCGCAAGTTGCCTTGGTGTTTCCACTGAATCTGCAGCATGCTTACCCTTATCCTGGACCTCTACTAGATCCCAAAATCTTTGCAGATTGCCCCACTTGCTGTAAATGAAGGGAGGGCTGCAAAAATGCCAAAAACCTTGGATTCTGCATCGCTTGAGTAAACATACTCACAGCAGCAACTAACTGAGTCTTGAAAATGTCTTCAGCCATAGAAGAAGCCGTATGAACTTGTGGCTCAACCATAACAGGAGGAGTAACAAACTGTGAAGGTCTAGAAGACTCTCCCACCTCATGAACAACAGGGATCTCCTGGGATGAAGACACTTCCTCTCTGGTGTCTTCCTTTCTACAGCTATAATTCACAATTCTATGTCTTACACCCAAACAAACCCTGGCTCACTCTTTAGGAAAAAAGTGATTCAATCCCGGCAATGGAACCATGTAACCGGCCCCTTCACTGGGAAGGGCGGTAGTGTACAACCAAAATATATAAATGCTTTCACCCAATTAACAGTCGCCCACTTTACCTGAACTTAAAGACACAAAATCAAGAAGACATACAGGGAGCTAGAATGCTCCTGTTGTGACATAGACACCTTGTTGGCCCCTAAGTCAGGCGACCCTTGCGGTATTTCTTTATTTTTTAAAAGGGAGAAAGTACAATGGGCTGTCTTTCACCTATTCAGGGTGAAATTTGGTAGCATAACAATACAATTATTGACCCAAAACAAGTTGACCAGGAGGGGAAACTCTGCCCAAGTCTGAAACTTCTGGTTGGAGTGCAGAATTGACCATTTCAGCCTGCTGTAATTACTGGTTCAGACCTGTTTTGAAACCTGTTTTCAGCTCTTATTGTTCCCTGTACTGTTCTGCATCATCTGTGCCAAGTGCCCCTTGATTCTGACATCAATTGGGCTCTAAAATAACCTCTGAATAGTCCAAAATCAGAACTGACTTAGTGCTGTTTCAGACACTTGCTTGGTGAGGTTACCACCCTCACCTGTTCCTGCTGTGGGCAACAAACAACTGCTCCTGTTCTTGGAGAAAGGAGGCTCTTGCCTCATGCAAAAACAGCATATTCCCACACAACTGTACATGAATCAGCAAAAAGCCCTTGATTCTGAAGCATAACCATACTGTCAGGGAGAGAGAGAGAGAGAGAGAGAGTAGGGAGCAGGCTCAGCCCTCTATGCATCATAGACAAGATAGGCAAGCTCTCCAATCTTCTCCATCAGCCACTGTCCATCCTCTCCTTCACATATGAGCCCCTCTCCCCCAAAAACTGCACGCCAGCCCCTCTTTAAAGAGGAAAGTGCACAAATTTGTGCCAAATGGCAGCACTGGAAGGTGTTTCCCGTTCTAGCCTTCTGGTCTAAAATTCTCCATCCTCAGTGCAAAATTTGACCTCAGCACAGACGAGAGGATTAATCCTCGTGCAAAAACGAAGATAATGACGCAAACAGATTCTGAGGTCCAAAAATAGTAACTCCCTAAATTTTAGGAGTTGCTTCCATTGCATCCCACTAGTCTTCTGACCATCTTTGCACACTATGGCTACATCCAAATTTGCAATATAGCTCAACTGAAAGTGAATTTCCACTGATGACCCCACATGGACTAATCTCTTGAAGATTTGTCCATCTTCACTTTGAACTAGTCTCTTCCAGGCTAGTTCTTCAGCACATTTGTCCATATACACTTTCACAAGTCTCTTCCAGGCTTGTCAATCTACAGTGCCATCAGTCTCTTCCAGACTTGTACTGGACCTTAACTGTCCAGTCTTGACTTACTCGACATTCCTGTCCGTTTTACATACTGGCCATGCAACTCAGGCGTTTAGATTTTAAGAGGGATCCTTCCAAAAAGAAAAACCAAATAAAGTAGTAATAAAGAAATCAGCAAAAAGATAATAGTTGTCACAGTCTTGTGACAGAGATACTAGGGCGAGGGGGGAGCAGCACGAATGGGATGCAGGCGGGAGGAGCCACAAGGTGGGGGGTGGACACAGAGGGGCAGCGCAATGGCGAGGAGGGAGAGGCGCAGCACACCGCGGGGAGAGATAGACGAGAGGACTAGGGGATTAGAGTGGAGAGGCGCGATGGCAAGTCGACGAGAGGCAACGGTTTGATAATGGCGGTGAGGGAGCAGCGATGCGCTAGTAGAAGTTGATCCTCTTCATCCATCATTAGCGCCATGACTTGTGAGAAGCACGAGGCCTTAAATTTACACGCAGTCCATGTGGAGAGGGACACGAAGAAGTCCAACTCCCACCATTGGACATGCAAGTATTGCGGGAAGCGCTATATAAGTGATGCAACTAGGCTTCTCCAACATCTTTCCAAGACGGGGAGGGAAGTTGCTCCATGCAAGGAGATCCCTCAAAACATTGCGGAGGAGATTCTCACCAAGATAAGCAGGGGATCCACAAGAGAAGAAGGAAGTGGCTTATCGGCACCAACTCCTATGCCTACTAACGAGGAAGCATCGAATGTGGGCATATCTTCAACTGATACGGGATAGGCCTCTACCACTGTTGGTGGGAAACTCCACATCCGCATCCGGCTCTGGTAAAAGACAAAGAGTGAAGGCTCATGCGGTGTCAGAGAGGCAATCCTAACTCTCTCAAGCTCCCAGTCATGTACGTGGATCAATTGCCTTTCTTAGAGAAAGGCAGCAACTTGCGGACCTTGAAATTGTACGCACTATGATTGAGTGCAATCTTACATTCAATGTCCTAAAGCAAGAGCAATGGAAAAAGATAATAAAAGCCATTGCTAATGTGGGTCCATGTGAAGGATGGGCCAATGTCGCATACAACAACATGAGGCTGAAAAAGATTGATGAAGAGAAGGAGAGGATTGATTAAGCCCTTGATCCTATTCAGGCTGCATGGATAAAATATGGTTGCTCCATTCTCTCCGACAGATGAAGTGATCGTAAGAAATGGGGCATCATCAACATACTCGTCTCATGTCCACTTAGCACTTACTTTTTGCGGGCCATAGATATTGGCAAGAGAGGGAGGAAAAGAACGGTTGTATTTATTTACCACCACATTCGGCAAGCTATCATCAAGGTATACATTGCCTTTTAAATTTGTTTCACTTTCTTTCATTATGATAATTGATTTATACATAACTATCTATCTCCCTATTCTAATTTCTCTCTTATATCTTTTTGGATTATCTCTTTCCCTCCAGGTCCCAACCCCCATCTCTCTTCATTCTTGAATCTTGCAACTTGAAACTTGAAAGACTCAACTCTCTCTTTCTCTCTCTAATCTCCAAGTATTGTTAGTATACTTGTAATTTATAAACTGTAGTTGTAGGTGGGCCCCTCCAATGTGGTTTTAATTGTTATTGACAATGCATCGAATTGTGAGTGCATGGGCCATTTGCTTGGGGCTGAGTTTCTCACAATTGTATGGACTCTATGTGCAAGTCATTGTTTGGACTTGCTTATGAAGGACATTGGGAAGCTCAAGTGGGTGAAGAGGGTGGTCCGCAAAGCTATATCAGTTGTCAGCTTCTTCACAGTAAAGGTAAAGGTGCTTGCAATGTATTGTGAGCATAGCACATTGGAGTTGAAGAACGCTTCTTTAACTTACTTTGCTTACATGTGGTTATTGCTGAAGCGCCTTTATGAGGTGCAGTTTGCCTTGCACCAGACAGTGGTGTCCACTCTATGGAATGAGTGGGATGAGCATGACACAGAGGAGGCCAAAGCCTTGTAGCGCTTGTGTCTTAATGGGCAATTTTAACAAAAATTTCATGTTGTTGTCATTGTGTCGTGACTCCCTTTTATAAGGTGTTACGTATGAGTGATTGTGAGTCGACCATGGGCCTTCTCATTCACCTCTTTAGAGTGGCATTAGTGGAGACACATGCTTGTACAGTGATCACAGAGACACAATGTGCACATGTTTTAGAGATAGCAGAGAGGAGATATGCATGGATGCATAAGCCCATCCATGGTTTTGTCGCATTGGTACATCCGGCCTACAAGTTGCTGGCGGTCATGGATGATAAAGAGTTCATTCGGACCAACTTGCTTATTTGACTCATGTGGTCCATGTGGATGACCACAATACAGTGTTGGAGGAGCTAGGATGCTATGTAGACCATAGAGGGCATGTGGCTTTCGCTTCTTCCACTTGTTGGAGGAGAGAGTCACTTGTGAAGCCTTTATTTTGGTGGCAAAACTTTGGATACGCATTGAAGACCCTTCAGCCCTTAGCTACGAGGGTCCTTGCCTATGATTACTCTTCAGGTACATATGAGAGAAACTGGAGTGCCTATTCTCTCATTTACACAAAGATTCACAATTGGCTTAGCACACGACAATTAGAGCGGCTAGTCTATTGCCGCACTAACTAATGCATAATGAGGGTTGTGATGAGCATGGGTAGTCTGAAGCTGGTAAAGTTTAAACACTTAATCATAAAATTTAAAATTTGTTATTTTAAATTTTGAATAAGTTTATACTTTACAATTTAGTCTCTAGCATTTACAATCTTACGTGCATTGTGTAGGTGAATTTTGATGCATTCAAGTTGATGGGTAACACTCTTCCGAGTGTACATTAGGAGATGGACAAGGAGGAGGAGGCGATTTTTGCAAAGCTCTATAGAGAGCTTATAGCAGCAGATACTTGTGACACTCGCAATCAGCGTGCTCATAGGTGAGGAGTTCGAGTAGGCGGTAGCAAGGGCATGATCATTCGACGCCCTCCAACAAACATATATAAGGCGAGGCTCTAATAGCTCACATCTTGTGCCTCATGATGACATTCCCCCCTTGCCTACATAGCCACCACCTAGGGAGCCATCATTTGATGATGATGGTAACCTCATCAATGAGGATGAGTACGAGTGTGTCTCATCATCCGATGTCAGGGAGTCATCTTCAAACTCTCTTGATGAGCACTCAAATGGTTTTGATGATGATGATGATGATATTGATGCCTCATCATAGATTCATAGGTCTCTCTCTTTTTTGTATCTATTATCATTGTATTCACATGCATGATGCCACTATGATACACTAGACTGTAGTTGTATCGCATGTTTTGCACAGCCCATGCGACCACGATGGTTACCCTCATGTATTCATCTTATTTTGTAATGAAATGGTTATTTACATTTTAAACATGTATTCTATCATTTAATGATTTCTGGTTTTTTTTAATCATGTTTTTTTTTTCGTATTAATATCGTATCATACCTTATAAAATCATAAGGTACCATTTAGTACCGTATTTTATCGTACCGTACTGTATCATACATTTTCTACCTAACAACTATGGTTGGAGATGCAAGCCTTCGCGGTCTCTACAAATCATTGGGACATATATCTTTTGCAACAAGGAGATTTCGCACCATAAAGCTCCATAAGGAGTAATTTGTGCTATCCAATTTATCCTTCTAAGTGAGGACACCCAAAATGTTGCTGTGATCGTTGTGACCTTGGTTTGTCATGTTGCAATTAAAGAAAAAATTCAGCAGCCAAACACTTCCAAGCTAAAGTGTCAAATGTACTCTCACGAGCACCAAAATCCCAACATGGGATATATATGCAAGTACAAAACTGTCCAAAACTGTCAAATGCTTGAAATGCGTGCCAAGTCTACGTAAAATAGTCCCAAATCTGTAATACACAACAATTCATTGTTGTAGCACTGCTTATTCTTGGAATGTGTGTCAGATGACAAATTTCAGCAAATTAATACTGAAAATCTACAATTTGATCCAAATAGAAATTGAATACTGTTGTTGCACTTGTTTGTTATCTTGGGATGCATGCCAACAAAAATCCCCAAATTTTCCTGTGACGCTTAAGAAAGTGTCTACACGGCACAAATTACATTGGGCATTGTCGAGAATTGGTAAATTCTAAAATTTAGTTCAACAAGCTGTACTCAGCCAAGAAGAAATTAGAAAGCAAGTAGAAGACCTACTTGATCATGAGCTAATCAGGCCAATTAGCTCACCATTTTGTTCATCAGTTCATCTAGTTCAAAAGAAGGATGAGACATTCACGATGCACATTGATTATCGAGCCCTAACAAAATCATTGTGAAGAATCTATATCCTATTTCCATAATTGATGATATTTTGGATTGTTTAGTAATTATTACCGGATCGGGATAATACCAATGATACTATTGAACATTGTAGAACATCTAGGAAAATTAGAGATCAGCATGCATTGATCTTCTTTAATAATGAAGCACAAGCCAACTTTATCTCCACAAACTTTGCAACTCATCTAGGCATCAAAGAAGATGAGATAGGACCCATGGGAAAAGTTAGTATGGCATGTAAGGGCCATGTAAAGCTAGTCACACCTATGATTGGAAAGCTTCACTTGCATATAAAGAGTTATGTGGATAGTAAAGAGTTTTTCATTGTACCACTAGAGGCTTGTGATTCTTAGCTTAGTATGCCTTTTTGCCATCATGTACATGTAGTGATTGACTTTTGCACCAAAATTATTATTATTCAGCGTAAGGGAAAGCCCCATACCTAGTATGTAAAAGTAAAAGGGAATCAGTCCTTGTTGTATCAACTTCAGCTATTTCTAGAGTAATGAAAAAATCATCTTTTAACGTGCTTGGTGTTTGTCAAGGATAAAGAAGATAATGTAAATGCTAAGAATGTATCAAAGTTGGATAAGGGTCACATGTTATTTTTGAGAATGCATATTGTTTAGTTTTCTTGATCATATCCAAGATAGCTACTAGTAGAAAGGCCAAACGATCATACCATTGATTTGATCCTTGGCAGTAGCTGTCCAAATAGGCGACCTTACAAGAGGGTGAAAACAGCCCAGCAAGAGCAAATGATGAGTCAAGTGAATGAGTTGTTAGAAAAAGGGTTGCTTCAGCCTAGATGAAATTTCCCCCTAGAATCCAACCTGCACACGAGACTCGATGCAAGCCAAACTCACAACAAAAGGGATTGGACACCATGCTCACATCCTAGCCATAGAGCCAAACGAGCTTATTCTTGAGCCTAGAAGCTAGTAGTACGCTGGGTCATAAGTACATCCCAAGGGTTGGCGTTCCATACCACCATCCCACACCATTTGAGTGTACGGATGCATCGGTCAACAGGCAAAGAGTCGAAGAGTCAAAGAGTGGTAATCATACAACGAATGTGCACAATAGGGATTTTGAGTCTTATAAATAGACTCAAATGCCCTAACCCTAAAGTGCTCTTTGTTGGGAATAAAGGGCCATCGTGCCTTTTATATGTACATGGATATGAGCACACCCTTAGCACATTTGTACTTTCATATATATCTATATAAAAACCTAAAGAGGTACACTAGTCTTTGTACCCAAGAACATCATGTCTCACTCACTACTCTACACACACACACACAATCTCTCTCTCTGCTATGAGAAAGCATTGTGTCTGGATCCTCATGCTCTCTGTACTAACAAACTGGTATTAGAGCTGCAGTTAAGGTGTTCACGCTTCTCAGAGTCCATGCTGGTCAGCTCGTCATTGTTCCTTCAATGGACAAACATGCGACATCTCGTGCAGTCACACACAAGTCAAAACGTTGTTTTCAGAAGAGTCGCAGGCGAGTAGCAATCGGTAGGTCTTGGGCTGTAGACATCACGCGAGCAGGTGATAGTAGTAGCTATGCGTGACGGGGCAGTAGTCGTGACAGGCAGGACGTGACAACGAGCAACCAGGACCGAGCAAGCGGAGGCGGACCAGGTCTCTAGCTGCACAAACGACGCCAAACGGGCGCCGCGTGAGGCTTCAGTGCATGAGACATATCCAGCGCATGGCAGCCACCAATTGCACAGTCGCATCCTTGGTTTGCGGGTCAATGGATCCCCCCCCCCCCCCCCTCCCTCCAACTTTTTTTTCAAAAAACAGTTTTTCTTAAAATCCCTTTTGTCCCCTTTCCTTTGCAGGCATTCATGTGTGTAAGCACAGTTCAGGATTTTGACCAGATTTGTGCTAGAAATTTGGGGATTTGTTCAAATTTGATGCGAGCAAGACACAATAGTGATATTCGTCTCAGAAATTGCAGGAATTTGACATTTTGCCTCCAACATTTGGGGGTTTTCATGTACATGCAAGAATTGGGCTGAAATTTTCCCAATTTCTCGACATTGATGCACATAAGATCTCGTGCAAATTGGGGCTTTTGCTGTTTGGGTGTAATTTGTGCACCATTTGGTCATTTTAAGTACATGCAGATTTAATTCCATGCAATTTGGACATCTAGCACTTGGAAAAATTTGGGGGTTTTGGTGAAATTGCTCTATTTTGGCAAAATTGGCCTGTTCTATGCATGTCAGAGACAGTGCAGATGTATGATTGATGCTTTGAGCACAAAAATTTTGGGGCTTTTGATCGTGCTTGTCAAATTTTGTGCCCGTGGGTGAATGTACAACAGAAATTGTAGCTAAAATTTGGGACTTCTCATGTAATGTGATGTATTTGTCCTTGGAAAAGCTGTAATCAGTTGTGGAGTGTTGTAGCACAAGGTTTAGTGCTTCTGAAAATTTATTTGCAGGTCTGAAATTTCTGCTTTTATGTGGTCATTTATTGCTGGTTGGTACTTGGTTGTACCTTGGTCACTTGTGTGATAGTTTGGGCTTGCATTTGCTGAATTTTTTGGCCACATTTGGGCTGAAAATCATGACTAGCAGCAGTGACAGCAATCATCTCATGCACATTAAGAAGCTTGAAGGAGCACATAACTTTACAGTCTGGCAAAAACAGTGCTATAATATCTTGTTGCAGAAGAAGCAAGCAAAGCCGATTAAGACCAAAGGGGCAAAGCCCACAGATATGGAAAAGGAAGATTAGGATGAGTTAAATGAGCTTGCACGCTCAACCATCGAGCTATCGATTTTTTATGCCTTGCTTTTTAACATTGAAGGTTTGGATTCTGCCTATGCTATTTGGACTCGATTGGAAGAACTGTATGCATAGAAGAGTGGCACAAGCAAAGTTTATTGGCTGAAAAAGCTTATGGATTCGCGTATGAAAGAGGATACAGCAATGTCTATTTACTTGAGTGAGTTTAACTCCATTTTCAGCCAGCTGGTTGCCTTGAAGTTCATAATTGATGAAGAATTTAAGGCTACGTTCTTGCTTTGCACTCTACCATAGAGTTGGGATACATTCAGGACTTCTATGGGCAATTCTGGTGCGATTCTTTTGTATGTTAATGTAGAGAGTGCTCTACTCATGGAAGAAATAAATTGGCAGAACAATGCATCCAGTAAGTCTTCTAGTGCTTTGCATACTAGGGACAAATCACAGTAGAATGCAAAACTGATAGCAAGGAACGCAGTAAATCACGTGGTAAGGATATTGAAGGCCATCATTGTGGCAAGAAGAATCACTTTAAACGTGACTACTACAAATGGAACAAAGAGAAAGGAAAGGGCAAGAAGACAAATGATAGCAAGGAAGAGAAGAAAGAGAGTCAGCCTAAAAAGAGTAGTGTCAAAATTGAAGAGGTGAATGTAGTCACTCATGACAGTGAGAGTGGGAATGACATACTATTGGTCTTCACAATTTAGTGCACATGCTTTACTTACAAATACCAATGATGACATGCATACTTGGATTCTAGATTCAGGTGCTTCCTTTCAGGTCGCCCCTCATCGTGAGTAGTTTTCTGACTATACAGGGGATCGACATGGTGTTGTCCATCTTGGGGATAACTATGTATATGACATTGCAAGTATTGGCAATGTGTAGTTGCAATTTCAGCATGGTTTTGTCTTCACACTTCAACATATACGGCATGTACCTCAGCTCAAAAAGAGCTTGATTAGCACAGGGCAGCTAGATGACGATGGATTTCATACCACCTTTGGTGATGGGAAATGGAAGTTCTGTAAGGGATCTAGAGTGATTGTTGGAGATTGTAAAAGTGATACCTTGTATTTTCTCCATGTATCTAGTACGCATGACCATGTTGTTGCCGTGACCAAGCAGCCAAGTGTTTCTTTGTGGCATGGCTAGTTGGGACACATGAGTCAAACTGGAATGAAAGTGCTTTTCCGTTTGGGTTAGTTGCCTTGTCTTCGTTATGCTTATTTTGAGCATTGTGATCATTGTGTTTATGGTAAACATGCACAGACGTCTCATAAGAAGTCTCTTTCGCTGAAATCCTCTCCTCTAGAGTTAGTACATTTTGATGTATGTCAAATGCCAGGGTTATCTTTAGGGGGGAAGAAATACTTTGTCACCTTTGTGGATGATGCTACACGGAAGGTATGGGTTTACCCTATTCGTAGCAAGGACGAAGTGCTTAACAAGTTTAAAAAATTCTTGGCATTGGTTGAGAATCAAACTGATAAGACACTTAAGTGTCTCCGCTTTGACAATGGTGGGGAATATGTGTCCAAGGTCTTTCAGCCATTTTGTGACAGCAAAGGGATAAAGAGGGAGCTCACTACCCCTCATAGTCTGTCCCAAAATAGTGTTGCAGAGCGTATGAATCGGACCATTCAAGACAGGCTCCGTACAATGCTGTTACGTGCTACTTTACCTCATGGTTTTTTGGGCAAAGGTTGTTATGATAGTCGTACACTTCATTAATCAGTCACCAAACAAGTATTTGGGGGGGTGGGGGAGGAGGGGGGAGTTCCTCAAGAAGCGTGGTTAGGCAAGCCACCTTCGTATACACACTTCAAAGTATTTGGTTGCGAAGCATTTGTGCACATACGTAAGGAAAAACGCAGCAAACTTGAGCCAAAGTTCTCTAAATGTATTTTCCTAGGATATGCTGATGAAGGTGAAATGGGGTATAGATTATGGGATCCTGAGAAAAGAAAAGTAGTACGCAGCAATGATGTTATCTTCCGGGAAGATCGCATGCACAAATAGCGCGAATGAACAAAGAAAGTCCGTAGGGTTATATTCCAAAAAGAAATACCTTTTGGACAGCAAAATGTACCCATTGTACAGCAGCAAATACCTGTTGTAAATGAACCTGCAAATGCAGAAAATAATGTTGGAAATGATCAGCCACTGGATGTGCAGAAACAGCCAGGACAGCAAGCTGTTAATGCTGATTTGCAGGCTGAAATGCTAGGAAAGCAAGCTGAAAATGGAATTTACAGGCTCAACAGCCAGCAAACAATGATCAATTGGGTTAGGAGATCGTCTAGGGCTACTAGACAACTTGATAGATTCATTCTTGATGCAAACAATGTGGCTGATTATGTCATGTTGACAAACTCCGGTGAACCGTCTTGCTTCAAGGAAGCAATGGACAGACATGACAGCAAGAATTTGTATAAAGCCATGTTGTCAGAGATGGAATCTCTTGAAAAAAATGGCACTAGGGAGTTGGTGCAGTTGCCTAAAGGGCAGAAAACCCTTCCATGCAAATGGGTTTACAAGATGAAGGTCACTTCTAGTTCCTCGCCAAAGTACAAAGTAAGATTGGTTGCGAAGTGATACAAGCAAGAACATGGAGTTACTTTGATGAGATCTTCTCTCATTTAGTCAAGATAACTATATTGAGAACCATTTTGGACTTGGTTGCAGCTGAAGATATGGAGCCCATACAGATGGATGTAAAGATTGCATTCTTACATGGTGATCTGCATGAAGACATATATATGCAATAGCCTGAAGGGTTTGTTGCAAAAGGAAAAGAGAAGATGGTATGTAAACTCAAAAGAAGTTTGTGTGGGTTGAAACAAGCACCAAGAGAATGGTATCATAAGCTTGATATATTTATGCAGTCTCAAGGTTTTCATAGAAGTCAAGTGTATCACTGCTTGTACACCAAGAAAGCAGTAGATGGTAGCCTGATTATCTTGGTCCTGTATGTTGATGACATGCTGATTGCTGGTAGAGATACGCATGCCTTAGACTCACTGAAGCAAAGTCTTCATAGCGACTTTAACATGAAGGATCTTGGTGATGCAAATCACATTCTTGGCATGCGAATACTCAGAGATAGGTCAAAGGATTAATCTATCTATCTCAGTAGGAGTATATCTCCAAGGTTTTGCAACGTTTCAATATGGAGGGGGAGGGAAACAATTGGGGTTCCATTGCCTCCATATGTGAAACTCAATGTAGAGGACAGCCCTACATCTGATGATGAGAAGGCTGAAATGGCCAAGATACCATATGCTTCAACTGTTGGCACTTTGATGTATGCTATGATTGCTACACGTCTTCACATTGCCTTTGCAATGGAAGTGGTTAGCAGATACATGGCAAACCGTGGTAAAAAGTATTGGGAAGCAGTGAAAGGTATTATGAGATACCTCAAAGGCACAAAGGATTTGTGCATCTGCTTTGGAAGGCAGAAAGCATCTGTCGTTGGCTTTACGGATGCAGACTACGCTGTTCATGCAAACTGCAAAAAGTCCACTTCTGGGTATGTGTTTACCTTCACAAGAGGAGCAGTCTCTTGGATCTCCAAGCTACAAAAGTGTGTTGCATTGTCTACGTCAGAGGCATACAAGAAGGCTTTATGGCTTTCACGTCTAGTAGGAGAGCTTGGCATTACAAAGTTACCTATTCTCCATTGTGATAGTCAAAGTGCTATCATGCTAGCACGGAATCCCATCTTTCATGCAAAGACGAAGCACATACAGGTGAAGTATCACTTCATTAGAGATGTACTTGACAACAAAAGCATTGAGCTTGTCAAAGTAGATACAGATAATAATCTTGCAGACCTTCTCAGGGGTTTGCTCATTGCCAACAGATGATGGGAATTGGATAGGTATATGTATCTCAACTTTGTACATACCTAGACTTAGCTGATTCTTTTCTCCTCTTAAGGCACATTGCCTTTAGGTGGGAGATTATGGGGAATAAAGGGCCATTGTGCCTTTTATATATGCATGGGTGTAAACACACCCTTAGCACATTTATAATTTTATATATATATATATATATATATATATATATATATATATATCTAAAAACCTAAAGAGGTACGCTAGTCTTTGTACCCAAGTCTCAAGAACATCGTGTCTCACTTACTACTCTGCACACACTCTCTCTGCTATGAGAACGCATTGCGTGTCTCGATTCTCGCGCTTCATGACCACTATGACCAATGCGACTAGCACCTATCCAAATATCTAGGGACATAACATTTTTTCCCTTATGAATGATTGCTATCCTCAGCTATATCCTCAGGGATGAAGTGAGCAAACAGCTCTTCAATGAGCGTACCAACTTCCAAGTAGCCTTTGCCTTTGGGTGGTTTTTTCACTTGATTGAATACTTTAAATAAATCGTCCGGCGGGATTGTTTAGTCCTAAGGTCAAGAATCAAATTCTGGTTCAAGTGGAACATAACGAGCAGTATCTTCAAGTCATAAGACTTTCTTAATTGTGGCAATCTACTCGCCTTGTCCAAGTCATTCTTTCAAATAACTCACATGGAACACAAGTTGAACTTGAATTCAAAGGGTAAATCGTGATCTTTGGATAAGCTACTTATCTTCTTGGTAATCTCGAAAGAATCATAATATCTCGAAGATAATTTATAGCATTTTCTAGTAGTCATTGAATTAGAGTCCTTTGGGACATTAAAGTAAACCCACATGCCTTTTTGAGATCTCCCTAGGTGTAGTTAGCATAAAACATGGCATGATCATGGGTTGTTTTAATACTTTACCTAGCAATTGTCAACATCTCTTCCATATCATGCAAAAAGTCAATCACAAATTGTATGTTTACCTTCTTGAGCTTTGTAACCATTGGTAGTTTTGGCTCATAACCGTACATAAGCATAAACAAGTTATAACTAGTAGCCAAATGCTTAGCATAAACGAGCTATAACTAGTAGCCAAATGCTTAGCACTATTATAATTAAACTCAATCTAAGAAAGATAACACTTCTAATCAAATTGTCTATGGGAGACATGCATATAGCATATCCTCCATGGTTTGATTCGTTCGTTTATTCTATCTATTGGTTTCATGATGTTCCAAGGATAACAGGGATAATGAAGTTTTCCGTTTTTGAAAATTTGTTTGTCAAAAATGGCCAATGAATTTAGGATCCCGATTTTTGCTAATCAGTCAACCACAACTGAGATTGTGTCATGATCTCAGCTTGTATAAGACAATCCTACTACAAAATCCATAGAAATATACTCCATTTTCTATCGGGAATTTGTAAAGGATGCAAGATTCCCACTTGTCTATACCATTCAGCTTTATTAAGCTGACATAGTGGGGACTCGTGCACATAAGATTCAACCATACTCTTAATACGTAGCAAGAATAATGAGTAACCAAGGCAAATGTCTTGCCAGGGTATCCAACGCTCGGCACATTATGACACTAATATAAAATTTTCTTACTGATATCTTGATCATCTGGCACACATACTTTGTCTTGTTTAAAAAGTAACTCATTACGAATGAAATTCTTTTCTATCATCTTTCTCTGAGTAGCGAGCTTTTGAGTGTTCAAATTGCTAAAACTTCCCATGCTACTAGATCCCTTTTAAACTAGTTGCCAGATCTTACCAAAGTGAATATTATTTTGGCAACACCCTTTGAGAGAAGATAAAAATGAGTCGAAATTTCAAAGAAGGATGAGGCATAGACCTCAAGAATTCGACTAAGAGCATTGACAACTATATTAGTTGGGCCCTTTCTATAGCGAATTTCAAAGTCAAATTCTTGCACATGTTGTGCCCATCTCCCTTGCGGCCATGGAGATCAGGCTGATCACATAGGTATTTTAGTGAATGGTGGTTTGTTCAAATAATAAACTGGGTGTCATATAAATAATGATACCATAATTTAAGTGCAAGGATGACCTCTAGTAATTCCTTCTCTTGGGCGCTATAAGTGTTTGAGCATCAGTGAGCTTATGGCTCTCGAATGTGATAGATCGGCCATCTTGATAAAGGACAACACCTAAAGTATAGTCACTCGCATTATATGAACTTCTCAAGGTTTATTCGTATCAATAGTTTGCAATATCGGTGCAATGGTAAAGTTTGGAAATATTGATCGAGCTCACTAGTCCAAGCAATCTGTGGACTAATGTGTGTTTTCTTTCTTCGGATACTCTTTATTAAACATGTTAAGGGATATTGATGATGTAGCATCATTCTTGGGTAACTCAAAAGTTGTACTTTGTTGAATTTACTAGCTACTTCTACAGTCAACAATATGTGCATAGTCCTTTATGAATTTCCAAAAAATGGATTGAACACCAACCCATGTCAAGGCTTGGGTTATATCTCCCACCACCAAGCATACTTCTTTCCTTGTAACATGATTTGTATATGTTCACTGTGCTAAGCGTCATCAAATTGATATAAATCAGAATGTGCAATCCATTTGGCCAGCCATGAATGATTGAATCAATGTTCATCTCATCACATTTCTTGTTTTCTTCTTTAAAAGGATCGGATGCATCAAAAGAAGATACCTCATGAGAATTCATGATGGTAAGAGAGGAGGAGTAGACCAAGAGGAAGTAAGAGGATCCATAGAGGGACAAATCGTGAGTATATGTTGTTCAAGATTGAGTGAGAGAGGGAAAGGGTACTAATGGAGAGGAGACTGTAAACAGGCTGCATTAAATGTAAACTTGTTTAGTCTCTTTTTTTTGGTTGGTTGGGGTTGCTTCTTCTAAGAGTTAAAGGTTCTAACTAGAACCTTGTAAGAAGAATAAATACACTTATCGAGTCAAGGAGAGAAATCAAAATTCGGCAAGACTTTGTCCATGTGCGCAAAGAAGGATAGGAAAGTTTAAAAAAATTTGTGTTTGTGCAGCTAGACAGCCTTGTGATCACCCTTCAGCAGGCCATGTGGGCTAAACACGTTTAGCGTTAGTCTTCACTAGGTGGAAGAGTCTAGTTGTTGCTAGAACTGTTCGTGCCTAGCCTACCTACGATCAAGCCGCCGCCCAGGAGCCTGCAATAACATCCGATGACCAGGGGTGGACATGTAGTAGTCATAAGACAAGGGCAAGCGCTCAGGCTTCAAGGGTTCGAATATATACTCTGTGTGTGTGTGTGTGTGTGTGTGTGTGCGCTCATCAATAGTTTAATGTCTCCCCTTGCTCATCTACAATCAATGACTCTCGATGACATTATGGTTTTCTTTCCACACGACCATTCCATACTTGTTTTCTCTCTACATGATCATTTCCTTCAAAACAGTCTGCCTCTTTCTCTCTCCCCAATACAATCTTTCTCTCTCCATGACTTCCCCATAGATTAATAATAAAAGTATTCTAATAATAAACGTAATATTAGCATTAAAATTAAGGATAATACCAACACAAACATTGAATGTTAACATGAAATTAGCATTCAATGTCACATTAACATTAAAATTAATGATAACATGACCATTAAATATTATTATCAATTGAAATTCTGATGCTTATCCATACCACGAGGTTTCAACTTTTGGCATCAGTCTACCATAGCCCTTGAGTTGCAACTTCCCGAACTTGGATCATCAAAACCGTCAAAAATCCTTTTGTATAAGTATCCCTCCAACGCAAAATCCGAGCATTAGTACAAAACAAGAAACATACCTTGCTTTCCTACCTAGCACTTGCATTGCATGCCCCCTGTGCATGCCTCCCTTGCCAACAGTGTCCCATACCACCCTTAACAATATAAAGGCATGCCTATCAAGCATACCATCACGGTTCTGTGAGCAAAAGTGGTCTCGTGCATGTCTTGAGATCTCATGTCCTCAGATCTCCCTAGGATCCAACCTACACACAAGACTTGATGCAAGCCAAACTAACAATAAAAGGACTGGACATTAGACTCATCTCCCAACATAGACCCAAACAGGCTCACCCCCAAGCCTAGGAGCTAGTAGCACTTTGGGTTACAACAGCATTCCAAAGGTTAGAGTCCCATACCACCATCCTACTCCATCTCACTGTAGAGAGATATTGGCGAATGGGCCAAGAGTCCAAGAGTAGTAATCATGGAATGGATGTGCACAATAGAGCATAGTTATGCGAAATGGCCTAAAATAGGACTTACGAAGAGACAAAACAATTAAATGGGATCAAAATCTCTTGAAACACGTTTCTTGGACTAGAACGTTTCATAATCCCAAAACGATTGCACATGGTGTTTCACACCAAACCCGAAACGTTTCGAAAAACATGTCAAGACATAAAGAGTCTCCATGGAATGGGATGCAATATTTATGGTAAAAAATTAGAGGTTTGTGCCCTTATAACAAAAAATTATTTTAGGCCACAAATGTGCCATTTTGAGTGTAGATTAAGTAAAATTGGATCGATCATTTCAATCACAACCTTTACAAGCAAACAAGGATCACCTTTTCAATCATGACCTTTTAGAAAAGCAAAATTGTAATTCTTTCATATGTGAACATTAAAAGTGAACAATTGAAACAAGGATCTAGGCCACAATTTGGTTTCAACTACAATTTGTCAATCAAGACCAACACTAAAGACAATCAATTATGACCAAGAGAGAGTTTGATCTCTCTCTCTCTCTCTCTCTCTCTAACTAAGAACTTCTTCCATCTTATAGCATCATGAATATTTTCTAACTCATCACTGTAAGTTTTTGCATATTGATCAATTTAAGTTTTCAAAGCAAAAGTCTTTAAACCTTATTAACTAGGATATCATGTAACGTTTATCTTCTCTTGATGATGTGGCGTTATCATTCTTGTTTCAGTCCCTTTGAAAATTTCAATTCCCATTTCAAAGTTTCCCTCAACTATGCAATAGGGCCTTGACTTCTATAAATAGGATTAGGCTACCCTAACCCCGAAGTGCTCTTATTGCATTCGCACCAAGTCACTTCATGACCACTTTAACCAATGCTAATAGTGCCCATTTGGATGTCCAGGGATATAATACCAACATATCTTCCCTTTGTTCTCTAATGCTTTTTGTGAAAAAGAAAGATGGCTTATGGCATATGTGCATTGATTATTATGCTTTGAACAAAATCATGATAAAGATTTGGTCTTCGATCCCTTGAATTAATGACATTTTCGATAAATTGCAAGGGCTAAATATTCAGCTATATTGATTTAAAAAGTGGATATCACCAAATTTGCATTAGAACACAGGATGTTCCAAAGGCAACTTTTAGGATACCTATTTTGGATTGTATGAGTTTCTTGTCATGTCTTTTGGACTTATGAATACTCCTGTCATGTTTAATTGGATGATGGATTGCATCTTTAGGCCACAGGGCAATTATAGGCATATTGTTTCATGATATAATTGTCTATACTCAAAGAATAATACAAAGCATAGAAAGCATTTTGATATTGTGTTCAATGAGTTACATAAGCATTGGCTAGTAATTAATGGCAAGAAAAGTGAGTTTTTCTTGCATGAGATTCACTTTTTGGGGTACATTGTGTCAGCTGATGGTATTCACATGGATCTTGCAAAGGTCAAGGCAATACACTCATGACCACATTTGAGGAATGTGCGTGAGATCTATAGCTTCATGGGTCTATGTTCTTGTTATAGGAAATATGCGTATAACTTTGCTGAAATTGCACATCCACTACATGCTTTGTCGAAGAAGGGTGTGCCATTTAAGTAGATAACAATGGAAATTTCAGCATTCGGCAAGTTAAAGGAAAAGATGACTTCAGATCCTGTGCTTGTATGGGCCGATTAGTCCTTGCACATAGTCAAAAGCGTTAGTGAGGGCATTGGATCAAGCTGAAAAACAACGATAGCACCTTGATGGAGACGGACAAAAATGTTGCAACGCGTTGGAGCACTTCAAAAGATAGACGATAATGATTTGTCCCTTAACTGTTCCCTACCTACCATTGCTATTGTAGCAGGGAGAAAAAATAGGCGGACTGCTAACTGGGCGGACCTACCAATCCTGGCCAACTGCAATAAATGCAATCTGACTGCATTTAATGCAGCGAAAATGATGAGTAGTAGGTCCTGGGAAAAATCATAGCTTTGGAGCAGATTGGGACTCATCACTTGTAGGCAAATAGGTAGGCAAATAGGGGTGGTTGAGAAATTCTTGAGTGACACAAGATATGCACACTAAAATGAATGACTAGGTCTCGTAAGCAGGAGATGATAGAATGACAAACTAAATATGGCAGGCTAGCATTGAGATGGCTGAGAAACACCAATTTTTGCTGCAACTCAGGGTTTGGACAGCATCTTCAAACTTCTAGAAATGGTTGAGGAAGCTATCTGAGAGATGAGAGATGATTGAGGAGAGACAAATTTGTCAAATTTGTCAAATTTGTTGCGAGAACTATGCCAAATTTGCTGTCATCTACAGCCAGCCAGCATTTTAATGTTGTGGCCAGCTTTTTTTGGCTTCAAAAATGTTGGCTCCTGCCTTAGGATGCATCGCCTACAGCAATGCAGCCTTTTGATGATGTTTCCTGGCGCTAGGCAGCCTCTTAAGTGCAGCAAAACCTCCTATATAGCAGTTGCCTGATTTGTGGCTGCTTCTTGATAGCTGATTCTCTCTGTTCAGCTGCTGGCCACCTCGCCAATCACAACCTCCATTAGCCCCCGAACAGTCTTCCTTTAGTTTGAATGACATGTTCTCTCCTTGGCTGCCAAGTGGCACAGCTTCCGAAGTGAAACTCAGCCTCTAGAATTAATATTCAGCAACTAATAATTGGCTGAAAATTAAATTATCTTCTTGTTCTTGCTCAATAAGTGGGTTGTGCCCTTCCACATTTAATGTGTTAAAGCCCTTTGAACTTGAAAGTTGTTTTAAACTTTCATTTGTGTTACAACTGGGGCCCTTACCTTGTGGGGTGGCAAATAGCCACCATGCTTCTTGAAAAGAATAAAATATTAATAATGTTAAACTATTATGAAAAAAGAAGAAGCAAGAAATTGAGAGAGCATTGAACTAAGGTTTCACATTATCTTTGTTCCTATTCTCTCCTCTCACAATTGTTCTGTGTCATTGTCTCTCATTGCACATCACTTCTAAGTTCTACCAATTCTAATACATACCCTCTAGTATGCCATTGCATCACAGGATGCCTCTTTGCATGACAATGGTGTAACTAACAAGTGTCAACACTAGAGATGAAGGTTTCAATGATCAATTCTCCCAACTGCACCAATACTCATGAGTGCTTGTTTCCCCTTTCCCTTGAATTATCAATCTCTGGGTCCTCAGTTTGAACCAAGTTTTGGATTGTGTATTGTCCACTTTCGCATAGAGCAATACAAATTGTTCAAATTGAAATTGGGAAGAAAGAATCTAGATGTATACTTGATGGAGTGTATTGATCCTGGTCAACTTGATGACAACGTTTTTACACATTCTTTTTGTCTTGTATAGATGAATAGTCTTCGATTACAATCGAATATGGTTGTGTGTGTTTGTTTTCATAAGACATCTATAACTCTATGGTGACTTTTGAGGGGTGAATGGACAGCAATGCTTTTGTTCTTACCATGTTAAATGTGTCCTTACGCATTATGGCAAAGGTTAACCTTGAACATAGTTGCTAGGAAATGTGTTTTCTAACGTTAGGAAATGTTGGAAACGTCAGCCCGTTTCATAAATGTTAGAAACAATTGAATTTGTTTTTCAGCCCCCAAACATTAAATGTCCGTTTTTAAATAAAATTGTTTCGTTTTTTTAATTAACGTTTTTAAATGTCCAGCTCTTGACGAGTCACGACTCACGACCAAAAAAAAAAAGACGATCACAAACATTAAATGCCCTTTTTTTAGACATTTCGTTTTTTTCTAATGTTTTTAAATCAATAATGTTTGATGAGTCGTGTTTTTTTCAAAACCTTTCGTTTTTTTTCTTAACGTTTTTAAATTAATAATGTTTGACCAGTCATGACTCACGAAAAAAAAGAATGATGATCATCAAGGCTTAAGCTATTTTAATCCTTGACGAATCATTATCCAATCGTGGAGTTTGGACTTTGGACGAATTGACAATTTTGTTATTGGTGAATCGTGGGAGCTGCGTTTCTCAGTTGTGAGTGATTCGTTATTGCCCTTGAGTCCAATCATGGCCTTCTCCCATATGCGTTGGTTGTTTGGCCTTCTCTTGCACATGGTAAGTCTGGATTCATAACTGATTACTCTTTTTTCTCGTATTCTTTGCAAAAGGTAACTGCTGTCCATGAACCATAAGAGGCTACAACCGTTAAAAGCAATCTGATTTCAGATTTGTGATTGCTATCCGCTCATAGCCGAATCCAATCTATTTAAGGAATCACACCGAATGAGTGTGATGCAACTTGCAAGTCCTGAAACCTGACAATGAGAACCTTATAGATACACTAAGGATTTAGGAATTATCTATTTGTTATTTTCCTATTTACATTCTTCTTTTCCTGCTCTTTCTTCCTTTCCTCTTCTATTGGTTTGGAGATTGGACACATGACATGTCCCAGTGCACATAACTACGGTCCATGATGCCAAGTTTCCATATCCATGGATGATGGTTTATTAACTACTTTTCTATTTGTTAAAAAACTCAGATTTTGGTCATGCCAAGGAAGGGCACTCCTTTGTGGAGTAATGCCATTGTTGATACTTTAAGATATGGTGGAAGTGGGACAACAAAATGGGTGTGCAAGTTTTGTGCAAAGCGTCACCATGGTGTGGCACAAAGATTGAAAGCTCATCTCTCACGAACAAAGGGCTTTGGGATTGGACCTTGTTCAAGAGTGCCCAAAAATATATATGACAATCTCAAGTCATGGAAAGCCCAAATGTTGGGCACATTTCTGTTAGAGTGAATGCATGGGATGAGCTAGAGCCAAATCTCTCGGCAATTCCAGCATCCCAGAGGACCTCTCCTAATGTGGACAATGAGGGTTACTCTACAAAGGAGTCACAAGCTACAGGTTCTTCCTCCATGCAAGCCATGCTCTCAGCTAAGAAAACCGCACTACCCATACACAAACAAGGAGACATGGAAGTATCATTGTCAAAGGCAAGTGTTGAGAAAGCTGCTAGAGAGATCACAAAGCTATTTGTACAATGTGGTTTAATTTTTTACATTCTTTGGACTCCTCAATGTACATCGGTAATTCATGTCATCTCTTCCATTGGGTATGAATGGAAGGGTTCGAAGTATGAGATATTGCGTACCGAGGAGCTTTGCTATGAGAAAGAAGCCTTAATGAGAGATCTAGAGCCTTTGAAGGCAACATGGGAGAAGTGTGGATGCACAGTGCTTTGTGAGAAGTTGTTTGATGTGTGGAAAAGAAATGTCTACAATATATTGGTTTCTTCTTGCAAAGGCACTATGTTTCTACATGTCATAGATGCATTGGTTGTAGGTACGGTCATCACAAGTACATACATATGGTCTTATCTATGACAAGCAATTATTGATATAGATCCAAGAAATGTCATGCAAATGATTGTAGATAATGCATCAAATTGTGTAGCCATGGGAAAGATGCTTGAAGAAGAGTTCTACCATTTTTTACACACCTTGTGCTACATATAGCCTAGATCTCATGATTAAGGATGTAGTGAAACTACCTTAGGTGGATCATATTTTTTCCATTGCATGTAGCATGGTTAATTTTGTTTCCAAGAGACTCAAGGTTCTTAGCATGTATAGGGCAAATCATAGTTACCACGAACAAGAAACGGAGGAAAATAGGAGATGAGGGACCGTGACGAGAATGGGGACCTAAAATATATATTTTTTCTAAATATAATTAAAATACCTAGAAAGAAACTAAACAAATACAATAGCTTAACTCAAAAACCTTGTAAAAATATGTTATAAAAGTTTAAAACAATATATAAACCATGAAAGTTGAAACATAAATAAATAATGAATACTTAAATTGAAGAGTAAAAGCAATAAATGTCAATGTCAAATGGTAACTAAGAAATGTTGTATGACTTAAAGACTAAAGTCCAACAGTAAATAATGAACAAGAAATAATACAAATTGAGAAATATAGTAAAAGTTAAACCTTAGAAATTATAAATATCATATGACATAAAGACTAAAGTCCAATAGTAACCACTAAATATTAAGTCCTTGGATTAAATACTACAAGAAATATTACAAGCTGAGAAACAATAAAACTAGTGGACTAAAGACTACAAAAAATAGTGTAAATAGTACAAATCTATGATACATGGCGTCCCTTGCATTCCATCCCACACGTCATCCCCCGTCCCAAGATGCATCCCCTTCAGATGGACCACTACATGGAAACACATCCTTTTTAAGACACATTGGGGGATTTCATATTTGGGGACGAGATCCTTGCGTTCTAGGTCCACATCCCCTACGTTCCCTATATCTGTGAGACAAATAGTGATTTAGATTTTCTTAAGCCTTTCACAACAAGATTTGGATATGTGTTTACTATCTGTATTTTATTACATGATCATGAAAGATGATTGGTAGGAGAACAAAGCTAGCCCAGTAAAGAGCGTGAATCTCATGTATAGTATCCTCACATTGACAAACATGGAGGGAAGCACCATCAATCTTCTTTACGAGGTCATGAATAAAATTGGAGAGACCTTGGACACAAATACTATATCATTAACTTTTAGGTACACATTCTTTTAGAATCAAGATTTTATAAAATAAAAAACCGCTTTTATTTAAAAAACATTCTCAAAATTTGGTTTTTTTTTTTCAATGAAGGCGTAGGGATTTGAAAGACATGGAATTCGTTACATAGACCCATCCATATTGTTACCCATATTCTTCATTTTCTATGGAGGGATGAGCAATAGTATGTCAAAAAAAAACTAAAGGATGGATGGAATGAGTATATAAGCAAGATTGTGTGTGTCGATGATCATATGTTTTTAAAAGTAGTGGATGAATATTTTCTTTTTCACAATCGAAGCGATGTATTTGGATTAAACATTGCAGAGCGTAAAGGGACTTAACTATAGGGAGTCTCTTGATCGGAAAAATATGGCATCGAGGGACTTATCTTGATAAAAGTAAATATGTGATTCATCACCCGAATCCTACAATACATATTACTTTTTTATTTTTATATAAGCATTGAATTTTCTGTCATAAGATTGTAGCTCTGGGTCTTGTAAGAGGAATCGGAGTATATGGGCTTTGCTTTATACGAAGAAGAAAAATAAACTCTTTACACTAAAATCGGAGAGATTAGTCTTTTGCCATTGTAATCTATAATTGCTTAAGCAAACAGACTATTTGATTAAGCCTTGTCAAGTGAATCTTAACAAGATAGATATCACAAAATGCAAAGAAATGTCAATTATTTCATGTGAAGAGACAGATATCTATACTATGTTATATAAGGAGATTACTACATCTTGTGTTATGTGATTTCGGAGAGGAGCTTCAAGTGGTATGAAAACTTTGGATGCATCTCTAGCTGTTGAGGATGCATTTAAAGAGTTTTTTGAGTAGTAGCAGTGGGAATGAGACTGATGACATTGAGTCGAGAGATAAGGAGATGGGTGTGGATGAGCATATGGATACCATTGAGGCTTGACTCAAGATTTTAATTTAGGACTTAAGATTTAGACTTTAGGATATTTTGAGTTTGAGATTTTTTATTTTATTGTCGTTTGAAGTTTAAACATGTTTATTAGTAGCTTTTATGATTCATGTCACATGTTGTATGTCACATGGTCCATGGATTCATTATGATGCCATTTAGATACATGGATTGGTATTGCTATTTTGATATTGATTGCATTTTGTATGTTTGAGCAAATCTATGGCATCATTCTTCTTTTATATTCATGAAATATTAAATCTTAAAAAACAATCATACAATATGGTATACTGTATATGTATTATATAAATTGTTCGTCTATTGATTGTTCACTTAGATTTAGTATACAATGTTGAATAAAGTTCAAAATATGTTTCGTTGTGGTCCGTCAGGCTTGCATGAAACTTGCATATATAGAAAGAAACCAGTTTCTTTACATTTTAGGAAACTTGCATGAAACTTTGGAAACCCATTTCATACCTCCTGTTTTTGAAACCCTAGGCAACAATGACCTTGATGGAGCTACTAGTCAATTCATTATGGATTCTTAGATGTGGATGTTTAAATGTCCTATGTGTAACCTCCGCGATAGTCAAAGATCATCCAAGCACAAAAGTTGGTGCATGAGACCTCCATGCCCCCATATCAATGGTAAATGACTTCTTGACGAGGTACTTTTCATTCATTATCTCAGAGGTTTTGTAATGATTAGTTAGTAAGAAAGCCCAGTTGTATGAGTAAATGAAACTTTCTTTGGGCCGTAGGATCTCTATTGACCTTGATGAAAAGGCCCTAGTCAAGTCGTAGGTTTTTCATTTGACACCAGATCTTAAAGTATCTTGTGTGATAATTAAATCTTGAACTCCATTTGTACTTTTGTTGATCAAATATGTGATCATTTTAACTTTTGTGGTGATTCAACCAATGGGCTCATTTGGTGCCTCAATGGGACCATGAAACTCTACTAGTATCCTAGGATCTTGAACTTGCTGTAACTGTTATATGGTATTCAGTATGTGGCAGAGGGCATAATAACTTGCGCAACCATTGAGTGCAAGTGCAGTCCGTGCTTGATGATCTGCACAATACATTGAGAATGCCAATGATTACTGGCCTGCAGTCTGCACTTGATTTTCTACACGAAATATTCGAAATGTCTAAGTGCTAGCCTTCACCATAATCCAGATGAGTTTCCTAAAAGCATGATGATGACTCTGATTTAAGACACATTGACATGTACTATAAACTATATTCAAGGTACTGCAAATAAGTCCAGATTACCAAGAGGATTATGAGAGTACCTTCCCGCTTGCAGACGTGAATAGATAGCAGATCTGGCCTTCACTGATGTTACCGTTCCCCTAGGATTGCTGCCCAAACAAAACCCACTTTTGTTGAGTGCTCTCAACACATGGATGGATGAACAAGAAGTAGCAACTGAGGAACAAGAAAAAGCTTACCATCCCTATGCCAAACCTATCACCTGGCCACATGGATTTACCTCTAGGATATCCGCATTCATTGTTCTCCCACATAAGACATTTGACAAAAAAACACAACAATATGGACTATGCTTCAGTGAACAATTGGATGGTTGAATGAATGCATGTATATACACTTAAGTATTCAAGCTCAAGTTATTTTAGTTTTTGGTCACGTATGCTAGACAAGTTTCTGGTCTAAGGTTAGCCTGTCAGTTTATTTATGGAGGATATCTACAAGTAGAGGAAAGGAAATTGCACATTTTGAACTTTCTTTGACTACGAAAATGTGATCACAGGATCTGGAAGTGATGCTTGAAAAAGCTGGTTTGAGGATGGTTACCCGTTAAATTAATTGTACTGGCATAATTGGCATGGTTGAACACAAGGAGCAGAAGGTGGTCTGCAATAGCAAGCAGAAAATTTGTTTCATATATGACCAACAAAATGGAGCTGCAACTGTGGGGAAAGTTGGGAGGTGTGAAGTTGCTTAAACCGAAGTCATGAGGGAATGAAACCACAGGCTGAAACGGTTCTGCTAGTTCAGTGCTTGCAATAATACTTCTCTTTGATATTTTTGTTGAAATGTTTTTGGAACTCTTAGCATTGGTCACTTTCACTGCAGAAAGTTCTGTTTCATATGTGATGGACAAAATGCAGCAACTGTGAGCAAGGTTGGCCACCTGAAGTTGCTTCAATCAAAGTTCAAGTGTCATTCCTATTGTCTTTCTTGTGGTCAGTGATCTGTAAGATTGCAGGGATAGCCCCTCAAAATCAGAAGGCTTTAAACTTGAATCCTGAACCAAAAGCAACCAGAAAGGAGGCTGAACATTGGCTCTGGGAGGGCACCCCTTGTGTTCCTCTACTAAGACAGCTAACTGCTTGAATCATGAACAACAAAGAAAGCATGGACAACATTACCGTTCTAAAAGTATTTTCTTTGTTTCTTGTGTTTTATCACTACACCCTGGACAAATCTGAATTTGTGTTGTACACATCATGTAGACTCTTTTCTGTTTAAAATGTAAACTAGACAGATAGTAATTATCTCACAATCAAGAAATAAAAGTTGTGCACAGAATCAAGAGGGTACCTGATTAGGAAAGTTGACATGCAAATGATATTTTTTAAGAGTCCTAAAACCTGCTACTATCAACTTTGTCAAAGGATGTTGAAGAAATGTCATGGCATAAAGCCTTTCATGCCCAATTGCTTAGTCAACTTATGTTCCTACTATAGTTGTCCATGTCCGATGGATGGATGGACTAGTCCAATCTGTTTTGTCTAGTACGACTCATCCAATGTTGTATGATGATGCCCATTTCAAATTTGACTGTGTTCTTGTTTGTGACCATTTGGGGCTTCTTTTGGGCTTCTTGTAGGTGTTGTTTAGGCTTGGTCTCCCACAATTCAGGTGCACACCTCCAAGATCTCTCTCTCTCTCTCTCTCTCTCCAAAAAAAAGCACCACCCACAGTAGTTTCTCTCCCTCTCTTACCCTCTTCCATTTAAACTTCAAATTTCAAGCTTGACTTTCAGGTTGTGTACTCACAAACTCTCTCTCAAGCTCTACCCCATACTCCCTGGAGTTCTCCACCCCCTCTATCCTGCAAGCTCTCTATGCTCCCTATGATGAAGCTCTATGCTCTCCAGCCTCTCGTCTTCAAGCTCAAAAGCTCCCATCCTCTCTATCCTCGTCTTCAAGCTCTCCAACTCGCCATCCTCTATCATCAAGCTCTCCATATGCAAACTCCTATCGTAAATACTCAAAAATGTTTCAAGTGTATTATTTTAAGTTCTTACGCTCTCCATATGTAAACTCCTATTGTAAAGACGAAAACATTTCGAGTGTATTGGTATAAGTCCCAACATTTAAGTATAGGCCTTAACTTCATATATATACTTTTTTTTTGCATTAGACACAAATCTGAGATTTATTAGTCCGATTAGTAGTCTACTAGTATTGATTTGTACTAATTGGATGCCATTGCATGTGAACCATAGTTCATACCACTAGTTGGCATATGTTTTGAATCATCTTTGGAACAATTTTGAAGATCCTTGGAGCTTACAACCTCCTAAATTTGAGTAGATAGTCAATCTAAGGGAGCATAAGTGTTGAAAAGTATATAGCCTATTAGATGTGAATGTAGCATGATTGAAGGAACATCACAACATGCATGTATATGCATCTCCATATGTATGTATCTATGTGCCCTTGTATTTTTCTTCAACATCTTAGTAAATGATATGGCAATGCCAAGAGAAAAGTATGGCCAATTATTATAACTTTATTGTACTTTTGAGCCAACAAGACATGATTGTTTATGAAAAGGGTATCATAATATCACATATGCTCTATGCTTAGATGATAGCCTTTATCAAGCCTTTATACATCCTTATATGGTGTGTATGTATCATGCCCCATATGGAAATATAACCATTTACCAAGCTACATACTAGTTATGAATGTCTTGTTGCCTTAGGTGGTTATATGTAGACTTTGAATAGTTCCTAGCCACTACATAAATGGCCAATGCACATGGATATACATATGTATAGTATATGATTCTTTGCCAAGTATATAAGCATCAAATAAATAGACTTGTGAAAAAATATACTTGAGGTGTTCACTCGAGGGTAAGTTCCTTTTCCTTCCACCTTTCGTAACCACTTTTGAAGTTTAGCAACATTAAGTTTCCATGAGCACACTCCTTGCATTCCTTGATTGCACAAGGTTTTGGCTTGATGAGCTTGTGGTTCTAAACATTTAAATCCTCTCGCTAAACACAAAATCCACCCTCTAACATGAATTGGCTTGTGGATAGGATAGCCAATTCCAAGTGCATGTGAAGCTTCAATACCAATCTTGCAAGAATAGTACTTCTCGGATAAGGAACTCTTGTTGGACTCCCTTGGAGAAGAAAGAAGTTTCAAGCATTGAACATTGGTGATAAGAATCCCTTCAACTATTGAAGTAGTGGTGGATCCTACTATCTCTTCTTTGCCATGCTTGAAGAATACATTAATGTAGGTGATTCACCTTAAGGATACTTGTCATCACATTTGGGACTCTTGCAACCCCTTGGAAGTTAATGTACACCCCTTAGACCTAAACCTAAAGAAATAAGATACTTCATGTGACTTGTACATTTGAGCATAACTTAGTTGAGATTCAAAATTCCTCAAAGCATATTCCAAGTCTAAGGAATCACACTTGGCGGTGTATTTGAAACAACCATATTCCACCCTCTCCCTTGTTTTGCTCTAATGTTTCAACAATCTTTACTTTGCATGAGTTGCTTCTAAAGTATCCACTCTTTCCTAAAATGCTCCTTTGTGCATAACCCACCCTTGAGATGGCTCAAGTGGAGGGTAGGATTCTTGCCCTTGGACATTTATTGCAACTCTTTACTATACTCTAATTACATTAATACCTTGGACTCTTTGTACCACAATGCTAGCAAGCTTGATACTTAACCTTTAAGGTTTAATAAATTTAACATAAAAATATTCAAATATACTTGACATTGAGCTCTTGTTCTTTGGAGTAATTGTTTGCCAAAGAACACACTCCTTGAAAGCAACTAGTGATAGAGACTATTAAGGTCCTTGACATCTAAGCTCCATGTTTGTGCAAATTGTAAGGCACCCAAATGCTCCAATGCAATACCATTAACCATAACCTTGTGGTGACTACATTGAGGATAGGTTTTGACTATCTTTTGGCTTTCTAGTAATGACTTTCACAAATATGCTACTCTTAAGCACAACACACCTTGTCAATGACATTGACCTTGTAATTGGTCCTCAACCTTGTTAATACCTTTAAAACCTATCTTCCAAGCATTGAAAATATCCTTTTTGTAACCTTGCGTATGCCTTGAAGCTACTCCATATCATGAAGGATATTAAAGAGACCACTTCAAATAAACCTTAAATCAATTGTCTTAACTTATTAGAATACAAAAATTCTCACAACTTAGAATGGGCCTTTGTGTACTTGAATTACACTCAAAAACTTGGATTGTAGTAGTGAAACCTAACTAATCCTCGAGGATAGATTTTGGCAATGTGAAGATCCTAGCACTAATCCTAAAGCATTCTATTAATGCTAGATAGTTTATTGTGAGACTCTAGATTTGAGAGATTTATTGGGTCATAATAGCATCACAAATTCTTGTGACAACCAAGAAAGCATAGCTCTTTTCTCAAACGTCATCTGTGAGATAAGACATTGATTTGACAACATCAAAGAATAGCGATTAGTTTAGATAGTACATTTATTTCTATACGAGAAAACATTGATTGATTTGACCATGGGAAATAATATTGAGGATAGAAAGAACTAAAATGATGCCATTATCCAAACCTTGAGAATCCCCAAGAGGAAAGGAGCGAAAACTTATGAGTGCATTATGCTAAGTGTAATAGTTGCATCCAAGAAAGTAATCAAGACAATCCCATCAAGTGAAAAGCACTTCAATCCACTTGTCTTAGACACCCTTGTCTCATTAACAAACCTCGATATCAAAACAAACACCAAAACATGATAGCCTAAAGCCAAATCCAAAGCTTGATGTTGTTAACTCGTTGTCAAGATCACAACCCTACAACTTAAAAGTGAAACAAAAATGAACTTAAGGACAATCAACACAAAGCATGACCAAGCCTTCCATCCCTAGCCACCTTAATTAAGAAAGCCAAGACAAAACTCGTGTTTCATAGGTAGAAGAATTAGTTGCCCTTTTAATAGAGAGACACTATTGACCTCCAAACCCTTAGGAGGCAGAGATGAAGATCTTTATGCAATTCATCAATAATGACTAAACTAAAGACAAAGCATGCTTTAAGACTCTTCTAAGAGGGGCATGAAGCAAGATTAGCACATCTCGCTAACCTCTATTGACCTCATTGCAATGATTGAAAGCCTACAAAGATCTTGCCTTAGAAACTATCTAAAAATGTTGAATATTGAAATCACTAAAAGGAAGTCGTTTGAAAACAAAAATGGGAGTTAGAATACTATAGGTTTTAAGTAGTATAAAAGTGGATGATACTCCATGCATACATTGTTTACCCTCATTCTAAAAATACTCATTGGCAACACATGAACTAATGAAGCTATTATTTAGCTAGCAATCAATTTACTTACAAACTTAAAGTTAGCAACACAACCAAGGAACAATCAGAATCTCGATTCTAGTAAGGGAGATTGATAAGTACAAGGTTAGAGAAGACTCTTACAACTTTTGAAGCAATTTGAACAAGTCTATGAGGAGAAACGACGTTCCCCATATAAAAGGGCAAGACTTCATTTACACATCTTTACGCAGCTGACAAGGCCACCTCCCCACCTTGAAAGTATTGTTTATTAAGCTTTGAAGTAGTTTATGTAGTCTTTTAGTCGATGAATGTTGAACAAAAGCAAAATGAAAATTTTTGGGACTATGTGACAAGTGCTAGAGGTATGTTCAAAAGAATACCATTCAAAGAGCATCTGGTCTTCGTCAGATAGATAAAGGTTGAGGGTCTCTTATAAAGACATTGCTAGAACCTCCAATCTAGATGGAAAACATCTAAGGAATGTATGTGTATTTGAGGAAGTGATAAGGGTAGATAACGTGCTCATAGAAAGAAGCAAATGCAAGTTGCATGCTTCAACTCAACAGTAATCTATTAAGTGACAGAAAATGTGTATTTGAGGAAGTGATAAGGGTAGATAACATGCTCATAGAAAGAAGCAAATGCAAGTTGCACGCTTCAACTCAATAGTAATCTACTGAGTGACAAAGAAAAAGTGAACGAATCAATCTTTTTGCAAGAAGTAGTAGCCTTAAAGAAAGAACAAATGAAGATTAATACCTATGCTTTCTTACCAAATATGGTATGGATTGTAATGGAAACCACTCTACCATCAATTTGCTTAGAGCCTATAAATGGAGTCCATAGTTTGACCAATCTCTAAGCCAATTTACTAGAAGACCATGGGGAAAAAAGGCAAATTTTATTATTTAATAACTTTTCAAATTAACTAGTTTATCATTTAGTGATACCTCCTTAGGGGGTTTTTAGTATTTTGAATTCGTAATATATGATATACATTAATGATTTTATTATAAATAACTTTCTAATGTAAAATTTCAAACCTATTGAATTGTAAAGAATTTAAGTAAGTATTTATGTAAATAATTAGGATATCTATAGAAATACTTATTAGGAGGAAATAAGATTAGGAGAAAATGAGACTCCAAGGATTTTACCAGCTTTAATTTATAGATTTATTCTTCAAGTATACATATTTATGAGAAAATGGATCTTATAGGCTTTTATCAGATTTTACTTGATGAATTTGTTCTTCAAGAAGACTTGATTAGGAGAAATGGAATCTTAGAGGATTTTAGTTGATTTACTTGATGGATCTATTCTTTAAGTATAACATTTTTGGATGGGATGAACTTAAGCACCTTTAATTCATGAATTTATTTTTCAAGTATATGTGCATAATTTACTAGAATATGGGGAAAAGATTACTTTAGAATGATGAAGTAACATGGGAGAAAAGTCTTAAGTAGTCTATAAAGATGAAGATATGAATAGTACTTGATACACTAAAAAGTGTAATGTGCATAAGACAAGCAATAAAATTTAAAATTATATGGCTTGTTGAGAAGGATTGTGAAGAAGATATTATTTGATTTACATAATGATACACTGCATTAGTAAGATGGTACATGCTAATAGACTATTACAGTAAATCAAAAACCAAACCAATCTAGAAATCATAAGATATAGGCCTAAACGAAAATTTAAACATTGTGATCCGACTAACTCACAAACGGAATGTGTCCTATGTGGGCAGAATTTCAAAGGTGGAGCTTCATGGTTTAAGGAGTATCTTGTAAAAATACTTGAGAATTTTATTGCTTACACCAATTGTCCACATCTAATCTAAAAAGTCTTGTTTTGGAAGTTTTAAGAGAAAAACATGTAGAGAATAAAGGAGGCCAAAAGAACACATTGAGAAGTGAGGAATTGATGAGGCAAAGGGTACTCTATGTGTTCAAGTTGGAAGTAGGGTTGTACATTATCTTTTGTACATGCATCCAAGGCAAAAACTAGGGGTGAATTTTAATTCATAGCTTTTTTTTTCCAAAGGTTTTCTAGGTTCGATTGCTCAAATTTTTCCCAAAAATACTCAAAAGGTTTTTTTCACATTATTCACCCAATTTTTTGAACTCTTTTGTCTTTGACAAATAAAACATCCACCAACCTATTTACAAGCAAAAAAACATGGGGATCCCTTTTACCTTGCATAAAGTTGGTGGAAGTGTCTCTTGTGATAGAGCTTATGTTAAGAAGTACTGAGGATGTCTTAAAAAACAAAATAACTTAATATCAAATCTAAAGTGGACATAGGATTTTATAGTGTAATATTCTTCTAAATGTCATTTGAAACCCGATATTTTAGTATGTTTTAATGTATGCAGCTAAATTTGGATACACTTTGCAAACTGTAACCGAATATACACTACATTGGTGGATAGAATTATAGTAGAGCTAGAGACACATCTAACAATCCCAAGTATTTTACCTTGTGCCTTGTTATGGATGCATGATTGCATTGGATGGATGCACAAATAAGTACATGTGCCATTGGTTAATATAATCACTATATATCCAAGAGGCAAAGTTGTTTTTGAATCCATTAATGTATCTCTTCATGAAAAGACTATTGGTCTCGTGAAAGATATGTATGAGTGGCCTGTAGCAAAATTGGGGAGTAAATAAGTACAACATCATCAAGATGAAATGTGCCATTATGTCATGTTGCTTAACTTCCCCAAAAAGAGCTTATGCATCTAGCATTCGGGCCTAGAAAAGACAAGTGAAAGCATGGTTAGGTGGCATGAAAAAGTGGTGTTATTGACATGAGTTTTTAGGTAGTTTATGGAGCTAAGTTTAAAGACTCTAAAAGAGGAAAAAACTTTAGGAATTACTTTCCCACATTCTTTTTCTTTTATTAAAATGCAGTTATAACAAAAGACTAGTCCACCATCACTCATCTCACTCTCTTTTTCAATTATGCATAACTGAAAGTGCACACATACTCTCTCTCTCTCTCTCTCTCTCTCTCTCTCTCTCTCTCTCTCTCTCTCTCTCTCTCTCTCTCTCTCTCTCTCTCTCTCTCTCTCTCTCTCTCTCTCTCTCTCTCTCTCTCTCTCTCTCTCTCTCTCTCTCTCTCTCTCGTGCTATAGGCATTCAAGCCCAATACAATGGATTCTCAATGGGTATCACACATTGGCCTACGTGAAGACTACTATTGTGAAGGTAGAGCTTAATATGAATGTAAGAGTAAGTGGTTCAAATGGCCGCAAGAAAGAGGATATGGAAACTATACGAAATTATTGGGCTACAATGCAATGGAAGCATCCAAAGAATAAAGAATATGATTACCCAACCATGGTATGTTGATAACACGAGGAGAGAAAAGATCTGTTTAGTTGTGGCAAATTGGTGGATCTAACAAACATAAGGCATGGATACATAGACTCAAAAAGGCTTTTCAAGGATCTTTATAACGTCCTAAATTGAGGGATTTTCAACCTCCTATATTGTAATATGATGAAGGATTCATGGCCAACATCTGGAGGACATTCTTTCCAGTGATGATAATGGAATGAAGATACTACTTAGCATGCTAAAGGTTGCAAAATAACTTGGTATTCACAAAAGAAATATGATTGTTACAAATTCTCGATTACAATTTGAAAATTATGGAATATTACCCTTGGAGACATACCACAAGCGGATTGGGACATGTGCAGTTGTCATAAATCCAATCCACTTGCTTATTTCCATTGTTTCTTTTTTTTTTTCTTTTGCTTCATATTGGTTAAGGCTGTATATACACTTCGCCTTCTTTTCCTTAGAAAGCACATCTTTCAAGTTCAAATATTAGATCGTATCTAGTGAATCTCTCTTTTTTAATCAAAAAAACCATTTTCATGTTCATAGTAGTTTTCTTGTACAATGAACACTTCTCCTTCTTCATACACCATTTCTCATTTTTAAAAATCACTTTTTTGTTTTAACTCAATTACATTACTAGTACAATGCTTTATCTTCCTTGATCCTTATTATGGTTCAAAGCATTTTTACAGTATATATCACTTCATCTTCTAGAGATAGCACTTTCTCTTCTTCACAAGATATTTTCTCGGGTTTAGATACTTCCTATTTTTTGGAAAGCGTGTTTTCTTCTTTTGTCAATAGTTTTTCCATGTCCTTGCATATCAAGCGCTCCTAGAAAAACAATTATATTTATCAATAAACACTTTATGGTGTGCAAATCAATGATCTTGTATTTGAAAAAAAGTACTTAGTATGCAAAAAATGCTTTTTTTTTATTATGGAAGCATGTTTCTATTTGCAAAAGCATTCATCTATTTCAAAAAAGCATTTGTCAATTTCAAAAAGCACTTGATAAAATCAAAAAGTACTTGTCTAAATTAAACACCACATTTTTTATTTTGAAAATGCTTTTTTATTTTCAAAATCACTTTTCTATTTCAAAAAATAAATTTTTATTATTTTGGAAAACACTTTTCTATGTTGAAAATCTCTTTTTTATATTTGAAAGCACTTTTTGTATATCCAAAAGCACTTTTCTATACTCGAAAGCACTATTCTATATTTGGAAGTTCTTTTTTATTTTCAAGATTACTTTTCTATTGCAAAAAGCATGTTTAGATTTCCAAAACACTTTGATATTTTCAAAAGCTCTTTTCTATTTCCAAGAGCAATTGTCACTTGTTTTTATTCTTAAAGTACCTTTTTTACTTTAAATTTTATTATTTCCAATCATGATTTACTTTTTGTATGTTTGTACTAAGCTTAATCATAGAGTGATGACTTTCTATTAGAGGAAACTAGTCATAAGCACTTATTATTTCCTAGAAAACATATATAGCATAATATTTTTTTGCATTGTTGCATGCATGCAAACCATGTCCTACTAGCACACTCAATGGTGAATTGTGGGCCCTACTATGAGCAAGTGCACAAATATATTCCGCAATTGCTTGATGACTTTAGAAAATCTTTATGACTATTATAGAATACATGACTATTATGACTATTTATAATGAAATTTTTCTTTCAGCCTAAAGTTTACAATTTTTTAAGGATTACATGACTACATGAAGTGGGATATAAAAAGGTGTATCAAGGGTAAGATGTTTATTTTTCTCTCTATATGATGTTTACAATTGTTCAAGCTTTACACCAAGCATAATATAGTAGTATTAAAATTTTAATAAAGAGGCTACATTGAGCAATACAATGTAAAAAGCATAAAGTGTGCAAGTTTCTAAATATATACAAAAGATAATATTAAGACATGTCCTAATTGTTTATAACTAGCCCTCCAACATGTTCCATGTCTTATATGACCAAGAGACCAATCCTCATAAGTCTGCATTTTCCCTTTCCCTAGTGCATTTCCTGCCAGCTCCATGTACCTTACTTGCATCTTATTTGTTTGTTGCCCCTAGGGATTGGACTATGTATACTCTGCATGGTTTGAGAACTAGGATCATTTGTAAAGAAATGGCCCCAGATTCTCCATCAAAAATATTATGAGCATTATTTCCCCTACATATAAGTAAATACATCTATTCCTGGAATAACCAAGTAGATGCTTCTAGGATTACCATAGACTTTTGCAAGTGTAACATCCACAATCACATAATTGCACTTGGTAGAGGTGGGGCAATATTTCTAGAAATTACCCAACTATTTGAAGAAAATTGGCTTCCCCCTTGGAAAGAGAATGCTCACCACTTTGCAAAGCTCCAAACCAAAAATCCCTTATATAAAATTTCTACCCAACAACATGCATTGATCCAAGACCCTTAGAATATTATCTAGCTTTGAATAGCTCCGCAAATACAAGTTTGCACATAGACTTGCATGGTAAAGCAGTGCTTCATATCATGGCACACATAATATGTTTTTGCATGTAGTCTTGTTTGTATTACATCTTCAAGATCCAAGATGGGTAGTGGATGGCTACTGTCATAAGAACAATAGAGCACATTGTTCAAGTCTAGGAGTAAGCTAGACTTGTTTGACCCTATAAAACCCAAGTGGTCTCTCAACTAACTGTAGGTGGCTTCCTATCAATTTGTATCTCTTCTATGACTCTCACCCAGGGTACCCTTTGAATCCCTAAACCAATACGAACGAACTATTACAAATTAAATATAATAATAAAGTAGCATGAGAACAATACAAATGGCATAGGGAAGATATAATAATGCAAAAAACATAACAATGCATAATAAATAGAAGTTCTAATTTACCCATTACCATTAAACAATAAACAGGGGATCTTAATATCAAAGACAAATAAAAAACATTGAAGCATTAAAGCTTCATACATGCCCTTGACTTAAACATATGAAAGTGTGTGGGCAATGGAGTTGGGGCACTACCTTTTTCTTTGTGTGATTTTTCCCCTACTCATCAACAATTGTGCAATCAACATCCATATTTGTGTTTGAATGTTATTCTATCATTATAAAATTCTCATATTTTCCCTCCTTCTTAGTCTATGTAGTTTGTTTAATCCCACCTTCTTCTCCTCCATATGTAGTATGTCTTTAGTAGTTGGTAATTGTCCTCCTTCCTCACCCATTTATGCGTTCCCCTCAAATGAAACTTGTCTACTACTTCTAGCCCCACCCAATCATGTCTTAGTAGTTGGTTGTTGTCCCCCTTCCTCACCCATTTGTGTGTTCCCCTCAAATGAAGCTTCCCTACTACTTCTAGCCTCTAATCTGAATACAGAGCCAAGACACCCTTCTAGGGTTTGATGAGCAAATTTAACCAATGAAATTCTTTAGAGACCCTACTTTCCATCTTGAACTCTTTCTCATGCTTGCATGAAAATGAGAAGCCCCTTGAAAACCAAACATTATGAATAGTTAGAATCAAGTAATGATAGTTGTATGTTAGTTTTTTTTAACTAATATGACCGTGCTTATTATTTTCATTGCTAATTGTAGGGACCCATGCCTTTGCAATTTCATGTATGGACATCTGTTGCATCTAGAGCAAATCCACATCTGGATTATATTCCACCTAAATGAACTTAAGCCCTAGAAGCATTCTCAATCTATAGGGTGGAAGTCATAGTTAGCACCACACCTCTCCTCACCTAATCTACCTTGACCTCTACAAACTTGACATATTGAGCTACATTATCAACATTAGCAAATGTTATTTCATACAATTTTTGTGAGCAAATACCATTAAGAAATTATTTTCAGTAGTTTTTGTAAAGCAAATACCATAAAATCACTTTAAACATTTCAAAAAGTGCTGTGGAATCACTCAAAACATTTCAAAAAAAGGATTTAAGATTCAAAGTACATGTAAGGAGAAATTCACTTTGAATATCTTGAAAAGTACTTTTGGATCACTCTAAACAGTTTGAAAAGCACTTTAAGTTTTAAAGCAAATCAAAGTTAAAAAATCACTTTAAACTATTCAAAAGTGCTTTTGTATCACTCAACATTTAAGAAAGCACTTTAAGATTCTAAGCATATCCAAGTGGTATTTTGGACATGGTAAAGCACTTTTGAGATGTATAAATGCACTTTTTTTATATTAAAATCATTTTTGGTTGGATTCAATAGTTAATCTAATATTATAAAAAGTGCTTTTAATATATATAAAAGTACTTTTGTGTCTTAAAATTACAAAACTACAAATTTACAATTAATAATAAAATTAGAATATAATGATTGGAGCCTCAAATTAGCAAAATTGAGCTAAACAAAAGCAACAAATGTTCACTAGTAATGTTCCTTGCCAGTGTTTGTAGAGAGAGTTGAGGGGTCAACACCACAGTAGGTGAATCCATCCTTGCACGAAATCTTTCTTTGCAATCACACAATTTGTAGTCTAACCCGACATTTGATTCATGCAACTCCATGAGCCTTTACAACAAGCACTCCCTCCTCACATAAAATTTCATCTCTGGCTTGTTCATATTGTGCCTTTATTAAGACCAAAATGTCTTACTCTTGTAATTAAATCTTTGCCCTTTGTTGTAGAACATTTAAATCAAGTGAGATCTATGGAGACACAAAACTTCTATCCGATACTATGTTTGGAATTGAGCACATTGACCAAACTTTTGTTGTATCTTCTCCAACCTAAGATATCCCAAAGTTCAATGCAACACAACCTACACAAGTAGGTCCATTGACCTACCTCCAATTAGCAATTTTCTGATCGCATCTCCTTGATGAAAGCTTAATATTTCTCAATACATTGCCCTAAATTAGGGCCTAGGCAATCTTGTGACATTCTAGCCTCTCCCTTAGTGAAGGCATTCACTCGTGAACAAAGTAGGCAAATTTGGTGGGTATCTCCACATTGCTAGGGATACCTTGGCACACTTTCTGGTAAATCAACTAGTATTTGTCCTCATCCTCTCTTTCGATATATTGAGGAACAACCTCATGCTTTGTTTATTCTCCACATTGAAGATTGACAACTAGTCATGGTCTTCTATTGGAGGTAGATCTTGGGGGAGCTTACTCTCCCAATTCAAACCATAATCAACATGCAAATCCTTTGCAAAGAGGCAAAACTCTAAAAGATGAATGTATTCAAACTCATGCTTCAATGGGAGAAAGGAATCCATATATTTCTTGGATAGGGTCTTCATGCTAAGGTCAATTAGAGAGAGAGAGAGAGAGAGAGAGCTCCACCTATCGAAGAGGAGGAAACATAGATGAAAAGATCAACATGTTAAGAGCATCGAAAGGACAAAGAGTGGGGTGTCCAAGGTAGAAAGGCTACATTTTTTGCTATCATGGCCACAAGCACTTGGAAAAGTTGGAAATCAAAATTTGTATACATACTCATAATGTATTTTCTTTCCCTCTTTTCTAATTCACATTTATTTAAGACTGATAGCACTTTCTTCAAAACCTCCAAAATGGCAAAATTTTGGTACCACCTAACCATGCTTACACCCCAATATTCTAGTCTAAGTTTGGCTTTTGCAACTTTCCAGCTTATCCTCCCCATCAATATTAAAGATCCGCCTGTTTCTTTTGTACCATATAAACTTGAGTCATTGCAACAACCAAGCTAACCTCCTCATGTCTGGCTTGGTCAACATAAAAGGCTACAACCATCCCAAAGTTATCGTTCAAGTTGGCTTGCCTTATCCACCTCGACTATTTTCCATACAAAAGCCACATGTAGGTCATCCCAAAAAATATGCTACTTGGATTCTTCAACACATCCACAAAAGGGACACAAGGGGATGACACTAAATCTCTCCACAATCTACATGCAAAAAGGTAACTTCTTCACAACCAATCACTATTGAAGCACTTTTAGCTTGTAAGACGATGTGGCCTTCCAAGATTCTTCTAAGTATTTTTTTCCATGTAGAGACTTTAGCCATGGAACACTCTTTCACTAAGATTGCAAATTTAAAGAAACTATTGGTAATGGGGCTTTATAGTTCCGCACACACTTGCAAGCTCAGAGTTGTTAACTTGTTGGATTAATCAAGTCCATCATGATTGAGTCATCCATCCTAAAGATTGAGGAAGGCTAGTCATCAGCTCTTGACCATAAAAGTGAACCAATCCAAGACTAAGCTTTTCTTCCATCTATGTTTCAAGATAGTCAAAGTTCCAAGAAAAGAAGAGGTTGGAATGGTTCACATACGATAGTGTGTGTAAGACCTATACTTCCTTATAGCTCCTGTGGTCCCATCAAGTTAGTTATGATATCCTAAGGATAAGAGAAATGGAGGTGCTGGATGGGATAACTTGACAAATAAGGCAAAATGTATGAGTCTCTTTTGCAAGGATCAAAGGCCTAACATGTATTAATCTTGTCTAGGAAGACATTGTAGCATGCCCAAAACTCTTAAGAGCTGTAATGCTTCAAACTAGAGTTGTACATGTAATTAGCTTTCATTAAATGATGTTCAACCTTTATACTACAATTAAATATGGAGCTTTCCTCACTTTATCTAGTTATGAAAGTATTGAGAAAAATGATGGATCTTGATAATATAAGGTAACAAAGCCTCAAATCTCAAAACTAGTAGAATTTTCCCCTTCATAGTCTAGATATGTGAAGCCCTTTTTGAGTATGAGCACTTGATTGTCCTAAAATTTGTGTGTTTTAACTTGAAAGTTTTTAAAACACTACTTATAGTAGAGAGAAGGTTTTTTGCATGTGCGTCCATTTAAGTTTGTACTACGTAATATTCCACAATCCCATCCAAAATATAGTTTATTTCATAGAAGGTTATTTGCATGTGTTATTAGCTAAGGACCTCATGTGAAGGCTATAATAAGAACATGAGTGGTCATGGCAAAACACGGCTTAAAATTATCGCAATGAAACTATTTTGCTGAACCTACGATGATTTAGTTATAAATACAGATGCTACGTCCGTCTGCCTAGAGAGTGTGTAGGCTAACACGAATTGTCTCTTGCAATTTGGTGTCTAGTGTAAATAAATATCGTCTCATGAGGCTGTCCCGCTGTGAGTGATTCAAACACATAAAAGCGGAGCAGGCTAGTGCTCCATCGCAACATCCTCGGAGAGCTCGTTTGTTGCTTTATATAGCACATGCCATCAAATATTGTGGACTTGTGATTGATTGAAAATTTTCGAGATATTGTGGACTTGTGGTTGGTTGAGAATTTCCAAGTCTCAACAATTGCACTGATCCCACTTTCTTTGCCATAGGCCAAACATATGAAAAGTCTCTTTGTGAAATTGAGGGATTCTTTTCTTTGTAGATATAAAAATGGAGTGCTGATTTTACACACGGGCGCACGCACCTGGTGTGTGTGCGGGTGTGGGTGTGGGTGGGAGAGCTGTGCTTGCATGCACGTCCAGTTCTCTCTTTTCTGCACTTAAAGGAAAAGAATGCAGGCTCCTTTAAGTAATAAGGAATCATGAGCACTCACCAGCAGAAGACCTAATGAAACTGCAATGCTGAGTATATCAATCCCTCCAACTTTCCAGTTCAGCCTGATAATCCCTTCTCAAAACAGGACCTTTATGATAATTTAGTGGTGATCTTTGAACACAAACACCACGGAGAAGTTCAAGCTTCCCATAGCAGCAAACTCTGCTAATTTTGACCATGGTAACCCAGTTTTAAGGATACAGAAAAATTTACAGCTTGATTAAGAATCCGCAAAACTGTGCCACTTGGATGAAGTTCCTGATGTGTTGGAAGAGCCACAATCGCTTGCAAAACTTGCCAACTCATCTCATCAACAACCTGCAGACCACATCTTCTAGATCAAATTACTCATGCACACACATTATCAATCTACTAGCAAATGATGAACCCTGACTGATTAAAAATACCTCGCCCCAAGCAGTGAAGCTCCCATTCCACTCCAAATGATCTTCTAAATTGAAGAAAAACTCGCTAGTTCCCTGTTGCAGTTATTAAATTCTTATCAACCACAGACACCTACAACCTCTATTGGCTAGGTAACTACTCGAAAACTTCTCCATTGTCTTCACCAACTATTTGTTCTACAGTAATACTTCCAGCCCAATCACCACTAAACCAGCACCCATGCTTAAAATTGGCCCGTCTTATATAGTTCAGTGATGAAGGGTCGATTTTTCAACAGCTCTTTATTTTGGTGACCAATTGCAATATGTTTCTTTGTGCAGTAGGGAGGCCCATCTTCTCCTTGGTCCCTTTTCGCCTCTTCTATTAATTCCTTTGATTTAGTATTTCTAATATTTTCAGTATTGAAATTTAGATATCCTTGCTGCTGATTAAAAAGATCACTGGACTTTCATAAGCCTGAAAGCATTGAAGGTTTGGTTCTGACAACCCAATATACATTACATTGCTGCACATCCTGTTCTCGATGCTCTACTCTTCCCTAAGGGTCTTTAGATATCCTTGCTGCTGATTAAAGAGATCACTGGACTTTTGTACGCCGGAAAGTATCAAAGGTGTGGTTCTAACAGTCCAAGATACATTGCACATCCTATTCTTGTTGTTAAAGAGATCACTGGACTTTCATAAGCTTGAAAGCATCCTAGGTTTGGTTCTGACAGCCCAAGATACGTTGCACATCCTGTTCTTGATGCTCTACTTTTCCCCAAAGGTCTTTAGATATCCTTGCTGCTGATTAAAGAGATCACTGGACTTTTGTAAGCCTGAAAGCATCAAAGGTTTGGTTCTGATAGCCCAAGATACATTGCACATCCGGTTCTTGATGCTCCACCCTTCCCTAGAAGTCTTCTACCAGTCACAAAAGAAGATGACCAAGAAACAACCTCAGTTCTATGAGTTGTTATAAGCATGCACCTTCTATGAGTTGTTATGAACATGCATCTTGTGGCAGGGTGCTCTAAATGGATGATCAAACTAAGTACAATGATTGCTTCTCTTTAGAATAGTTGCCAGAAAACGGAGAGAACTTTTAAAAGTACACAAACTGAATAGATGGATTGATTGATAAGTGAGATGATTAATGAAAGTGCAACTAATAGGGCCTGACTATATAGGCCAAAGTATCTACCCAAACCTTTGACCTTTATTTAATGATAAGTGGTGTAAACGGTGTTCACACCTAGACATGCTTTTATACACACTAATGCATGTTCATACAAAGGGATGGATACTAACTAACAAAACCCCCTTTAGATCATGGGTGGCTGCACCCATGGCAAAAGAAAAAGGATCATGGGAAGGTCTTACCTCAATAGAGGTAGTGTCTAATCTCATACAACAAATTCTAATAGGAGATTATATAGAGAAGAGAGATACTTTTAACTGGAACACAGCATGGTCTACCAATAAGCTTAGGGAGCCAAAGCAAAACATGGTTCAGAGGTGCATGTGCATGGCTCAAAGGTTGTTGACCAAAGGCCAGCATGGTTTCAGAGGCATTGTGCACATGTCCAAGGGCATGATCTAGAGGTATATGCACATGGCTCAGAGGCTAATCAAAAGCCAGTATGGCTTAAAAGGCACAATACACATTATCAGAGCCCAAACACTTGAAAATGGAAAGGTGGTTACAAACCCATCTCTCCAACCCCCCTTCTTTGTGTATACCACACTGGTACACACCCATCTCTCCAATCTCCACTCTCTCTTTGCACTGCACTGCTGAATACACCTCAATTGACGCGCACACTACCTAAGTTCTTCCTCTTGCGCCCGTCAAACTGATATCAGAGCATTGGCAAGAGAGTGCACGCTTCCGGAGGATTAGACGGGTCGGTCTCTACATGTGAGTGTGAGCCGACAAGCAGTCGAGCTCAATCGGTGGTCAATCTGACTAGTCTATGCCAAGTGTGACCAGTCGGAGGTCAATTTCTGACCAGACGACAATGTTTTACAGGTTGTCGGCACTAGGTGACGAACAGGGCCACAAGCCACAAGCACATGGCAAGCAACAGGCTATCATGGGCAGTTGATGGCAGGAACATCACGCACAAGAACAAACAGCAATGGCCGGCATGTCAAATGGACATGCGAGAGCAAGCGATGACCAGGCGATGTCCGCAAGTCAACGGCACATTCAATGTTTTTATTCGTCATTTTTTTCTATTTTATTGTTATTATCTGCAGTCTTCCCTCTGCTCATTGGTGGAGGTTCATGGACACAAGCATAGGGCTAAGATTTGTGCAAATTTACACCTAAAAATTTGGGGCTTTTCCCTGGTTTGATGCTGCGCATGCAGAACAATGACATCTAACCCAAAAATTGCAGACATTGTGTGCATTTGCTTCAAAAATTTGGGGCTTTTCTTATACAAGTGCAATTTTGCTCAACTAAGCCAATTTGATTGTGATTTGTGCACTTATGGCACCCGAAATTTGGGGGGTTTACAAAATTTGTGAAATTTCTGCAACATTTGCCCATATTTGACACTCGAGATGATGAATCAATGCAATTGATGTAGATTTATTGCCAAAAAGAAAAAAATCGCAGTAGTGATGCATTTTGAGACGATTTGTGCTATGACAGTGAAATTACAGCAGATTCACTGTTGAATGGGAGAAATTTGGACTTGGGATGTATCAAATGTTGTAAAAGGGCAACTTCTCTTGGTACATGTATTGCTAAATGCTCATTATGCAGTGAAATAGTGGTACATACAGCACTTTTGTTATATCAATTGGGCATTACAATGATGTATTATTGAAGTGGGAGCTATCATTTATGCATATGTATCAAATTTGGTTCATGTACATGCTGTAATCAGCTCTTGGGGCTGAAACTGCAGCAAAATATCTGCACCTTGGACACTTTTGGAAGTACAAGTGTGTGCTTGCTGTTATATTCAGCAACCTTGCCATTGGCTGAAAGTATTCAGCATTTTATTGCAATCTTTCATTGCTGAAGATGGTTGGCAGTGCATCTCCATCTGACACAGGATCTTTTTGAAATTTATAAATTTGATGGCAATGGCTTTGATCTTTAGAAAGATCATATGCAAGGTATACTTTTTCTGAAGAATTGCGATGATGCTTTGGTAGAACATAAACCTATTGCTTTGCCAGATGTGGATTGGGCTAAAATGAATAAGAAAGCCATTACTTACATTAAAATGGCCGTCACAAATGATATCTTGGTTGATATCAAGGGACTTACCACTGCTTACGCAGTTTGGGAGAAACTCAAGGCTACATATGAGAATACAACTCCTATCAATCAAGTCCATCTCATATGAAAGTTAGTCAACTTGAAGCTTGATGAGTCTAAGCAAGCCTCAGAGCATTTAGATACTTTCACTGGTATTTTGAGTCAGTTGCAAGAAGTAGGCTTGCCGGCTTTTGATCCTAAGCTGAGGGCTATTTTCTTGCTCATGACTTTGCCAAATTCATGGAAAGCATTGTTGTGTCATTGAGCAACAACCCCAACTTGACATTTGATGGTGTGCGTGGTTCTATTCTCAATGAGGAGATTAGACACAAAGCAAGTGGGAAAAACAGTGAATCAGCCTACAATGTAAGAGAATGAACTGAAAAGAGGTCAAATGCTACAAATAAGAACAAAAATTGCAGCAAAAGCAAGGAAAAACAGCAAGATGTCACTTGCTATCAGTGTGGACACAAAGGGCATAAAAAGCCCAATTGCAAGTACTTTAAAAGGGAGCAAGAATGCAAAAAGCAAGCTAATGCAAAAGGCAAAAAGAATGAGAAGGATGACAGCTCCACCCCTAAAGAAACATAAAAGGCAAATGTGGTCTTTAATGTTGTTATTGACGAGATAGAAGAAGATAAAGATGCTAATTTGCTGGTTGCATCTTCATATCCACATACTATGACAGTGAAAGACATGTATATCACTAAAAGGGATATGATAGATGCCTTGTTGTCTACTCATGATGGTTTGTCACAATCATGGATTATTGACAGTGGTGCTTCATTTCATGTAACTCCATCTTTGGAGTGTTTTTCTTCTTATGCACAAGGTAACCTTAGAAAAGTTTACCTAGGGAAGAACCATGCATGTGAAATTGAAGGAATGGCCACCATACACCTCGCTGTTGAAAATGGTCAAGAACTGATTCTTTATGATGTTAGATATGTACCTAGCATTAAGAAAAGCTTGCTTTCTATTGGGTAGCTAGACAACAGGGGTTACTTTACTATCTTTGGTGGTGGAATGTGATAGATACAAAAAGAATCTATACTAGTCACTAAAGGTAGTAGAAAGGGAACTCTATATTATCTTCACTGCAAGGCACTTCCTGGAAAGTTTATTGCAATTGTAAAAGTGCAATCACACATGGAGTTATGGCACAAGTGTCTTGGACACATGATCCAAAAGGATTTACATGTACTTTCTTTACTTGGAAGAGTTGATGTGAAAAACTCAAAGCTTGATTTTTATGATGACTGTGTTTTGGGAAAACATGTAACGAGTTCATATTCTCATGGAACCTCTAGGAATGCATGTATCTTGGATTTAGTCCATTTTGATGTATGTACCATACCAATAAAAACTCATATTGGTTTCCATTATTTTGTGTCTTTTATTGATGACCATTATAAAAAGCTATGGGTTTACTTGCTTAAGTAAAAAAGCGAGGCCTTAGACGCCATTAAAAAGTTTTATGCATTTGTTAGTCTCAAAAGGGTTTAAAATTAAAATGCATAAGAATAGACAATGGGAACGATAGTGTATCTAAAGAATTCAATAAGTTTTGTATTGTCAATAGGATTAACAGGAGCTTACATCTCCTTATAATCCGTCATCTAATGGTGTGGCTAAGCGAATAAATTGCTCTTTCTGTGAGAAGATTCGGTGCATACTGTCCATAACTAATCTCCCACAATCATTTTGGGGAGAGGCACTTAAAAGCATGGTACATATTTGCAATCGATCTCCACATCGTACACTTGAAAGAGACATCCCTAAAGAGGTTTGGTCTAGCAAACTTGCTTCATATAACCACTTAAGGGTCTTCGACTACGAATGTTATGTACATGTACCTGTTGATAGCAGAACCAAACTTGACATGGGATTCCACAAAGGCATCTTCATGGGTTATGGAGATGAAGGTGACATGGACTATAGAGTTTGCATTCCAAACATGAAAAAGGTGCTATGCAGCTGAGATGTGGTATTTAATGAGTCAAAGTTGCTGAAAAATGCCATATCTAGTAACTTGGACAAAAAGAAAGTGAAATTTCGGCATGATCAGCCACTTGAACAGCCATCACTGAAAATTCAACTCCATTGGATGCTAGTTATGATAATCAGTGTATCATCATTAAGCCAGATGACAATGGGTAGCAAAGGGATGCTGAAAATCAGCTTTGGCAACAAAATCAACATGCCGAAAATGAATTATAACCACCTGAAAATGTATTACAGCAACCTGAAAATGTAGTTCAGCAACCAAATAATGAGGTCATTGACATTCCTTTGGATGTGGATCCAGTACCTAATAACACAGATCATTGGGTGAGAAGGTCTACACCTGTCAGGAGACCTATACAGAGGTTTGATCCCTCTTTGGACTGCATTTTACTCACAAATGAGGATGAGCCTCTCACATATAAATAGACATTATCGTGTGAATTAAAGAAAAAGTGGGAGCTAGCTATGCAAGAAGAAATGAAGTCATTGTATCAAAATGATACTTGAGATTTGGTTCCATTACCCAAATATAGAAAAGCTATTCCTAACATGTGGGTCTATAAAATCAATGGTGTGGATGGTAAACCCAAATACAAAGCCAAGCTTGTGGCTAAGGGCTATACACAAAAAGAGGGGATTGACTTTCAGGAAGTCTTTTTTGTTGTTGTCAAAATGACCACTCTTCGGGTATTGTTTGCTATCATAGCATCTATGGATCTTGAACTTAATCAAATGGATGTTAATACTGCATTCTTGCATGGTGATTTAGAAGAAGAGTTGTACATGAAACCACCAAAAGGCTTTGTTATGCCAAGAAAGGAGCACTTGGTATGTAGGCTTAACAGAAGCTTGTATGGTTTGAAAGAGGCTCCTAGACAATGGTATAAAAAGTTTGATGCCTTCATGCTATCACATGGGTTTAAAAGAAACAATGCAGATCATTGCTTATATATAAAGAAGGCTAATTATGGAAGCCTTATAATATTTGTGCTTTATGTGGATGATATGCTTAATGCTGGTAAGCATAAAAGCTAAGTTAATGCATTAAAAAGATAGCTGAATTCAGCCTTTTCCACAGACTTGGGTACAACTGAATGCGTGTGAGAAGAGAGAGAGAGCACTAGCTCTTATTTCTCTCACAAGAAAAGTACATCGGCAAAGTACGTGATCGTTTTTCTAAGGCAGATGCTAAGCCACTTGGTATTCCTTTACCACCATACCTTAAGCTTAGCAAAGCAAATTGCCCAAAAGATGATAAGGCAACCAACTCTATGAAGGGTGTTCATTATGCTTCAGCTTGTGGGTCACTCATGTACGCTATGGTTGCCACTAGACTTTTCATTGCTCATGCAATGGGAGTTGTGAGTAGGTTTATGTCAAATCCTAGCAAAGCACATTGGGAGGCAGTGAAATGCATCTTCCGGTACCTTAAGGGCACACAAAGAAAATGTACTTGCTCTGGAAAGGACACGCTAGATTTGCACGGATATTACGGTGTAGACATGGCAAGTGACTTGGATACTCGCAAGTCTACTAGCGCGTATATATTTATCTTGACTAGTGCGGCAATTTCTTGGTGCTCTAGACTACAAAGGATAGTAGCACTTTCTACCATTGAGGCTGAATACACTCCAGCCACTCAAGCTTCGAAAGAAGAAGTTTAGCTTAGTCATTTGGTCAAGCATTTTGGGTTATCCACCAAAACACTTGTACTTCGATGTGATAGCCAAAGTGTTGTGTGACTGGCTAAGAATGCCATGTTTCATGCACATATCAAACATATTGATGTGCGGTATCACTTCATCAAACGGGTTCTCAATGATGGTAACTAAGATCAAAACACAAGATAACCTTGTAGATGTTCTCACTAAAAGTCTTGCAAAGGCTCAACATGAGCAATGCATTCAGCTAGTCGGAGTTGGTTAAAGGTTCGATTAGGACCTTTAAGTGGGAGGTTGTTGGGTGTAAAGGCCCTTACACTACTCATGTGTGTATATTTATTTACACATGTGAACACACCCTTGCAGGTGTAAGTGTACCGTACCCTAAGTAAAAATGCATTCCTTTATTCTTTGTGTATATCACACTCATACACACCCATCTCTTGACTGTCCACTCTCTCTGTGCACTACACTGCTGAATACACCTTGATTGACGTACACACTACCTGAGTTCTTCCTCTCACACCCTACACATTTTTTGCCCAATGTCAAGGCAAGCACCTGGGCAGTCTTGAATGTGTTGTCGAAGACTTTGATTTGATGGAGATAGGTGCCAACATGAAAATCCCCAAATTTTAGTGAAGAAAGTCGAAAAGCTTCAAATTCATGTGAAATTTTGAAACCAATGTGATAGAGATCATTTTGCCCTGAATTACATGTAAAACACCTCTCTTCTATTGGATGGAAAGTCCCTTAATCTCCATGTGTATAAACTTACGAGTGTGAACACACCCTATTTGTACCCTAACATATAAATACATTTTATTCTTTGTGTACCATCACTAAACCGGTACATTCATCTTGGGATTCTCTCACTCTCACTCTCAGCACTACTCCTGCTCCATTTCTATCTCGCACTTCATTGCATAATCATCCCAACAAACTGGTATCAAAGTTGCGGAAAGAGTGTGTGGGCTTCTCGAAGATAGTGCGAGTCAATTCTACGCATGCAAAGGAGTTAGGCTGTTCACCTTTCAACCAGTCAATGGGCAGCAAGCGTTTATTTTGACCAGTCGACTAGTCAGTTTCGTCAATTGCATGGGTAACATGCCAACTATCGTTTCAACCAAACTGATCAGGTGCACGCAGACAACATGACCTGGCATGAGGTGACAGCCCATCGGTTACTGTGGTGACTCAACAAGCACAGAGACCAGTTATGACGGCAAGTGACAAGCCGGGCTGCTGCGACAGCAAGTGACAAGTCGGGCAACTACAATGGCAAGCGAAAGTTTGGGCACCTGCAATGGCACGCGATAGGACAGATCACACGCAACAGACCAGCGACGACATGACTCAATAGGCAGGTCGGCAAGTCAACAAGTGCCACTTCAACAGCTCTTTTTTCGTCCCTTTTTTTTAATTAATTCTTGCAATCTATTCCCCTTCTTATTGACAAGCGTTCACATGCATAAGCATAACTCCCTGATTAGTGCATTTTTATGCCCGAAAATTTGGGGGGTTTTCTAGATTTGATGCTGGTCATGCATAATAGTCGCATTGGACCCAGAAATTGCAGAAATTGTGCACATTGGTCTTGAAAGTTTTGGGGTTTTTCATGTATCAGTGAAATTTTGCTTAGCTGAGCCAAATTTACTAACATTGATGCACATTTGGACCCCAAAAATTTGGGGCTTCTGCAAAATTTTGCTAAATGTGCCTATTCTATGCTCTCGAGAACACATATTACTGCAATTGGGACAGATTAACCAATGAAAATTTTGGGGCTTTTGCTAAAATTTGTGAATTTTGGCAAAATTGATGTGTGAAATGTACATTGGAAACATTGTTGAAGCAATCTTGGTGCTATAAGCAATGAAATTCGAGCCTATTATCTCCCACTTTTGAGGTTTTTGAAGAAATTGCAAAGAATTCTAGTGTTTCTATGTATCAAAAGTGCTTTTGGACACATATGTATGAAGTACACATGTTTGGCAGCTCCCATTGAGTTCATATACTGCTGAATATTCACGGTGCAACAATCTTAGTGATCACTTGCAGATTTAGGATTGTTGCAAATATATTTTTGGTGATATTGCTGAAGTGGGAGTCACCTTGCAATGGTATATGCATGGATTATATGCTGAACTCTCAATTATATTGTTGAAAGTCATTCCTTCTATTGTTGTATATGTACTTGGATCAAATCTTGCTCTTATCTCTTGAAATTTCTGCTGAAATTACCAGAATATTCAGCCTAATATTTACTGTCATAAAATATAGCATCGGTACTTGGCACTTTGCTGAACAATGGCCACTAATGCTTCTAGCAACAGTGACACTAAATCTCTTCTTGAAATCAAGAGGTTTGATGGCACTAGCTTTGACTTGTGGAAGGACAGGATGCAAGGCATTTTGTTTCTTAAGGACTATGATGATGCTCTCTTGGAAATCAAGCCTGCAGCTATAACAGATGAGGATTGGGCTAGACTCAACAAGAAGGCCATTGCATATATTAAAATAGTTGTATCTAATGATGTACTTACAAACATTAAGCGTCTTGATACAGCTTATGCCATATGGAAAAAGTTGATGGACACTTATAAGAATACAACTCTAGTAAATCAAGCACATCTCATGCGCAAGCTTGTGAACATGGAGTTGGATGAGTCTAAGCCAGCATTGGAGCATTTGAGTGCTTTCGTAAGGATTTTGAGTCAATTGCAAGACTCTCGATTGTAGCCCTCCAATGATAAATTAAAGGCTATTTTCTTATTGATGACTTTGCCTAATAGTTGGGAGTCTTTGGTTGTTTCACTAAGCAACAACCATGCTTTAACCTTTGATGGTGTTAGGGTTTCTATTCTCAATGAGGAGATCAAAAGAAAGTCCAATGGAGAAAGCAATGGTTCAGCCTATCATCTTAGAGGCAGGTCAGAAAAGAGGGGTAATGCAAGAATAAAGGGAAAAGTAGGAGTAAAAGCAAGGGCAAACAGTAGGATGTTACTTGCTATCAATGTGGGTATAAAGGCTGTAAAAAGCCCAATTGTCGATACTACAAGAAAGAGCAGGAAAGAAAGAAACAGCAAGGAAAGAAAAAGAAAGATGATAGTGCTCCCTCAAAAGAAATTGCAAAGGCAAATATTGCATCTAGTGTGGTCATTGAAGAGCTCTCTGACACTGGAAAAATACTTGTTGCAGCCTCATGTAATGATGTGGATGTTATGCCAACAACACGTGATATGCACATCACCAAAAAGGAGGTGATTGATACCGTGTCACTTTTATTGATGATTTTAGTAGAAAGTCATAGCAAAAAGGAAGTATCAGATGCTTTTAAAAGGTTCAATCTTTGTTACCACAGAGAAAGGGCTTAAGTTAAAAGCTATAAGAACGGATAATGGAAGTGAGTATATTCCTAATGAGTTTAAAAAGTTTTGAGAGATGCATGGCATCAAGAGGGAGTTGATAGTCCCTTACAACCCTGTATCAAATGGCGTGGCTAAAAGATATAATCGCATATTTTGTGAGAGAGTCAGACACATGCTGTCCATAGCTAATCTCCCAAAGCGATTCTGGGGAGAGGCTCTTAAAATTACAGTTCATGTATGCAAACGGTCTCCCAATCATGCATTGAAAAATAGCATTCCTGAAGAGGTTTGGTCTGGCAAACCTGCTTCATATAACCATTTGCGTGTCTTTGGTTGTGATGCCTTTAGTGCATGTTCCTGTGAATTAGAGGACTAAACTAGACATAAAATCCATCAAGGGCATCTTCATGGGATATGGAGATGAGGGAGAGAGCGGTTATAGAGTTTGGCTTCCTCAGGACAAAAAGATAGTACGCAACCGAGACGTAGTATTTAATGAGGCAAAGTTGCTAAAAAATGCTACACATGGTGACCTTGACAAAAAGGCTAAATTTCAGTATGAACAGCCAGCCATTCAACAACCATTAGTAGAAGATTCTATTCCTTTTGATGCTGAAAATGAGCAACGACCTATTGTGCTACAGCCAGAAGATAATGGACAGCAAATAGATGCACAGGATGGAATAGGACAGCGAGAGGAACATGCCGAAAACAGGTTATAGCAGCAAGAAAATGCTGAAAATCAACCACCAGGTGATGGTGTGCACATACCTAAGGATATAGGCCCATTGCCTAACAATATAGATCATTGGATAAAAAGGTCTAGACTCTACACGTATCAAAAGGCAACACAAAGGTTTAAGCAAGAAACTGCTGAAAATCAACCACTAGGTGATGATGTGCACATACTTGAGGATGTAGGCCCATTGCCTAACAATACAGATCATTTGGTAGGAAGTTCTACGCGTATCAGAAGGCAGCCACAGAGGTTTCAGCCATCTTTGGATTGCATTTTATTGACTGATGAAGGTGAGCCTCTGACATTTAGAGAGGCACAGTCATGTGAAAACAAGAGAAAGTGGGAGCTTGTTATACAGGAAGAGATGAAGTCTCTATATGCAAATAACACATGGGAGCTTGTGAAACAGCCTTCCTTCCATGGATAGGTGGTAAATCCTTGATTACAACTTAATTACAGCAGCAAACAATAAATGCAAATCTGAAAACACAAATTTACCTACTGATCTTAACAATGCGCACACGACTGGCCCCAAAATTGACGCCCCTTTCGGTATTTCTTTAGCTTTATTGAAGAAGAAGTTGATTTACAATGGGATTCTCCCAATCCCCTCCGCAATCCAAACTCCCCTTGCTGTCCAAAGTGGCCAGCAAGTCTTGAATCTGATTTGCCCCTTGATTCGGGCACTTAATTGGCCTTCACCCACTTCATAGACGATGGAAATGCCCCAAATTCAATGGCTAGCTAGTCCTCCACCTGAATTTAGCTGAAATTCACCTTCAACCTTGAAAAATCCAAGTCTTGGAGCTTCCAGTTTTTGGCACATTTTCTGAGGCTACTGGTAAACCCTAATTTCTGCTATAAATTAGGATTCACAACAGAGAAATTTGCAATTTCTCAACCTCCATGCTAAGATTTTCAAAGCAAGACTGTGAAATGGCTGGGAGATGAGAGAGAAAGCTATAGAGAGAGGAAATTCAAAGTTTTGTCACGAAGAATGACTGAAAATCAGTCAAATGCAGTTGTTGCCTTGCCACAATAGCATTTAATACTGTCGCCTATAGCTAAGATATCCAAATCAGCTGTCACCTTGTACCTAGATGCCATCATCCAGCTGTGGAGGGTCCGAATCTTCAATCGCCTCCTCAAAACTCACTCATGGCTGGCTGCAGTGGCTGAAAATAGGCTGGCCATGGCTGGTCACAGCTCTCCCACATTTACTACAGCCAAAATGATCTCGTTTTTTCTCTTCTTCAACAATTTACCAACCTATATGGGCAAGTTTGCCAAGTGGCAATCTTTCCAAATGGTTTTTCCAACATTATCCATCATTAAATACCAATTTTCAGCCTTTAATTACTGAAAATTAATCTAATAATTATTTCAATGTCTAGAAAAATAATCTGACTGGCCAATAATTAAACTGGCTAGGCATCTTCCATTCCCAAGTCTCTCTGTGCCATCTTTGACCAATAGATCGGCGTTAGGTACCATTAAACGCCACATCTCTAGTATCACCAACTGACACTTATGGCCAAATGAATGACCTAGGCCAACAATTGACACTAGATACCACCAAGTACCTGTGCAACATAACTTATAGCAACTTTTGCCTTTGACATCCCGTGATTTCCTTGGGTCTCAAGCTCATAAATTTACTGTAACTCCAGTTACACCTCACATGTGCAACATTTACTTAATCATGTGATTAAAAATTAATCCACATGTTAAGTGAGGTTTCAAAAATACATGTCCTCATAACAACTTGTACCTTTGCCCAAGGATAGGAAAGTTATCCCTAACAAATGGGTTTACAAGGTGACATGTATTGATAGGAAGCCCAAGTACAAGGCACATTTGGTTGCTAAGGGTTATACACAGAAGAAAGGCCTACACTTCCAAGAGGTTTTTTCACCAGTGGTGAAAATTACTACACTCCGTGTCTTGTTTGTTCTCACAACATTGTTGGATTTAGAGTTGGATCAAATGGATGTAAAGACTGTTTTTCTTTAGGGTGACCTCGATGAAGAGTTGTACATGAAATAGCCCAAAGGTTTTGCTATTCCAAGGAAAGAGCATTTAGTTTGTAAGCTGAAACACAGCTTATATGGGCTGAAACAAGCCCCTAGATAGGTGGTATAAAAAGTTTGATACTTTTATGCTCAGCCATGGATTTAAATACAGTCATGCAAATCATTGCTTAGACACAAAAAAGACTGATGATGGAAGGCTTACTGTGCTTGTCTTATATGTGGATAACATGCTAATTGTAGGAAAGCATAAGAGTACTTTAAATGCTCTTAAAAGGCAGCTGAGTTCAGCCTTCTCAATGAAAGTTTTGGGGGCAGCTAAACACATTTTAGGCATGCATATTAAAAGAGATAGAGGGCAGCACTTGTTGTTTCTCTCATAGAACAAGTATATCAACAAAGTACTTGATAGATTTAATATGGTCGATGCTAAGCCTCTTGGTGCGCCTTCACCATCGCATACAAAGCTTAGCAAAGCTGATTGCCCAAAAGATGATACAGTTGCTACTGCAGTGAAGGGCATACCTTATGCATCAGCTTGTGATTCTTTGATGTATGCCATGGTTGCAACTCGCCCTAACATTGCTCGTACTATGGGAGTTGTTAGTAAATTCATATCTAACCCTTGCAAGCCACACTGGGAAGCAGTGAAATGTATCTTTAGATACTTAAAAGGCACACAAGAAAAGTGTATATGCTATGGAAAGGATACACTAGAGTTGCAGGGATTCTATGATTTAGACATGGCAAGAGATCTTGACACTAGAAAATCTACGAGTGGGTATGTCTTTACTTTGGCCGGTAGGGCTATTTCTTGGTGTTCAAGGTTGCAGAAAATTGTAGCACTAAGTACTACAGAGACTAAATATATTTCAGCCACAAAAGCTTCTAAGGAAGCTATTTAGCTTGGTCATTTGGTCAAGGATTTTGGTCTTTCTTCACATACTCTAGTGCTTGGTTGTGAGAGCCAGAGTGTTGTATGTTTGGCTAAGAATGCCATGTTTCATACATGTACCAAACACATAGATGTTTGGTACCACTTTATTCGACAAGTCTTGGATGATGGACTTGTCACACTGACTAAGGTCAAAACCCAAGATAACCCTGCAAATGTTCTCACTAAGAGTCATGCAAAGGTTCAACATGAGCATTGCATCCGATTAGTGGAAGTTCGCTAGCTTAAAGGTACCACTTCAGGCCTTTAAGTGGGAGGTTGTTGAGTGTAAAGTCCCTTTGGGTGTAAAGTCCCTTAATCTCTATGTATATAAAGTTACAGGTGTGAACACACCCTTATTTGTACCCTAACATATAAATACATTTTATTATTTGTGTACCGTCACTAAACCGGTACACTCATCTTGGGATTCTCTCACTCTCACTCTCAACACTGCTCCTGCTCCATTTTTGTCTCGCACTTCATTGTGCACTCATCCCAACATCTTCAAAAGAACATTTAACCTAATTAACTAAGGTTTTCTTGAAACCTTATCTCTAACAGGATAAAAATCAAGAGGGGGATGACATGGAGCTGGGTCACAGTAGGTCGGCATGGCAAGAAGACAGGCAGCACGTGGATGATGATCCATGGGATTTGCCAGCATCAGGCAATGCATGGGAGCTATAGGCGTCAGTTGAGTGACATAGATGTGAGATGATAGACAGGTGACAGACTGTCAATGCATGAATAATAACTAACTGTGAGTACTGGACGATCTGTGTGAGAGCACATGGAGCAAAGGCTAGAGGAGCTGTCCTGGATCAGGGGCAATGCCATAGGGATGAATAATAACTAACAACTGTGAGTGCTGGATGGTGTGAGTGCGAGCACATGGAGCAAAGGCTAGAGGAGCTGTCCTGGATTGGGGGCAATGACATGCTCTACAGTGACAATGCGGGAGTTTGCTAAGGATAGCACATGGGATTGGAGCACAACATGCATAAGCTGTTGGTGGGCTATGCCTTGCACACATCTGTACTACAGTTGTACTACATGATTAGAGGATCATTTTTGGTAAGAAACTGGGTTATTTGCATAGCTCTACAGAAGATGAGAGCATCCAAACATGGAAAGATCTCCAATTTTATTTACAGAAAATTTTACATGGACCAGAGTGTAAGTTAAGCTAGTCTGGGATGGACAATTTCATCTTGATCTGCCTCAAATAATCCTCACCAACCAAGCCACAAACACTCCACTGAGCCGTTATCAAAGAAGATGATGCAATGCTGATCATCAACATTTAGATACCATGATCATCTATGATTCTCCCTTTGACCTTGATGGCTTTTTGCAGCCATCACAGGCCACTGTTATGCTGCCTTTTCCAACATGCAGCCCAACCCTTCATCAATAAAAGCATCTTGTTTTTAATAAAATAAAAACTACCAACCCTCTTTTGAAATTTTCCCATGTTATTAGCATTAAAATCCAGACTATGAAAAAGCGGCAAACAAACCGGACTGAAGAGAAGCATCAAACAGCTGCTGACATCCTTCATGAACTGCTGCCAGGACTGCCCTGCACACGATCTTTAGGCAAACTGCTGCCATTGCCATGACCTGTGTCACCATGTTCTGCTAGCTGCACAAGTGACCTGCTGCTTGCCCTGGCATCACTAGCCATTGGTTTGAGGCGAATGGCTGCCATCCCCATGCTTGCAACATCATGTTCTACTGGCTGCAGAAGCAACCCTGCTGCTTGCCCTAGCATCACTAGCCACGTGGCTGTCCCACCACATCATCCTGCCCTGCTCAAGATCAAGGGCACTGTCTATTCTTCCCCAGTACAATTGCGGCTGTCCTCAATAGCATAGCCTCCTCATCCATCAAAAGCAAAGGATAAGGAGCTGTTGCCAAACCGAGACTCATCAAACCACACTAGCTCATGCATGGGCTAACCAAATATTGAAACTCCTCCCACTGCATACCCTTTATGTACTCGTGAAGCAACACTGGTTTTGGCATCAACAAATCCTAAAGTCTGTCAACATCCACCAACTCCAGCTGCTCCTAATCTAAGGTGGTTGCAGGAGTAGGTCCATGATACCCAGCAAGATTATTCACATGAAACAGCAATGCATCTTCAATTAGAAGTTCCTCAATTAGAAGGTAGCTGTAATTGATAAGTCATATCACTTAGCTTCTTAATAAAGTAAACATGCCCCTTCTTCCAAGGTGCTAGCATATGTGAACACTCGCTAAACTTCTCTGAACACTACTTCTGGATCTTGAGATAATACCATTACCTTCCCAAAAGATCAACTTGCACCAATGTTTGTCAACCACCTTGCCTTGTTGTTACACCACCACGATATTCCCCTGAGCCTACTTCAACTAATCTATGTCTACAATCAGCTGATCAGCCACATAGTTCTTAGCAGAGTTCTCCAAAAACAATTGAAGGTATTGCTAAACAGTTGTCTATATACTAAAATAGTAGCTGTTTTTTGGTAGAGGCATCAATTGTATCATTGACCACATGCTCGACCAATGCTAGATACTCCTCCCATGAAACCTAATGATCTTGACAGTAGCAAATAAGTAAGGTAATCATGGTATGATCAGAAATCTACATCTATCCATAAGCTTGTGGGTTGAAGGCCAAACAAAGCCTTCCAAAATGCACTAGTGAAGTTAGAATCACAATCAATACGATCCTCTCTGGCAAGCCATGCTCACAAAGAATCCCTTTGATATAGAGTTGTGCAAGTTCTGCTACATCCATCTGGGCTTCACATGAAATCAACCTCAATTGCTTGCTGAACCTGTCTTTTATGCCCCTTTGTAACCTAGTGCAAATGCACTAAGGACACTTCAGGATTAGGACAGCTGAGTCCTATTTATAGGCATCGAGGCATATTGTGCACATTCATTGTGTGATCACCACTCTTGGCCTCATGGCCCATTGGCCAACGCATCCATAGACTACGATGGTGTGGGTTGGTGATATGGGACGCCAATCCTTTGGATGTGGTCATGGCCCAGAGTGCTACTAGTGCCCATCCAAATGTCCAAGGACATAAAACTATCCACCACTTTTAAGATGGCATCATTCTAAATCTACTTGCTCTTTGCAAGGCTGGTAACAAAATCCATCAAAATCTCCTTCAAGGAAAATCTCGTATTGGTAATAGTTGTAGCTTTCCCGCCACTTTTCAGTTGTCTAATTTTGAGGACTTGCATGGAAGGCATCCCTCATGTATTGGTGAACTTCTTGTTTCATATGTGGCCACTAGAATTCTGCAAAAGCTTCTCAAGAGTGGGACCTTCCCTGCAATGTGCCACATATAAGAAACAACAGCCAACTATGGAAGGAGAGAGAAACAAGAGAGTAGACAGTGGCAATGTGTGAGCTGAATGAGGGTATAAAGTACTTGCTTCCTAATCTAAAAAGATAGATGAAAGTACAACTAAGGTTCAGGTCTAAGGTTGACCTAGCCACACTTCCAACGACTAACTAGAGTTAGGTTTATTTACTCCAAAGCAGAGTGTTACTACTTTGATACCCTAAGACACTAGGTGTACACACCCTACATTGACACTTTAATAAGTGTCCACACCACACAAATTACATTGGGCATTGCCTAGAATTAGCAAATTCTAACACCCCCTTGCATAGCAAACCTCAATGTGTTTCCTATGAGCATGAAACACGAGATTTTGTGCTACTATCATAGCACTTTGACTGTCAGAAAAATGAGTGTAGGACCCTCCAATGAGATCTTTAGATCAACCAATAATCTATATTGGTGAACAGTTGTGAAACTTTACCCAATGGCTTATGGAAGCTTTAACTTTGACATTTCCTCTTTATGTGCCAAAATCTGCTCAGATACCAACATCTTATTCAGCTCCTCTTCATTGGACTGAATTTTAGCAGATACATCCTTAGGCACATCACCATAAAAAGGTCTCAACAAGCTCACATGAAAGGCATAGTGTATCCGCTAGTGTAGAGGCAATTTCAGCCGATATACCGCATCGCTGATCCTCTCTAACACTTGGAAAGGTCCATAGTTCCTCATTCTGAACTGTAGATACATTCTCATTTGCCCTTTCATCTTTTTCAGCCTTGACTTTTCAAAATGCAGCAATACATAATCACCCTTTAAGAAATACAATACACATCCATGGTGATCAGCTACTCCCTTTTACGTTCCTTAAGTTCTCTGAAACGCATAGCTGTAATAAACTATGGCATCTTTTGCCTACCATGCTTCACTTGCTAACATACAATGCATGTCCGATCTTTCATCACATGCAACCCAGTGTGATATTCCATACATCACTGATTCTCTCATGTACTATCATCGTTATCAGCTTGTTGATAGGACAGTTCCTAGCGATGTGTCCCTCCTATTCACATGTGTAACATTTATTAGCAGCCCTCAATTCTCTATGCTCTGCCACACTTTTCGGAGGTCTTTGCTGCTGTTTTTGCCTCTTTTCAGCCTGATTTTCAGATCTGCCATTTTTCTCAGCCTTCATTTCCTTGACATTTGACTCATCATGGTCTTAAAAGCCGGCATCTTTTCCACACAGCAATCAAGTAGCAGTTTCTATAAGCTGAGACATGCTTGAAACAAAGGATTTAATGCAAAAATCCCTGGTTCCTTTAGGCAAACCACATACATACTTCTCCACCCGCTCATGAAGGGAAACTGACCGATAAGAAGTGACGGGCAGCAATGCATCCCAAAACTTCTTATTGTATTGCTCTAAATTCTTGCATTCCTTTGCATCAAGCTTGTTCCAAGCTGTCATGATGTCCACCTCAAAGATACTAGTCAACCAATTCGATGCAAACATTTGCTTGAATTGTACCCATATTGATGGTGCTCTACCTTGCATCAAGAGCGTGGACCACCATTGCAATGCATTTCCCTCAAGAAAGTGGTTGTCTTGCGAATCTTAGAGGATTCGGTAAAGTTTCCCCCCGAATAGGCTGCATCAAACTATTGAATGAAAGTCAAAGCTTTCAGCCTATCTTGTGCACCCCTGAACGGTTCAAATTTCACTGCTTTTCCACCCTCATCATAGTCTTTTGCTTCCCCTTTGGGAGTCAAGTTGTCATACACTGGCTGCTGCAAAAAGGGTGCATTTGCTATATTACATCATGACCAAGCCCAAATGAAGCATTTGGATGACCAGTAGTCATTCCTTGAGCCCCATAAGCATTCGGGGGTGCAGATGCATTGCCAAACATTCCACTTTGTGCCCCAGGCATCAAGCCAATGCTACCATACATAGGGTTTTGTACATTTTCAGCCATACCCGAATACAATGGGCCTTGCACACCATGCATCGGCTGCTGCATACCATAGGGATTTGTGCCATGCATTCCTGTATGCGGCCCTTGGCCAACCATTGCATGAAAAATCGTGCTACCACCAAAGTATCCTGGCTGCACCATCATAGCATGCATTCCCGGCTGTCCCAAAAACCATACGATTAGCATTTACATCATGAACTTGCATTTGCATTTCTTGCCCAACTGGCACCAACTGCTTTTCACCACGAGCATCTTTAGGAGCATCTTGAGAAGCCTTTGGCTTGTTCTTCGGTGCATCTTGCTGTCCTGAAGTTTTAGAAGAGGATTTTCTCTTCTTGCCCTTGTTGTCCTTCGTAGTAGTGTTCAAAAACCGAGTAAACTAAGGATCTTTTGCCAATTCAGCAAAGATATTGGCTGCTGCCCTCATTCGAATCTTGAATGCATCATCGAATTCCATTTCCCCTTGTTGATCATCATCCTCTTTCTGCATTGAGGGTCCAACATCTTGGCCTTCAGCCACATTTTCAGCATGTTGTCCATGATTCGTACCTTGTCCAAGATCAGGCATTGCATTTCCTTCTTCCCCATGTCCAAAATGAAAAAACAAGATTTCCCTCTCTGTTCAGCCCTATTTAGCCTTTCCCCCACTTGCATGGGAAAGTTTTGCCAGTGGCAGCTTTCTTAATCCATTTTCAATAATTTTCAGCCATTTAATTAATTTTCAAAATTAATTAATTTTGAAAATTAATTCAACTCTTAATCCATGCCCAGAAAATTAACCTTGCCCATCCAAAAATTAATTGGCTAGGCCATTTGCAACCCAAAGTGGTCCCATGTATTAATTAACCCTTGGACAAGCATTAATCCATTAATTAATGCCTAGTCCCTAGTATCACCACTGACACTTAATGGCCAATTAATGGTCCTAGGGGCAAACTAACACCAAAATTCACCTAGAATCTAACAAGTGTAACTTGTTACAACTTTTGCCTTTGACACCCATCTTTTTCACAGGGTCCTTCGGCCTTCAACTGTTAAAAAGTAGCTTGCACCTCACATGTGCAACACATGTGCATCTTTTAATTACACATTTGATTAATCCTTTAATCAAATGTCAATAAAACATAAGCAAAGCATCAAATTTTCACGTCCTCGTGACATCATCTTTATCCACATAGTTCTCAACACCACACAAAGACCGACATCCTCAGCCTCCTCTTCCTTCTTCAACATTGCCATCTCTTCTACTAAGAGATTGTTGTAATACATATGTTTTTGTTGTCCAACACACCATCTACATTAGCACACACCCCTCCTTGTCGCCTAACAGTTCTTTGCCTCGAGTGACCGATTTTCAACCTTCTCTGCTAGTACACTACTCCATTTACCAAATTTCAACCTCCAACTGCTGTGTTTTGGTGACTAGCCTCCTACCATTCATTATTCATCACTCTCTCATCTCCCATTGGTGGTTACAACACTCAGGATCCATCTCCGGTGGACGTCACTCTCCAACACTCCATTGCTCTGCCCTTGGGCATTATGTACACTCTTACATTCATTTACAATATCCATTCACTTCAGAGTTTCTTCTCTCTATGTTTGTCTCTACGTTTGAGTTTTGCATTTTGCGTTTTGCATTTAAGGTTTGAGTTTTACTTGTCACTATCTGAGTCTTTGTGTTTCAATCGTGGTCGTACATGCCATGTTTCGTTAGTGTAAACCCTAGCATATCTTCACAGCACTTTCCATTCTTTTTTCCTTTATTTGCATTGTGGATAGCCTTGTTGAATGGCTGTCCCACATCAATCTTTGGCTTATTTTTGAGTTGCCATTTTGCTTCGCCTTTACTTTTGTATTTAAAAAGCATAGCTTTGTTACCTCATTGTGTAGCAACATTCTTTGGAGTCTGTTCCTCCTATAACAGGAGGCCAATCAACTCTACAAATGTGAGGGGCTGTTGTATACCCCTCAAAGACAAATTTAGCGAAGTGTAAAACCCAAGATAAGACTTTGGAAGAGAGTTCAGGGTGATGTTGATCATCTCATCATCCGTCAATACCTCATCAATATTTAGTATCTGCTCTCTCAAATCCTAAATGTAAGTGAGGTGATCTATCATAGCATCACCCTCATCCATCTGTACATTGGCTAATTCACTTCTCAAGCAAGAGATTATAGTGTCATTGCGTCCTACAAACATCTGCTCAAGGATATCCCAAGCTATCTTTGAGGTCTTACATGACCAGTTCTAAGGTATAATTGTCTTCATCACTGAAAGAGCAATCAAAGATAAAGCTTGTGCACCAAGTATCCAATGTCCAAGATTGATTGGTGACATTTGTATTTCAATTTATGTAAATATTATGCTTTCTGTAAATAGTGTTGAATCAAGTCATTACCACCCGTTCCCAAAAGGATTGGTTGGTGTCATAGTTCCATTGCAAGGATACCATCAACTCCCTTGACTTGGTGGATCCATGGCACATGATTGGAAGTCAAAAGCATTGCTTTAGTGCTGAGATAATATTCAATTGAGCATTAGAGTAAAAATGTATTAATACAATGAGACAGGATCAAGCAGTGATAATGCCTCTCACTTTGAAAATGCACAAAATAAAGGGGTAAATGCAATGTTTAATCTTGGACAAGACCATGCAGCCTGGGCAACAAGTTGAAAATGTTAGTGTAGACCAAAATGTGAGTCCTTCAAGGCCTCTTGATACTGATGACCAGCAAGAAAGTGAAGAATATGATGTTCAGCTCAAATATCAATTTGAGGACAGCAGCTAATATATTTGCTCAATTGGCAAAGGATCCTTAGTTCACTCAATTTTTGAGTTTTTCAAGGGAGGGCAACAAAAGCAAGAAGAGGAAGCCATCCTCTAGAGCTTCAGGTTGGCAAGATGTATTGAAGGAAGGGCCAAAACTGCCTCATGATGCCCAATGTAAACAATGAGCAAAAGCAACTCATTCTGATGGGACAATCGATACAAATGCAAGGCCAACTTGGCAATGCCAATCCATTTAATTATGGGCAACGAGGCATGCATGCTAACATAACTCAGGGTCAACCAAAGATTATTGAAAACTGCTTGAAGAAAAAAATTAGGAGTATCAAGAAGTGCAAGTGAGCACTTCTCAGAATCAGTAGTATCAAGAAGTGCAAGTGTGCCTTTATGATAGTCAACTACATGCAAGCTATGAAATAATAATGACCAGCAATTCAAGACCTTACTTTGGCACAAGATTCAGTTCCTATGTTCATTTTACTCCTTAGATGAGGCATAAGCTGGCAACTCACTGTGATCAAAGAGATTGTGCCTTTTCTATTAGGCACAAGAGTTTCCACAGGCAGCAGATTCACTTGTTGCTTTCCACAAGAATATAACCCACCTTGCAAGAGGGCATACCTGCAAGTGCATGATGCTTAAATCAAGCCAGAAGTAAGACACACAATACAGTACAGTTCAAACTTGACATGCTAGCATCACCCTTTCCTAGGATCTTCATGACCCTCATCATATGTCTCCCCTGGAGCCTCTGCCCGGTAGAACGCACATCCATCAAACATGCCTTTTGCCACTAATGACTGTGTTTTCCATAGATTACAACAATGTAAGTATCAAGGACCACAGCGAAAACTCCATCTCATCCTTGAAGAACATGCGATAGTCAATTTAAAGAGAAAATAGCTACCTTCAGGTATCTCACTGTCTTTGGAGACGCCTGCCCAAAAAATTTGACCTTGATATCCTGCAAAAGAAAATAACTTTTGTTTCCATGCAAAATAAACCGTTACTGAAGTAGCGGAGCCCTGAAAAAGGTAAGGTCCGTACACACCCCGTATCTGGTCGAAAACACCAACAACTCGGAATAACCTGGAAATTCCAAAAGGACCCGAATTGGGGGTATCAAGCAATTCAAAGCATAGAGAGATTTTTCCCGAATCAGAGGAGGACGCAATGAACCACGTGAAAAACCCTCAGGTTCTATTTCTCAATTTCAGACCAGCTAGTTAAAACATCCAGAATCACAGTAATTACCATCCAAGTAAGCCTCCGAGTAACCAATAAAAGCTTCGTCCCGCATGTACCCCGGCAAGCGCCCAGAAGAGATACCAACTATGCGACTACTCATCAGCAGCACCAGCGCCGCAAGTTGGCTCAATCGTTGATGATGCCACATGATCATGGTGGTGTTGGTATTGCTACTGCTACTAAATTTACTTGCTTCGCACGCACGAAATTCATCTGTTTCGCTGTGGCAGGCATATAATGCAGTCTATTACGAGGAGGAGGAGCGGCCGCAACGTTTGGCAGCTCCGATCCGATGGGATGGACTGATCAGCGACAATATCCATGGGGCCACGGCGCAAGTTCGCTCTCTCTCTCATGAAATGCTGAAGCATATCTGCACCCCGCGCTGCCCTCACGGAGAGGCTCGGCCTCAGCACTATCTCCCACGGGGGAGTTGGGATCAACGGGTGTCGTTGAGGCCCAAAAAAATGAGTGAATCTTTACCTCTACTTTTTAGCAAAGTAAACCCATACGACATAAAAAACTCGTCCACCAATAGTAATCCGAACCAATTGGAAAAGTGGGGGTTAACCAAGAACTATGCCTCGAATTTTCATGTGGTTTGTTGCGACGATTAAAAATAAACCCATTCAACTTTGTAAACGCAACTAGCCCAGTCTGACGGAATTGATTGCGTAGGCTGCCAATGCAAAGAGACGATAGATTCTGTGGGGCTCACCTTTAATGGGGCATTCAACGAAACCGCTTGTAACGTCCCGAAGTAAACTAACTCTAATATGAGTTTTTGAATTGTAGATCAAAAGTAAACCTAGCCATTGTGGTAAACCCGGCCTTCGAAGTAAACTACGCTAACTTGGAACCGAAAGCCAGTAACTCTCGGTATAACCCATAGGAAACTCTTGGTATAGCCTGTAGGAAACTCTTGCACACAGGGCACAGGGTGCATTCCTAAGATATTTTGAACAGAGGTATGTTGCCCATATTGCTACCAAATACGAGCTCACGACATCATCTGAACTAAGGTTTGAGGTCGTTTGCCATTTGCTGCTCATGGCTTCCACAATAAGGTGCACATCTCTCTCTCTCTCTCTCTCTCTCTCTCTCTCTCTCTCTCTCTCTCTCTCTCTCTCTCTCTCTCTCTCTCTCATGTTTGCATTGGACACATTGTGACATTGGCATGATATTTTGGTCGTACATACATATATAGTCAACACCCATGGATTACGAAAAGTGACATTGAGATCAATGATCTTGACACCGAGGAAGAAACATCAAATGGATCATTAAGCGATGAGGCTAAGATGCTTGATTTCTTTAGTGGAGACAATGATTCGACACCACAAGAAAGCACTATCAACGCACCAAGCCTAGCTATCTATACCTCATCAAAGTACTTCTCTTTCGATAGAGAGAGTTATGGCTTGATGGTCAGTGATTTGAGCGGGCAGAAGGCCATCACATTGGAGGTGCTCAAGCAACTCCATAAAAGGGAGTTGCTCGACTTGAAGAAGTGGAAAAGGATCAGAGAAGGTCTTTGCATTGGTAGAAATGGCGATAGACACATTATATTGGCATTGAAATCAGAGCCATCGTTGCGCATTGCATGTATAGAGGAGTGGGAGAGCATATTCCTTGAAAATCACATAAACAAGGTTACAGGAGCTCACGAGGGTATCAATGTCACAATTGATTCCATCAAATCCACATGGTGTACTAACTTGAGACGGCATGGCATTCCTCTTGTGTATGTGAGAGATCTCATCGGTGGGTATGCTTGCAAGGTGCCCACAAGGCCCCATTGTTAAGACGGCCCATTTTTATTTCATGGGAATGTTCTGGAAATAAGAGCACCCATCTTGGAGCTTACTGTAGATAGATCTCTTGTCGAGTGGAGGCTTCAAGAAATCATGCTTGAACACAAAGTTAGGTTGAGCAAGGTTCGCTCGACCAAAAATCATGGTTTAGGAAAGACAATAGTGGAATATGCATGTCATCGCAATGGTAGAGAAACTCGAAAGGGCTTCCAAATCCGTAGGTTGCGAACCTCAAAGAAATGTGGTTGCCCTTTCAAGGTGCAGATCGAGTATAAAGACAATCTCCATGATGTCACTATACAGGTCCATGGACCACACAAGGGTCATGTACCTGGATCTCCTACTGACTTGTATCACTTGCCGATGCATCAAGCTGTGATTGATTGCTGCAAGGATCACCTGTTTGACATTGGGACATGTCACCACGTCGCCAAGATGAGCCTAACCAAGGAGCAGTTTCATTTGAAAAATGCATCTCCGTTGGATCATGTCATTTATAGGTTCTTCATGATACCAAGGGAGGTGCAGACACTATCATACCAAATGCGAACTGAAGATATGTTACCTTCTAAGCCATTGCTCTATGATATTAGGTTGCTTTTGAGCGTCGATGTTCTACGTGTCCTGCAGGTAAACTTTCGAAGGATGATTGGCCGGCAATGTATTTGGAGGCTCTCCGTCTACGAGATCAAAACAAGGTATTTGTCATATTCTCATTAATGTTTATACGCTGCAAAAATTAGTACATCTATTTGATAGTGTCATCTACATGGTCCTTTAGGTACTCTATTGCCAACCATACAATCCTCATGCAAAAGAGGACAATGACAAACCATTTGTACTGATAGTCCAGGGCGAATGGATGTTGCAAATGAGTAAGAGGTTCTCAAAGAACAATGCTTGGGCAATCGATAGCACATTCAAGACCAATGTGTTTGGTCTTCCGCTTTATGTGGCAGTTTTACCAAACCAGTATGGGGTGGGTATCCCTATTTGGTTTATGTTATGCACTAGTAACAATGGTTCAAACCAAGAGATTATGGCTTTGCAAATCACCATAAGACTAGTCCTCTCTAGGATGGGAGGTATTCGCCTTGCTGCCCTGATGATTGATAAGTCCCAACCAGAGCTGGAGGCACTCTCAAAGGTTGTTCTGGAAGACCCTCATTGTTGGACCACTGACTACCTTGGTGGCAACAAGTGTCAGCATGCATGCCATATTATTCTATGCTAGTTCCACACAAAGAAAGCATGGGTTGAAAATCTCTTGCCACAGATACACCTTTTCATATTTGTTTTACTTTTAAGCATTACCTTTTTGTGAATTCCGTGAGCTTGACAATTAGTACTTCACACGTTCTTGCATGAATCAAGGTCCCTACAGATGAGCGCGATCATGTCTATGCCTCTTTGTCCAATCTTATGCATTGCCCTACAGATTCGCAGTTTGATGATATGTTTGAGTAATTGCTTCATCATTATTCTGCTCATCCAAATGTGATCCGATATGTTACCAATGGATGGTGTGGGAAAGATTGTATTTGGCATGCAAGATGGCCCAAGTTTGGTCGCATGTTTCCACATGGCAATGTCGACACAGCCAACCTCATTGAGAGACTTTGGCAATATATCAAGTACACTCTACTTGATGCTAGGATCGACAGGTCCATTTTGGATCTGCTGCATGCCCTTGTTGGTAACTCGTCATCGGGGTCTAGAATGGGTGGATCGGCACTGGAGTTTTTCAAGCAAAAGCAAGAGATAGGTAATGTGGTCAATTTCCATTCTATTTCCACATTTCACCTTCCCTTGAAACACATTGTTGTCTTATACATGTTTGTTATGCCAGTCGATTTTGAGGGCTTCAAAGTCTATGGATCAAGCAAGAGTCATACGGCTAGATTGGCAGCAGGGGAGAAGATTCTTCAACGGTATGAGCAAGATCCCTCCTCTCTTCAAGTCATTAACGAGGGGATCATGCTGTTTAAAATAGCAAGCACAACCCAACATGCAAAATGGTATCATGTAAGTGTACAGTCAAACTATTGTGATTGCCTTGATTGGTCGACTGACTATAAACATCTTCATGGTTTGAGGCTCATCTTGAAGAGCCATTTTTCTCACCTTCATGAGGTTCTCCCCATCATCGATGGTGCACATGCCTTTGATGACATGAAGGAAAGACCAAGTGGCGATGAAATCCCAAGATTGGAGAGACCAAGTTCTGATGGTGGTGTGTAAGAAGGGGATCTCGTATCCTCCATCGCAAACTTTAGAGGGCTCCGTCAAACGATCGAGGATGGGATTCCATCCTACACACCGGCACAGATGGATGCTTGTATACGCCAATTGGAAAGTGCTAAAGAGTCTCTTATTCACATATTCACTCCAAAGAAGATTGACATGCCTAGGACAGGCGTGATCTATCAGATCCAGGAAAATGTCACACAGACACACCTAGGGCATGGCAAGAATCATCGTCCTCATCCAAATGGGGGGGGGGGGGAGTCCTCATCGCAACCCAAGCATCCATCTATCACAGGTGTGTTAAGGCGCAAAGCATCAACAAGGGAGGGGCCGTGTGAGGTTTAGCCCAAAACCTCGCATATATATATCCTCATTGCTGCACCAAAACATTTTTTGTGGACCCTCTAGAAGTGTATTTATGCCATACTTGCCATGCATTGCTCCCCCTATCCTTGCCGTATACTCCTTGTCCCCAGCGGGGCCTATCTTGATTGGCAGGGTGATGCAACTGTATGGTGAGTCCTACATTGGCACTTGTAGCATTTTTTATTGCACCTACACCAGTGAGAATGAGGAGCGACAATTTGCTCTCTCATTCCCTGATGGGTCCACGATCACAGAAGTTTTGGCATCTAGGTTCAGGATGTTTGTATTGTACACATGATTGTCCATTTTAGTGGAATCCCATTGACGTCTCATTGTTGATTTTGGCGTCTCATTCTTGCATCTGTTCTATTCATTGTCCAAATACTAAAGCCTAAACCATTAACCCCAAAGCATTAACCCTATACCATATCATAATATCCTAAAGCATTAACCATGTGCTCATTGCGTGAGGATGCGAAGATGTTTGTTGCTTTCGTTCTATTCATTGACATAATAAACCATGACATAAAAAACCTTGACACTAAAGCTTAAACCATTACCCTAAAGCACTAATCCCAAAGCATTAACTCCAAACCATAGCATAAGAGCATTACCTTTAACCATGTGCTTGTTGCGTAAGGATGTGAGGATGTTCATTGCATTCATTCTATTCATTGACATAAGAAACCTTGACATAAAAAACCTTAACATAAGTCCCCATGGAATCCAAATACTAAAGCCTAAACCAAGATCCTAAAGCATTAACCCTAAGCCATTAACCCCAAAGCATTAACCCTAAACCATATCATAAGATCCTAAAGTATTAACCACGCACTCATTACGTAAGGATGTGAGGATGTTCGTTGCTTTCGTTGCATTCGTAATAAACCTTGACATAAAAAACCTTAACATAAGAAACCGGAATCCAAATACTAAAGCTTTAACCAAGATCCTAAAGCATTAACCCTAAACCACATGCTCATTGTGTAAGGATGTAAGGAAGTTCGTTGCTAGCATGGACCCTTCGTTCTATTCATTACAATAACCATAAAGCCTAACACAAGAAACCATAAAGCATTAACATAAGAAACCATTTTTGCACCATTTTCAAACCATAAAGTATTAAATCCAAACCATAAAGCCTTAACCAAGATCCATAAGAAACCTTGACATAAAAAAACTTAACATAAGAAACCTTACATAAGTATCCTTACATAAGAGACCATAAAGCCTTAACCAAGTACGCGACAACAACCAAAATCCATAACATAATCCACGTTTAATATTCATAATCCATGACAAGTGAGTAGTCCATGACTGCCACAAACCAAGTACATGTCCACAATCGAATAATCCACACAAGATCACCTCTCCAATACTCCAAGTGCCCATTGGTGAAGGTCCTTCTTCAAAGATGTAACATATGTGGCATTGAACCATTTTCTTGTTAACTGCAATACGATAAGTTGATTATGGATTGCCAAATGCACACTAGACCATTCAAAGTCGCATAGCAAAAGGCAATTATACCAGTATAGGCTTACCCAGTTCTTGGTTGGTTTCCTAACCACGCTACCCTCGATAAGTAGTCTTATGTAAGCCATCACATTGAATCGATAGTCTACTACATTTGTTTGTTGAGGGACTTGTGAAAAGAAACGCTTCATCTTTATGTGAACAACCCTATGTTACATTTCTAAGTGATAACATTACTTTAACACTATAGTGGCACACCTTAATGTGGACGAGCTTCATTTTATCCACGTCCGATAGAAACTTAGTACACTATGGGTCTGTACAACGCCTCGATAATGCAAACACGGCCCTGAAACACACACATAAAAGCAATGAACAGAATACATATGTGACACAACATATTACATGGATGCATATAGATTATTAAGATACCTATGTACATAGGGTAGACACTCCGTAAAATCATTGCATCCCAACAAGTCAAGGCACAGGATGGCGCCTTGATCACCAGGTAATTTGTCAACCCTTTTTAGCATAGGATTGAAGACCACAAATAGGCGCCAATGTAACCTATACATCAAAGATTGCTATTAAACTCAGCGCATCAAAGGGCTATGATTTGTCATTTCCATTAAGTATGTATGCAGAAACTGCAAACCTCACAAGCACTAGAAGAAATATAAACGTAGCCCTCGTGGGATTGCAGCCATCAAAGTAATTTCTCAATGGCACACCATCATCTTGTGGCTCGACTATATTGATGTATAGAAACTAGAGACTATCCACGAAACATACATCACACACGTGCTCTCTTGGAATCACATACTCCATTCAACTATGAATGAAAGCCAAAATTAGTTTAGTAAAATAATAAAACCCCAAGCCCTAATCATCAGGCAAGCACCAAGAAAGCTGTAACCAATTTAGTAAACTTACATGGCGAACAAATTCATAGTACGGGTGGATGCTTCCTCTACGCACCGCAATGCATCCAACAAAGCATGGTCAACATCCACACGGAGTTTTGAATATAGAGCCACGAACTCAGTACGTACAGAACTCTCTAACCTGAAATAATACCATAAAGCAACGACACACAATGCAACCAAGCACAACTACAAGAAATACAATACATAGAAAGTATTGCAATTAATAAGAACGCACCTTAAGGTGGCACTTTTTTGCCCCCTCGTCTTGACAGGAGAGCCATTATGAAATATGTCAACCGAACTACATCCAATTATGAATATGCAATGGGGCGCATCGCTTGGATACTCAAGAGGGGAGGAGATGGTGATTGAGGTGGGTCGAGGTGACAAGAGGAGCGACGTGAAGTGCTTACTCCCCTCGCCCTGCAACGTCATAACCATAACCATAATATAACCATAACCATAACCTTGATATAATCCATTACATAATCCATAAGCTGTATTTCATAACCCTAAAGCATTAACCTAACATAACCATAACATAATCCATAAGCCATAATCCATAATCCTAAAGCATTAACCTAACATAACCATAACATAATCCACAACCATAAACCGTAACCATAACATAACATAACCATAACCTAACATAACCATAGCATAACCTAGCATAAGCATAACATAATCATATAACCATAACCATAAGCCACAAACTTGCCCATAAACTAACCTGAAATTTCATATTTCTAAGGAAGACAACTTGTGAGTGAATACACATATATAAAAAATGATAAACTCAAGGCCAAGGTAAAAAAATTGCATTCGCATATGACACTATAGAAGGGAAAACAATATCATATAAGAGACTTACATGTTTTTCATAGCCATCCGCTATCCGACTCTGAGTTCTCTGCACACGCTCATCTCTTTTGGAATCATATTTGTCCATCTGTCTACTCACAAATGCCTCCACATACTCCTGCCTCTCCATGGTATGCTCAGCATCTTCGAGCAACTCCCATAAAGAGCTCGCTCTCACATACTAAGCCTTCTCGTACTTACTCTGGGCCAAACTCATCTTTCTTTCAAGGTTAGAGAATCGAGTCTCTACCTGGCAGTGCCAAGCACCAACGGTATGGCGAGCATGATGTGTGCCTATGGGGCAGCCGGTCTTTTGACATGGAATATCAAAGTGGATTCCATGCTCAGTCTTCAAGTGCTCTATCATCCTTGCCCATCTCTTTATGTTTATATGCCTCTTCGGACAAAGAATATCAACACAGCACTAACGGACAAGAGACCCATCAGGCAATGTGATCTCCTTGTACGGTGGATTTTCCTATGTCAAATGACATTCTATTAAGTATCACAACATCTTAGGAGTGTATCTTGTGATAAATGAATCTAACTACATAAGTGTAGCCTCCAAGCTTACTAACAATATCGAAAGTAGAATAAGCACTTACCTGAGTGTAGCTCGGCACATCTCTTTCGATGGATGTCTGAGATGCACCTGTCGCAAGAACCCCTCTACGAGCATGTCAAGAAGATGATGCAACCTAAAAAATGTAAACCAAACCACACAATACGTGAGGAATCAATAATGAACGTCACAAAAATCCTAAACTAATATTAAATAAGGCATCTTACTCTCGTATTTTTTCACGAATTAGAGGCATCAAACGAAGAATGGCTGCGAGTGCGTGGAGTCATTTACCCGATGTAAAAGCATGCCTGCCTACTCATAACCATAACATAATCCATGTCACATAACATAATCCAATACATAATCCATGACAAGTACATGACAACAAGAACTGAGTAGTTTATAACTAATCGTAACCAAATACATGTCAACTAAGTCCAAAGGAAGTGAGTGCTCCATGACATAATCCATGACACACTATCGTCCATAACTACTCGTAATCCATAACAAAATCCATGACAAGTACATTACAACAAAAAGTGAGTAGTTCATAACTACTCATAACCATGACATAAACCATGTCCATGTCAACAAAGTCCATAAGAAGTGAGTACCCCATGACATAATCCACGACACACTATCGTCCATAACTACTCGCAATCCATGACATAATCCATGTCACATAATCCATGACAAATACGTTACTTGGTAGACAACATCGTGACAAAATATAAAAAGCCAAAGCATACGGCATGTTTAGAGTGCATGAACTTCACGTTTAGAGCGCATGAACTTCCAACAAAAGGGCCCCATGACGTTCACGAGCAAATTAGAGTATTTCGACATTGAATATCACATTGACGCTAGTCTAATTCATTTTATTGATCGAGGCAATCAACCAAGAGCGAGAGACCAAGACAAAATGAGACAAGGTGTGGCAATTTATGAATAGATAAAAAATCATTACTTGGTGACATGAAAAGGTTACAACATTCTAATCCACCGTACTGCCTTGAATCCTTCAGAGGCACCAAAAATACATAATATGGTGTCAACACACACAGAATTTAGGATTCTCATTTGTTGCATATTGAGACATAGATAGTGAAGTGTAAGACATCTACGAAGAAGACAACATGATCATGAGCATTACCTTCTGTCCTAGCCCAAGCCCATCAAACAGAGCTCCCCCAAGCCCACCAAAGCGTGCTCGAACAGTGACTAGCTGCAAGTCATAGGCCTCGACACTATCTCCCATGCTGCAGGTAACGGGACGCGGTTGACCACCAATGTGCGCTCCAGGTGTGCAGAGAAACGTTTGTTTCCTTACTATCTCCCAATAGTGTTGACATCGTCTTCTCCTTCTATGAAGGGTTGCATGCAGGCCCTCTCCCATAGAACGCGCACAGTTGCATGCAGTTCTTCTCCCACCGCAGAACGCGATGGCATAGGCTCGTTCCACAGAACGAGCAGCGCCTTCCACAGAACACGCAGCTCTTGGATTGACGTCAAAACACGGAGCTCTTGGATTGACGTCAGAATACGCAGCTCCTTCTGTGCAGGTTGCGGCGAGGATATGCGCAGGCTCCACCTCAACACGCGAAGAAGGTGAAGAAGAACGTAGAGACACCACAGTGCCTCCTTTCGAAACACAGGGCGCAGAGATGGATGAAGAAAATGAGAAACACATGGTGCAGAGATGGACGAAGCGATTCGTTGGCAGTGCTGTATTCTTTGGGCTGACACCAATTATAGGGAGTTAAGGCATCTCCAGCTTCGTATGCGCACATAAGGCTCAAGGGAGACCCACTATAATCGATAAAACCCGCCCTTTTCCAGCTGGACAAGTTTAAAATTGTGGGCGGGTTCACGAATTTGGGACGAGTTTACTTGTGTATGGATCAACGTCCACGATGTGGTCGAGAGGATGGGCCTCAACCATAGCCATTAATCCCAACTCCCCGGGGTCTTAAAGACCCCATGGGAGATAGTGCTGAAGGAAGCCGAGTCCATGTCATCACCACTTCCTCTCGGAACTCGGATCTTGACACTCGTAAGTACATGGGCTTCCCGATATTGAAATTAGAGAGACATTACATACACTAACTAAAGTTACACTAGTTAGAGACGTGACATTTGAATTAGTATATTGTAATTAGCAACATTAGTGTATAGAATTAGCAAGGTTAGTGTATAGAATTCGTGTAGGGCCCACACTGTCATCCCTCCCCCCTAGACGACTAATCAATTACTTGATTAATAATTGCTTATCTACAAAATGATAAATATTTAGTTAATTGATTGGCAATTTATTATCTACTTAAGATAAAGATTCAATTAATATGTTTAATACTAAATCATTAATAGGCTATTCATTGATTAGTAAGTTTGGAAAAATTATAAGCTAGATGATTAAGTAGTGTGTTTATAGGTTCGTAAGCTATTACATGTAGGGTTGGTGTGTTCATTAGATTAGTAGGTTATAGGCTATAATTAGGGGATTTGTTAGTAACTTAGGCTCAATGTATATTAGGAGGTTTATTGATATATTGGCATGCATACGATAAGGATGTAATTGATTTGATTTGTAGATTAATTAATAGTAGGTCAATGGGTTTATGATTAATAATTCAATAGGTACGCTAGTGAGTTTAGAGAGAGTAAATTAGTATATTAATTGGTACGTAGATTAGTATCTACGTAGTGAATTAGTATGTTTTGACTTATAGGTTAAGGGTTAGCTAGTAGATTAGTAAGTTCATAGGTACGTCACTATATTCCTTGGTCTCCAATGTTTTGCATTAGAAATTTTAACTTCTTTAATTAGTGGATATAACCAATGGACTTAATTCATCACTTGATTAATTCCCTATTAGAGTTAGGAACCTTAATTAGTAAAATCAACCACTTTGTAATGGTGGAGATACACAATAACAAGGAGCTCAAAGTGGTGGAAAGAAGGCTTAGGGTCTTTAAATTTTGTAATAAACTTCCAAAAGATTAACATGAACCCTTCAAGATGTTTGGATAAACCATTACAATGTGGTCAGGGTACATTATGAGGAGCCTCTCATAAGATATGGATAGGAGTGTTAAAGCTTAGGCTTAGCACCCAAGCTCACCCTTTCATCAAAATTAATGATCCAATGGACTAGCAAGCTAGAAGAGGCACTAACTCATAGAAAAAATGAGGTACACAAGGAGTGGTTATCCCCAAACTAAGCCCATGGTCAAATTGGGATAGCCCTCAACTTAGTACTAAACTACTTAACAAAGTGGGTACCTATAGTAATATTGAGCCTATGAAGAGATGACTCCCATCAGCCCAAATGAGACACTATCTACCATTTGTACTAGGTTTTCTTAAGCTTAATTTTATCCTACTAGGCTAAAAAGTTTGAGTTTTAGGACAAAACAAGAGGATTAGATTGTTTCTTAGCAATAATCATTAGATTAGATAGGGACATGAAATGAAAAAGTTGAAGAGGAAATTAAGCTAAGAGCAAACAAAGTGAAAATGGATGGCAATAATAAGCTAAATTTTACTAAATAAGAACATAGTGGGTTGTTATCGTATTAAACATGTCTCAAAATTACAATCTAAACATGGTTGCTAGAAGACCTTCTAACCTTGGCAACAATTATGAAATTTGTATGATAGCTTTTTCAACACAAACAAGTTATATATTGAATGTGGTATTGTTGTATCCTACTTTGTACAGGGCAAAGAAGCCATATGGTAGTTGCAAACAACTTTTATGATCATTTCTATAATGCAAAACAAGAGGTATGATGAATGTAGCACTTCAACAATGTAAAAATTAGGGGTGAATTTTACTGCGAAGGCTTTGTTTTGGGTGTCAAGGCTAAATTTTAAAGCTTAATTTGTCAAAAACTAGCCCCTATATCCCAAAACTTGGGTATTTTGACTAAAAATCCATCCTACAATAACCCAAAAACAAGGGTTTAGAGCAATGTTTTTCCCAATTTCCTATAATCTTGGTCTCTTATCAACAAATGATTTGCCTGCCTATTGACACTTGAGAAATCACAAGGCTCCCTTGATTTTGCCCTCACTTCAAGTATGTCTGCTTCTAATGAGTAGTCCTCGATTAATTAGGATGCTTTCCTTGTTGAGAACATGTAATGTCCATGCAACTAATGCATGTGCACGATGAGACACCAACATCACATCACATTACAACATGTCAAGATCATGGATCTTTGATCCTAACTCCATTCATTGACTCACTAGAGACACAACTTGTGAGTAAGTCAATTGAGCTTAATTCTATGTTTAAGTTAATGATTTAGGATGGAACCTTGTCAAGCCTCACTTCTACTTCAAGATTCGGACCTTGTGTCAACAACAAGCATCCTCAACTTGTGAGATGTAAACAAAAGAGAGACTCACATACATGCATGAATGTGGCATGAGTAGTTGCAGGTGAGGGGACATCTCACGTTAGATGTGAGGTCCACATTCCTTCTTCGAGTCATAGAAGGAGACTCTATGTGTTACAAATGAGGCACATCTTGCACATTGTCTCAAACCCATGTTCACTCTCTAGGCCACAAGAGCAAGGTCACCATGGAGCCCATTCTATGACCAAAATTCAATAAAGCAATTGATGTCTTCTTGAGCCAAACAAACCTAACCTTGAGGCGCTAAGAGAGGAGGCTCATACACCTACCTATGAGGTTTCAAGGGCATCAAAGTTAAAGGTTTGTCTCTATTTACTTATGATCAACATTTAGATGGCTGTTTAGGTAGTATGAGGGTAGTATGTGACTTGATGATTATGTTAAGCTTCTTTCTTCATCAAAATATTAACCCTATCCCTCAAACATCAATGATTGAATGTTGAGGCTCCTTGAGATAGTGGGACACTTACTTCATGCACATGCTCTCTTGATATGTATTGGATGCAGTTAACCTACAGTGGGCTAATTTGATCACTTACTTTGGACCTGGCAGTTTTGTCTATCAATGTGTGTCAGTGGTATTTATATGCTTCCACAAGTTTTCCATGAGTGAGAGATTTAAGGGAGTTCACTTGGCTTATATTTGGAAGGGATACTTTATTCAAGTTAGGTTCAAGGCAAGTGTTGTGGTTTCACAATAACATGTTTCATTGGAAATTTATAACCCTATCTTCCCATCTGATAAGCATTAATAAATTTCACATCTCATTCCTATTGCCATTACTAGACTTTGAGTTTCTAGTAAATACATGATAGTTAATTGTGTTGTGTATACCTTTTATGAGTATTTAGTGCTAACATATATTCTTATCACTTACTTTGAGTTTGAAAATTTGGATGTGTTAGTCATATCTAAAGCAAACACCTGATAGATAAATGTGTTATGTATACATTTAATGAGTCTTTAATTGGGAAAGGGAAACATAAAAGAAGGGGAAGGGGGAAAACACATGTACTTTTTGGTTATCATTGGTTGTCTCAATTTATTATAATTTTGGTGGCATAGTTCACATGCTACAAGTTGTATGGATGGTGCTTAGCATCGTGATTTACTACAATACAAAAATATAAGTGGTAGTGATGATGAAGCCAAGGATGAGTATGCTAACAGTGATGATGATACTATGAAGGTGTGGATCAATGTTAGGTATGTGTATTGGTTGATTGCAATAAATGTGCTAAATGTGCATTTGCTATCCTTATTTCAGAGTGATGTTAACAATGATGTTGGTGATGAGGTTTAGAGGAAAAGAGAAGATAAAGGAAGAAGAAGAGGAACATTTAGATAGTGCAAGGAGACTAGAGGAGGAAGGTGAGGAGAATATTGAGCATGGAACGGATAGTGGTAAGGATGGTGAGGTTGCTATAATGATGACATTAAGTATGATGCTCATTGTGAAGAGGTTGAGCAAGAACATGTTGTTGATGCTTGCAATGTTGAGGGAGTGATGATGACGAGTAGGATGCTAAGACTAAGGACAAAGAGGGAGGCCAATAAGGAGATGTAGGATGCCTTGCTAGTGCCAAATTAACTTGCGTCCCCTCCTTGCAAGATCCATTAGTCACACTATCCCTTTCATCCAAACAAAGCTCCACAGTGTCTCTTATTTTAGGTCCCACCCACTCAACAAATGTAGAGTGCTTATTTTCATGTTGGTTTGGCAAGTGTGGAGATCAAGAGAGGAAGGAAACCTAAGATTATATGTGGGTTGAGGGCTCAATGGGACTAGGCATATTAAAAGGCCTTACATTTCACATTCCTAGCATTGTGTTCTTTACAAGTGCCGGTATTTTTATGGCTTTGTTTTAATTTTATTATGGCTTATATACTGCAAGCTGGAGCATGATGCCTCCATTGATTTTGAGAGCATCCAATGGGATCAAAGGTGAGTTTCTTAGCATGCCACTAGCACGGGAGGCAAGCACATTGAGCATAAATTTTTTTCCATATGGATTCCAATATGTTGTGTGGGTGAATATTGTGGGTTCCCTTTGGTATACAATGGCAAGCTCAAGGTACCATAAGACAAAGAAGATGCTTACCACTCCCACTCTATAAGATATTCATTTAGTGAAGAATGTTCGTCCTTGGCAAGTCCTTCTCACCTTTAGTTTTTGTCATGCTTTGGGTCTTGTCGTTGTTTACTTCTATTGTGACCATAGTAACCAATCAAGGCACATCTAGCTTTGATTAGGTTTCATGGAATACCAAAAAGCCCAAAACTCTAATTAGTAACCTAAGTCAACACCAAATGGAATGCCCACTCAAACAAGATGGATACATGCACACACATGACATACTAAATAGTGGATGTGAAGTAGACTATAGATGGACTACCAATCGATCACATTAAGTAGGAAAACTTTGGATTTTATTATCGAAAAAAATATATCCATCATAAGTCGAGTGGATTGATCATCTTGCTCCGAAGCATAATAGACATATCCAAGGTTGCAAAATACAAAGGGCAATTTAATCAATGGAGACATTTCATAAAATAGGAGGCTATTAATTTATATGAGCTAGATTGGGGGTTCACTATTTCTTAGTGGCTTGCACACATGTAATTGTGCCTTCAAACCATTTATACATCATTTCTTCTAGTGGCATGCTCTAACTCTCTAACATGCTTTATAGCCGTTATTAGTGGACCAAGCTCCTACCAATGACCTAAGATTTTTCACTTACAAAGTACCTAATACCACAACCCCTTGATTGTGGAAACATCCAGAGAGGAATACAATTATATATTATTGTGTTGATTTATGTGCCATGATTTGCGTAGCTTTTATGGACAATACTACATGGATCACTACTTGCCACTGGTTCATGTAACTTATTCTCAAATTAGCTTACAATGAGCAATTGTGTTGTAGAGATCCTACCAAAATTTTTGTGCTTTTTAAAAAATTTGTTGGTTGCTTCCACTTGGGAGTTAGTTATTGTTTGTGAAAATGGCTTCATCATGTGTTGGGACAATAAACTTTATAACATAAACATGGTACAAATTTTAGTTTGTGGAAAGAGCAAATGCAAGATACCTTAATATAAAAGAAGCAGTTGAAGCTAATAAGAGGTATAGATGCAAAACCTACAAATATATCTAAAGAGGACTTGAAGGAGTTGTGGATACATTGGCTAAGTCCACTACCAAAGTATACCTAATAGAATCACCTTTTTTACCATTGTACATGACTTATGGAAAATGTAATGTGAAATGTATAAGAAGGAGACTACTTTCAATAAAGTATACCTAATGAAACAATTCTTTGAGTTATAGATAAAGGATACTAATATCACTGCCCACCTTGATGAGTTTAATATAAGATTCAGCCAAATTTAAGCACAAAAACTAATGTTTGAATGAGTTTAATGTGATCTTTTTACTTTTTCCTTGCTTGAATCATGGGACACTTTTAGGATAGCCATCAGTAATGAATTTTTGTGTACCATTACCTTTGGTAGTTAGCCATGGAAAGTCTAAAAAGGCTCAATTGTTGTAGCTAGAGGAACCAAATGTGGAATCTTTATTCTCTTCATGCATCCATTGTAAAAGATCATGTAATTCTAGTAATTGAGCAACCAAGTATATTTTTGTAGTATCATCAAGTATCTCATATATCTAAGAAAGAAATGAACATGCTTTCTCATTTTGATTGACTTTTGTTTTGTTTTTTTTTTAATATCTCCATATGCGAACATTATATACATGGTAAACATGCTCATTGATCCCATAAGAGGAACTTAAATAGAAAAAGGAGTGAGCCACTCGACTTACTATGCAATGATACATGGAGGCCTATGCCTACATGATCTTTACGGGGCTATGCCATTTTATTATATTTGTTTATGATGCATTATCTTACTTCTTTATATTTTTGGGACTTGCAAAATATTAGTTTAGAAAAAGACTAAAGTGTCTTAGGACTAATAATGACGGAGAGTATGTCTCTCACAAATTTAGAAGTCTTTATCAAGCACATGGCATCAAAAGGAAGCTCGTTGCACTTAGAAATCCTCCACAAAATTGTGTGGGAGAATGCATAAATAGGACCATTAATAAATGGGTGCTAACTATGCTTTCAAATGCTAGTCTAATTCAAGGATTTTGGGTTGAAGCTAAGATGACATTGTACATTTAATAAATAGGTCACCAAATACTATGTTAGATGATGGCATTCCTAAGGAGACATGCAAGGAGCTTTCATATAATCATTTAAGAGTATTTGGTTGTGAAGTTTATGTGATTGTGCCAAAAGAGAAGCATAATAATTTGGATCCAAAGTCAAACAAATGCACCTTTATAGGCTATGTGCCTTTGGGATCTACAAGCATATCATATGTAGTAATGATATGGCCTTCAATGAGAAAAATATTCATAAATAAGCCCTCAAGGAAATGAAAACAAGAAGAGCTATTTCCAAGATGCATTGCCACCTATTTTATTAGCCCAAAGAGAAACACTAGTACACTAAGCATAAAAAGAGAGGACTCAAGTGGTACTTCTTCTAGCGAGCAAGAAGAGACATATTTGTTGAGCAACAGCTTGAGAGCCCTATGGTGCTTCATGAAGAAAGAGTGGAGGCTTAAATTCCCATCCAAACTCAACCCGTTATGTTATGGACATCTACATTTGTATTTTGTCCCCCTAACAAATTTCAACCTAAGGTTGACTATGCGATGCTAACAAATTGTGGGGTCATCTTACTTTAGATTGTGGAGCCATCTTGCTACAAAAACCATGACATGCTTAAGTGGGAGCTAGCTATGTACTAAAAAATGTATTCTATCCTAAAGAATAAGACTTGGGGAAGATGACTACTATTCACACTATGCTTGCTATAATGGCATGCAGTTGGATGTAAAAGTGGCGTTCTTAAATTATAACTTCCATGATGAGATCTACATGTAGTCAGAGGGCTTTGTGAAAAATGGCAAACACAAGCTTGTTTGCAAGCTAAAGAATAGTATTTATAGCTTGAAGCAAGCCCCAAGGGGATGGTATAATAGGTTTGATGCCTTTATGCAACCTCATCAATACATAAGGCAAATCACTACTTATACACTAGAAAAGCTAAGGATGGTAGCTTGATAGTGTTGATCTTATATACGACTAAGATGTTGATTGCTAGGCTAATATCCTCAAGAGAAGGTTAACGAATACCATTGAGATGTAGGATTTGGGAAGCCAATTATATTCTTGATATCCATATAATCAATGATAGAATAAAGAGATTGCTCTATTTGTCCCAAAGTCATTATGTAAGCAAAGTATTACAATGTTTCAATATGGACAAGGGAAGGCAAGAAGTAATCCACTGCCTCCATACATGAAACTTAGTGCTGATGATTGTCCCGAAGAATCTCATATGAAAAGGTTGAAATGGGCAACTTTCCTTATGCAGTATGTATGGATAGTCTCATGTACACCATGATTTTGCTAATTGCTTAGATATTACATTTACAATGGGAGTTGTGAGTAGATGTGAAATCTCGACATTAAATATTGGGAAGAAGTGAAAGGAATCCTAAGATACTTGAGTGTTATAAGTGATATGTGCATATGCTTTGGGAGAAGCAATAGTGGTGTACTTGGATATACATATGCAAATTATGCAAGGAATGTTGATATGTCTTTACCTTGTATGGTGGTGCAGTCTCATGTATGTCTTAATTATAAAAATGTGGGGCATCATCTAGTTCTAAGGTAGAGTATGTAACAATCACCCACATAGGCATGCAAAGAAGATATGTGGCTGACTTGTCTAGTGAGAGATTTGGGCCTTGGAGAAGACATGACATTATTGCATATGATAGCTAGAGCCTCATCATGTTGGCAAACAATTATGTGTTTCATGTGAAGGCCAAGCAAATAGAAGCGAAGTATCACTTCATTTTGTTGCTCTCCCATCTCTTTTGTTAACCTAACTATGCATGTGCACACTCATTCTTTATTTGTTACATGTGTTACGTGATAAGGCAATAAGGTGCTACTCATAAGAAAGCTATTAAGGTACCATGTGTGCAACATCCTCTATGTGCATGTATATGTGTGTATGTGTGTGTGTGTTCTCCATTCTCCAGGTGACTTTATTATAAATGTGAATATGGAAGATTATTTTTCAATTTGGGCTTTTGAATATGTATAATATCCATGGCCCAAGCGACTCCATTGTAAATGTGAACATGGAATGCTATTTTCCAATTTGGGCTTCTTAGTTATTGAGCCAAATGCACTAACAATTGGGACTTTGGATGGACTTCTATTGTTTTAGAGGATGCAACTCACTTTGGTGATAATCTCTCACCTTGTCTCTCAACACTCCACTTTAACCAACCAAGCATCCTTCTCTTCAAACCAAGAAAGCAAGAACACAAGACTAGCTTCGAGGTGTAGTGAACTCACTAACTTATCTTCTTCCATTGTAGTCTAAAAGCTTAAAGGCTTGAAGTTGGTTCCACGACCACGATCAACACGATCTTATGTCATCACTCCTTCGCATCTGCCACCAAGCACACCAACAAGTTGAGAAGCTAGTAGAGAAAGAAGACAATGAAGAGCTTCACCTTCCCTTAGTCCCTCACTTAACACACTTCTCACTTACTCGCTCTCATTCACTCTCAACAATGGAGGCAAGATGATATAATAGAAAAAGGGAATAAAAAGCTTCAATAGTTGTACTGATAGAGCTTCTGCAGCATGGATACACCAAAAGGGTAAACACAACTAATACCTCCCACCCTTATATAAACACAAATTAAGGTTAGGATTAGGTCTCCTCCCTAGGATGGCGCACCGTTTTAGGGTTAGGATTTCTGCCCCACTTTGCATTTTAGGGTTTCCGCCACTATGAATTAGGGTTTGTACCATCTTTTGGGTGTCCTACACACTTTGTGAGATCTAGGCCAGTCAATCCTCATAGCATCCTTATACCTTAGTCTAATTAGACCAAGCTTATGCCAAACTAATCACAAATACATATGTGCAACCCACTCAATACTTGTGGGTGCGGTAAATACAATGTGCACGAGAGTGAACTTGGCTCTCACAAAATAATACATCCATGATAATATGGTATCCATGAGTATAACAATAATACACAAGTACCCAAAATAATACAATGAAGCTTTATAAAATTATAATCCTTCCAATAAATAGTATCTGGTACTTGCACTTTGACTTTTCTTTAGCCTTCTTTGACTTTAGCCTTCACAAAATATTGTTAACATTAGTCTCCTCCTAAACGAGTGCCAATCCCATGGCACTCCCGTCAAAGGTAGACGTGGAATGCTGGGAATAGCCCTGATGAAGTAGTCTTGATGGAGAAAAATAAAGGCTATTGATGAAGAAGTTTTTTGCTAATGAAGAATGATGTGCCTAATGATAAAGACTTGGTACTGAAGAAAATGATGCTATAGATTATGCCCAAAAGATAAGGCTTAATGGTGAGGGAAGGGCTAGGACGTTAGAGATGGAGCCAATCGATTGAAGCCACTAGATGCACCTAACTTGAGGACCTCTAGGTGCAGTGAAGTGTGAGTACACCTAACTAATCATGCAGCTTTTGCTCTCTTTTCTTTTCTCTTCTTTTCCCTTTTTAATTTTTATTTGTATTGTTTGTATTTTTGTTTTTTATTTGGTTTATTTGTTTTTTTTGTTCTTTTCATGTGGATATACAAATGATTCACTCCTCAGTGAGTGACTACAAGGTGTGTGTGAAAGACAGTCTTTGCTCAAAAGATATGGCTTAAGGAAGGTTCGGAGGTACATCGGTGATTCTAGATGGAAGGGATGTGTATACCAAGCAAATCGGATGTCCACCATATCCTCAAGTAAGGCCACATCGTAAGATGGAAATAGTATAGCTTGAAGAATAAGTCTTGCAATAGCAATGCAGTCAATCCATGTGTTGATATGTTGACGAAAAAAGATAGAAGACCATCCTCTTAGGGAGTTGATGGCTACTGTAAGAGCTTGACTAGAGGTAGAGATAATTGCAAGTAACTACAAAATGCAGGATCCGGGTGATTTGAGTATAGTTTAAGGAAATTGTTGATAGAGAGTAGTAGATCACACAACTAGAAGTGATAGATTTCACTCTCATACAGAACATTGATATTGGGAATTTTGAGAAAGTTATTTCTACTATGCTTCTCAGCATCACAATCTCTTCCATATCTTCTTGGATAAGGGCAATGGAGCACATCTATCTTCTTATTTGAGTAGAAAAAGGAAGAACGGGCCATTTCATATGCTTCAAGGATAGGATATCTCCAATTTGGTTGAAGCTTCCACACCTCCCATGGATTTTTAGTGAGATACTCCCTCACATCCTTTTCCTTGAGAATCTTATAAGTTGCTTTCAAAGTTGATCTATCATGTTTCTTCGACCACTTCCTGGCTATATTCTCTCCCACTTTGACGAGCTTTTGCACTGTACTGAGTGGTAAGGGTTTTTGAATTTGGTATATTCATAGACATTGAAATAAAAAATGATAGTCTCCTCCTTCTGCTTCTCATGATAGATTTAAATGGGCTCATCCAGATCCTCTCTTTATGCCTTGACGTGTTGCATGTCAATGGGATACTTTAGCACATCCTGAGGTTAGCTTGAAAGACTTGAACCATCCTATCAAAGCACTCTTGGACCTCAAGTGCCATGTCGAGTACTAGTGGTGGTTCTTGAGTTTCCTTCATAGCTCCCTCATGTTCAACAAAATCTTGGGGGTCCATGTAATCAAAAGAAGGAACCATGTCCTCAAGAGGCTCTACTGCAATGGGGTATTTAGAAAGTGACTCATACTATATGCCACACGACTCAATGGATATGGGTTGCATCATTCCTACATCTCTCAATTCTTGATTATTATAGCTCATGTCATGCAAGCACTCAATCATCTGGCTTCTAGTTGAGTCCAAGATCAATAATGTGAGCTCCTTCCCTCCTGGTCTCAACAGTTACCAAGGCACATGTAGCAATTCCCAATTGAGCTTTGAGCTCCTCCATATCGTCTGTGCTTCTAGATGATATAGTGCAAATGGCTTGTTAATAGAGCCCTTGTTGTAATGACAATGCACATCTATAGGTAGCTACATGAAGTTTAAATTGATGTTTGTTATGAAGGGAATTTTCCAAGTCTGTGAGAAGTTGTTGCAATATCTCCTCATAAGCTCTATTGGCTCTCTCTTCAACTTGATTGACAATAGTAGTTAGACTTGTTCCGATTGTATCTTGTAGCTCGATGAAGGCTACTTTCATCTGCACTTGAGTTTGATGTGCTTTTGCTAACTGTCTGGTGAGAGCTACTATCCTTGCCTTTTCTTCCTCTAGTTGGACCATAAGATCTTCAGCCCAAGCATAGGTAATCTCTTCCCTTTTTCTCATGATCTCAACTTCTTGCAACCACCCTCTTAGCCCCTCCATCTCCTTGTTGTGCTCTATAAACTGGGTTTGTAGATCATGTAGCTATTGGGTTGAGTACCTCAAAAACTCTTAATGAGTCGTTCTCCCCTTTTTTTTTTCATTCCCAACTTTTCTTGAATTGCCAGTTCTTTGTCGTGGATTGCTCACTCTTTGTCCTATTTTTGCTCCTCACATAAGAGCTTTAATGGACCAAAACCACCCAAATCTATTAATGTCCTTGTGCATTCTTTTGAAGTAGTTGAAGCCTCGATAGGTTGTTGTTGTTTTGTGGCAAAAGTCACTATAACATCTTCATGTTGTTTATCCCTTTCCAACGCATTGATCTTGGCCTGCATGGTCTGTAAGGTGGCCTTGAACATCTAAAGATCCCTTAGATCGAGCACTATCTCTTCTACCATAGCCTTTTCCTTTCCTTTGCTAGAATATCTTGCTCCCTTACAAATTTCTTCCTCAACTCCCTATGAGTTGGAAACTTCCTTCCTCCTCATGTTCTTTTCGAATTATTTTTGCATTGTGTGGTTAAGTTCTCTTTCCCTTAAGGAGAGCTTCCTTCAAAGACTCCTAGATGGCCATGTGGTGCTCATTTTGGAATTTTCCTTTCTTATTCCTTGGCTAGCTCATTTTCTTGAGGGGCTTCTTAGTACTTGGCTCGTGTTTTTCTCTTGGCCTTTTGTCTTTCTTTAGACCCCTCCCTACTACTATGGGAGCCACCAGTAGGATGTACATAAAGGTCTTGGGATTAGGAAAGTGATTCTTATGAGTATCCTTGATTAAGTTACTAGCTAGCAATTCCTTAAGGGAGGCATTGGGGTCTACTTCCATGCCCTTACTATGAAGTTCTGCTAGTTCATGCATCTCCTTGTGAATGAATTATTTGCTTATGCATTCATCTATGATCTACTCTTCGATGGGGTCATTTGTCTCACAATCCTTACAAAATAGTGGCTTTGATTTCAACAAGAATTGAGATATGATTTGGAGCGATTCTTTCAAGGTTGCTTGGGTCCAACTTAGGAGATGATCCACTCAACCTGAAGAGGGATTGGATATGTTGTAGATATTTTGTATTTCGCAAGGTCCTCTAGACAAAGAGTTATGATCTATGTTGGAGGCTTTAGGTCCCAAGAGAGTTGGGGGGGACAAAGTGCCACGAGGAGTAGAGAAAAGGGTCTTAGGTAGACTTGAATAAGGTGTGATAATTATTTCAACATGAAGTTTCATAAACCCATGAGTGCCCTCCTTTTGAGTGAAAATGCATACTCTAGTAACCTAAATTTCCTTGATTTCCTCAGTATAGAAAGTCTAAGAGCTTGTTGTAATGCAACATGATATGTGATGCATTGGGAATCTTATTGTGATCCTATGTTGCATGATGCAATGCCAAGGTTTGCGCAAGTGGCCTCTATGTTGCAATCACTTGCTTGCACTGCAACCATAAGCACATAAGTCTTTGTATCCATGCAAGTGTGACTACTATCAACATTAAATTTTAGTATGCAATGCAATTGCAATGATGACCACATGTGGATCCCTCAAGAATGTGATCACCTTGAAGTGTTAATAGGATTCACTTGGAAATTGAGGTGATGCAACCTCCTCATCCACTTTGGTGTGACTACTCACTACATTAAATTTCAGTATGCAATTGTGACTACAATGGTGATTACATGTGGGTCCTTGAAAAGTGCAATCATGTTGATGCATTAATAGCATTCACTTGCAAATTGAGGTCATGGAACTCAAGTACCCACTCCTATGATTATACGATGCAAGCATCAATTGCATGAACACTTTTTTTATTTTCAATGGCAACGTGTTGTTAATGCAAGTTGGGCCTGATACTATTTCAAGAGACCTGATCAAAGTCCTTTTGCAACTAACTCATGCATCATCAAGCTTTAAAGGAGAAGCCATGAGGCTTCAATTGTGGGGCATAAACCAACATCAATTGTCATTTCATCCACTTTTGGAAGCCTCAAACCCCACAATTGATGTTGTCTTTTAGAATGGCTACCAATTGGAAACTTGAAAAGGTGACCAGTTTTAGAATGGCAACCAAAACAAATCTATACTACTTTATGATTCACAAATTTCATAGGATTACTTTGATCTTGCAAGGCAACCAGACAATTTTTGCCAAACCAACATAGTTTTACTAAACAAAAAAAACTTTATTTCATAAACAAATTGTTTAAAAAACCAACCAAAAATGACAATTTTTTGGGCTAACCAAGCTTGGATTCCTTTAAAGTTTTTATTTTTCAACTTTGCAATAAACAAACAAATGACATATAAAAGATTACCCCAAAATAGGATGGATAATAATCTTCCATGGATGGATGGATGGATTATCTATACCACTTTATAATGCACAAATTCATAGACCTAATTTGATCCTACATGGCAGCCCCACAAATTTTTCCAAACCAATATCTATACTATCTCTTAATTTGAGATCTATTGAACCTATAGCCAAACCTGATAAAATCCTATGTGGCACACTTCCCAAGCACCATGACAAAAAATATGAGTTTATCTTCAAAAATATTTTTCCCAAAATAGCAACTTACCTCTCTCTCTCTCTCTCTCTCTCTCTCTCTCTCTCTCTCTCTCTCTCTCTCTCTCTCTCTCTCTCTCTCTCTCTCTCTCTCTCTCTCTCTCTCTCTCAATGTCAATGAAGTAGCTAGAGGAGTGCAAGAAGAGGTGACAAAAGATTGCAAGAGGAGAGCATGTGCCATAGGTAGGAAGAGAAAGGAGGTATCCATGTGAATGACTCCTCAAGAGCATCATGGACCAATATGTTGACCATTCTTTGATTAGGCCTAACCCTAATATTCATGCTATTGCAAAAGAGGTTGCACAAGGTGATCAATCAAGATCAAGCTTAGGATATGTACTCGGTATCATCCCCTGATCCTATGAAAAGTCTTCGCAATTATAGTGTTTTTGACATCGGCCATTAGCCACACAAAACCTCTTTCAAAAAATGCAACAATGTTTTCCCAACCATTATCCCCACCAAACAACAACTATGGTTGATAGATAAGAATAGGCTAAGGGAAGATATCATCAAAGCTTAAGACATCCATCAAGCTGACTGCAAATAAATTTTATTGTCCCTGTGTGAACTACAACTACTTCTATTGAGATTGCAGTTGGGTTGCTAGGGTCTATTGGTATTTCTCCATCTCAATACAATTTTAATCAACTAGATTCCAAGCTGATGATCAATTAGGCAGTCCTACTATGTATGTAATAATCTTTGTAGTTGCAAAACATGTCGCCACTTGTCTTAATCAAGGTCTTAGTTTCACGAAAATATGGGACTGGACAAGCAAGCATAATGATGGTAGAATTTGCTTAAATAGTGAGCCTAGCATGCATGTGAAAATGGATAGGGATTAATTTAGTAGACTTTAGGACAAGAGTGAATCAGATGTATCTTCTACCAATCCTTTGAACATGGATGGCTAATCTTTCTAATGTATTCAAGCTTCTAGAAATTTTGGTGTTTTTGTTCAAGTGATATGCACTCTGAGTTGAAACTTGTAATTTTATCTCCATTGCAATGGAAGACATTATTTCTTTCCTTCAACTTTGAGGTTTTTTTTACTATACTATAACCTTTTACCCCAATATATAAGGGTTCTCTCTTGGTTAGGCACATTTTGCAAACAATTTGCCCAAACTTGGCACCTTCACACCCTAGTGTGATGATAATATGCCAAGACTGTTAAGAAGGTTGTGCATTTCCTCAAACTTTTGCCAATTAGGCAAAAATTTGCATCTAAGCTCATTTCAAAGCCCTCACTGCCTACAGTTAGTGCAAACACAATGAGGACATGCTTTTCAAAGGTGTGATTTGTCTAAAGAGGAGACAAGGGGAGAGTTAACTCCCAACCTCTTTGCCAATCATCTCTCACCTTTTTTTAATGTCAATTACTATCCTTCCATCCACCATATCTATATACAACTACATATGTATAGATACAAATATGCATGCACATATTTAAAATGTTGCAACCTAAATCAAATCGCAAATGAAGCCTCAATCCTTAAGCAAACTCTAAATTATACATACATTCATTACAATATAGAAGTGAAAGTTTGATTGATCTTGTCTTACCCTATATGTGACATGTATGATGATCCCAAACTTGCCAATTTTTATTGATCTTGTGTTACCCTATATGTGACATGTATGATGATTCCAAACTTGCCAAGTTTTAAAAACAAATGTATGAGCTTATATAGATAAAACTTTCATTAACCTTTATAATTTCTCTAAATTGTGCCCATGCATGTGCGAATGTGCACACACACACACACACACAACGTGACCTTGCTCTATCTATATGTTGTTACATACATAATGATGGAAACACATAAATATTTGTTCCTTTTGACACACAAATACTTACATGGCACATACACTCATTGCATGGAGTTTTCTCCTAGAGCTACTCTACACACACACACACACATTCTCTCTCTCTCTCTCTCTCTCTCTCTCTCTCTCTCTCTCTCTCTCTCTCTCTCTCTCTCTCTCTCTCTCTCTCTCTCTCTCTCTCTCTCTCTCTCTCTCTCTCTTTGATTTAAGTCAAATGTGTCACATTAAACTTTTAGCTCTATCTCACTATACAATCCACGTATGAATAAACTTCTCAATGATAGATCACTGTCAACATTCATACCTCCAATTATACTATTGTAGCCTTTCACACTCTCTTGACGCACTCGAGGCTCACCAAAAGAATTAGGATCTCACTCGCATGCCCATTCTAATGGACATGTTGAAGCAACTAAGAAAAACTTATTTTGGGACTACTTGCATGTGGTTCGTGTTTGGCAAGTGGTGAAGAGATGGTTCAAGGAAGCAAATTTGAACAGCAACTTTGGGATGATGATAGCCTTCTTTGTTGCAAATCCAGCTAGACTGGACGAGAGCACTTGGAGACTATCTAATTTGGTCTATGGGGTGACTATCAAGTTCATTTGGTTGAAAAGGAACAATGTAGTTTTTAGAAATTCCAAAAGGGAGTTACCAAATAGATGCATTAGTCAATTATAGCTAGAAGTTTTGACTATCCTTAGCGCTACCAAGAAAAATCATTTGATCTACAAGCTACTTTACAAAAAAGCTAAGTTGTAAGGCCTAGTGCCTTGTTGCATCGATAAGATGGCGTATCTTTTTATTTCTCACAATTTTGATAATACATGAGCGCTTATATTACAAAAAAAAAAACTATTGTAGCACAAATCAAATCTAAATAACTAAATAAACATTGCAACATGGATGCACAAATACAACACCTATCGTTTGTTGAATAGAACATACATGGGACACATAAAGGAAATAAAATTATAAAAAAGTGATTATTTCTGACCCATTAAATAGGTTGTGGAACACTTTGTACTCACAAAGAGAGAGAGAGAGAGAGAGAGGGGGGGGGAGAGAGAGAGAGAGAAGAAGAAGAAGAAGAAGAAGAAGGATAAGAAAAAGAGCAGGAAGAAAGAGAAAATGATGGAGAGGAGGAAAGAGGAAATAGAATAGTCTTTTTTAAACTAAACCTTTTTTAATATAATTTTTTAGTTAGAGAGAGAGAGAGACAAAGGGAAAATATATAAATTGAAGAGATAGAAAATAGGGGGAGAAAGGTGAAGAGAGGAAAGCGAAAAATAGAGAGAGAATTAAAAACGTATAGAGAGAAAAAAGAGCGAGAGAAAAATTGAAAGAGAAAGAGAAAGGAAAATAAAAATAAGGAGAGAGAGAGAAATATACAAAGAGAGCAAAAAAGAAAGAAGAGAGAGAGGGGGAGAGGGAAAACATAGATTAAGAAAATTTGAGAGAGAGAGAGAGAGAGAGAGAGAGAGAGAGAGAGAGAGAGAGAGAGAGAGAGAGAGAGAGAGAGAGAGAGAGAGAGAGAGAGAAAAGGAAAAGAGAGGAGAAAGAGGGGAGAGAGACAGAGAAGAAAAACGGGGAGAGAAGAAAAGAAGAGAGTGAGAGAAAAGAAGAAGAAGAAGAAGAAGAAGAAGAGAAAGAGAGAGAATTTGAACACATAGAGAGAGAATTATAGAGAGAGGAAATATAAAATTTAAAAGAAAGAGAAATAAAAAGTTTAAATATAGAATGAAGAGAGAGAATAAGGAAAAAAAAGAGAGAGGGAGAGAGAAGGAAAAGAGAGGAGAGAGGGGGGAGAGAGAAGAGAGAAGAGAAGCACAGAGAGAGAGAGAGAGAGAGAGAGGAGAAGAAGAAAGAGGAAGAGAGAAGGGAGAAAAGAGGAAAGGGAAGTCTTTTCTAAATTTAAACTTTTTTTGAGTGAGAGAGAATACAAAATTTAAAACAGAGAGAGGGAAAGAATAAAAAAAGGAAAATTAGGAGAATGGGGAGGAGAAGAAAAGGGGTAGAGAGAGAGAGAGATTAAAAGGAGAGAGAGGAGAAGAAGAGAGAGAATATGAACATAAAGCGAGAGAATAATATATAGGGGAAATATAAATTTTACATACTTTAAGAGAGACTTGGAAGGGGGGAAGGAAGAAGAAGAATAAGAAGAAGGAAGGAAGGAGAGAGAGAGAGAGAGAGAGAGAGAGAGAGAGAGAGAGAGAGAGAGAGAGAGAACATGGAGAGAGGAAAGATAAAATCTAAAGAGAGAGACAATAAAAAATAGAGGAGAGAAAGAAAGAGGGAGAGAAGAAGAAGAAGAAGAAGAGAGAATAGAAATGTAGAGAGGAAATATTAAATTTAAGAGAGAGAGAGAATTAAAATTTAAAAAAGAGAATGAAGAGAGAGAATAATTAAAAAAGGAAAAAAGAGGAGAGGGAGAGAGAAGGAAAAAATAGGAGGGAGGGGGAGAGAGAGAGAGAGAAAGAGAGAGAAGAAAAGCGAGGAGAGAAAAAAAAAGAGAGAAAGAACTAGGAGAGGAGAAAAAATAAAGTAAAATGGAAGCCAGAGAGAGAGAGAGAGAGAGAGAATTAGACATAGGGAATTGAGGGGGAAGAGAGAGAGAGAGAGAGAGAGAGAGAGAGAGAGAGAACGAGTGAGAGAGGGGGGAAACATTAGAAATAGAGTGGGAAAAGAGGAGAGAGAAAGAGGAGAAATGAATTGTTGAGCGAAGGCAACTTTAGCTTTGCTTTCTGCTCAGAGGGAGAGAGAGTTTGGAAACATACATTTTTTGCTTGTCTCATAGTGTGGTCTTTTTAATCTTCGTGGCTTCATATACCTGCGCAATCTCTACGAACTCTATCTTCTATAGGTTTGCTTCAAGTTTCAACTAATATATGTATTTTGTGTTATCACATTGTATTAAGAAGTTATAGATTTTGTTTATTGTAAAATATAAACGTCTCTTACTTGATTAGGAATCTCTCTCTCTCTCTCTCTCTCTCTCTCTCTCTCTCTCTCTCTCTCTCTCTCTCTCTTTGTCTCTCATTTATTAAATTTAGCACTATTCAAATTGATTTGTATATTTGGGAGAAGAGAAGATTCTTATATATATGATTGACTCCATTAAAATTATGCTACTTGTTAGAAGTATTTCATTGCTCTCTCTCTCTCTCTCTCTCTCTCTCTCTCTCTCTCTCTCTCTCTCTCTCTCTCCACACACACACACCCCCATGGTGAGAGAGAGAGAGATATTAAAGTTCGTGTCGTTTTAATCTATTGACATATAATTTTGAGGATTCGTTTATATATATGATACAAATATATGATTGACGTCATTAATTATACTTATTACGATTTTTTTTTTTTTGCGCTCTATGCTCAAGTTTCTTGATTTATCCTCACAAAAGTTAGTGTGATGACTATCTTAGGGTAAACTTTTATTGACACATGCTTTGAATGTCCAATGATGTTATTTAACTGTAGTGACATTACTACTAAGTATAATGCCCTCGCTACGAGCATGGCAATACCTATCTTAGGGTCTATAAGTACGCGAGTTCACAAATTCACTTATAGAATGATGAACAATGTTCAAAATTGACATTTTTATCAATTTACAAGTGTAGATAGGACTACTAATTTAATTATAATTATAATTATAAAGGTTAAAAAAAGTACTACTTTGAATAAGTGAGATGATAGTGCCTTGAGAGTGAGAGTGAGAGAGTAAGCAAGCTATAGGATAAAAGCCAAACTTTTGAGAAATCAATCATTTTTCTAGCTAGGTTAGCTATACACCGTCGACTCCCCAACTATGAGATTAGTTCCCTATTTTTCAAGTGTAGGTAAATAAGTGGCGTTTTCTTGACAAAACCATTATCCTCTCTATTGTTCTAACACTAAGCAAGTTGTGGTGCATTCCAATGTATGTTATAAACTTAGTTGATACGAGCCCAAAAATGCTTCTAATGACATGTGCAATACATATGAAGTGCACAAATGTTGTTCTTCTTTCCACATTTGCCATTTGAGATTTATTGGTTTTCTTTTGATACTTTTGAGATAGCCATGAAGGTGTATAACCACAATACCACAATTGAAGCCTCTAATAGTGATAATCCACACACGGTTATGTCTACTCTAAAAAGACACCCTTTTTTTCATGTCTTTGATGAGCATATTGTGTTCATTTTTTGGGTTTAGAGCTATTATTGGCTTCGCTCTCCAAACATGACTCCAACTATGCGTGTGTTATCAAGAGAGCCCTTGCTACATTCGCATCAATTATGGTTGAGTTTCAACTAAAATTAGTTGAAGACATACTACCAAAGTTTGTACCAAGATGCGAAATTTTCATTTGGCTCTTGCTTCGTTGCATCATGTAAATCAAAATGATATGCTTCTTGATTTTTCTTTTTCATTTTGTTATTTGCCCATCGTAGACCATGGCCATTCTATGTGCATAATCCTTCCTAATGGAATTTGTTGAGAAGCTATTGGTCTTCTAATATTGCATACAACTATGCATATAGTTCCCCCATTGCAAGTCCAACCTCTAGGCCCACAAAGTTTTGAAAGGTCTCTTAATGCTTGCCATCCTTCACAACCAAGTTTTGATGCTAACAATGCTGTAGTCATTTCTCTTCTCCATGAGATTCTTTAATTTTGGAAGTTCATATTGGTAAGCCTTTGCTACTTTATCTCGAGCTCGTGGAAAATGCCTTGCAAGGATTTGGAGTAGTGAGCATCAAGTCATTGATAGGCTGACTATAGGGAAGTGTTATTGTCAGAATGGGAAGAATTCATTGCCTCCCCTTCAAGAGACAACAAAGCCTTCATGAGGTTTGTTGGGTGGTGAATTCCATGGTGGTAAGGAGTTTAGGAAAAATATACGCGCATATAATGTTGCCCTTGCTTTTGTCCGCTAGGTGTTGATATTGGTGATTCATTGCTAGCTAGTCGAAATGGTTACACATTTCGAGTTCATGGATCCATATATCACTACATTGGGTGCATGTTGCCAAATGTATGTAGTAGAGCAAGTCCACATTTTGCATAGTTGTACATGTACGATACTAAGCATGAAAGTTAAAACAAGATGTCTATCATGCGAAATCTTCATTTAAGACCCTAGATTCATTGCAAGATATGATGCATCCTCACAATTTTTATGCCAATGCTCTCCGAACGGTTGCTAAGAGAATGCATGAGAATCCTACAACAATGATACAAATGATTATTATAGAGGACCATGGGATCTCAAGGTAGTACTCTATGCCTCTTGGCAATGAGGTGGTAGGCATCATGCTTAGCCATGGAGACCATAATTCCTTACATCATCGCACCATATATGTGTATACAAGGAGTGTATATGTGTTCCTTGGTCCAACTTGCATTGAAGCTATATGCATTTGGTGTATGTTCTTTTATTTCCCAATAAAGAGAATAGTTGGAACATGAAGATCCCTTACAGTACTATGGATGAGGATACGCTTGTAGAGCACATGCCCAAGAAAGATTGTGTCGCACAATTGAAGTACTATGCATTTCATCTTCTAGTTTAGGACGACATGGTTGCATCTTGCTATGACGTACAAGACTTCTTTAGTGATTTATGGTGGATGCATATTATAATACAGAGCAATGTAGGTTGAGCTAGTGCCATTGAACCATTCCACTTTGCATTTATAAGTTTATTATAGACTTGCATATATGATCTTAGCTACTGATGCTTAGGATGTTGTTTCTGAAATAACAATTGGCAAGCACATTGTTCTTTCATAATCTTTTACATGCGGGCATTGGCACATGTAGCAACTATACCAAGATGTCACGACAAGTGTTATAGCAAGGCGAGCTTGATCTATTTATTACATTCACATGCAATCCAAGGTGGGAGGAAATAAAGGAAGCGATGCTTTCGAGACAAACTATGCATGATAGATCCGACTTGACTACTTGAGTTTTCCTCTAGAAACAAAAGGATATGATGGATACCCTTATGGAAAAGAGTTTATTTTGTCGAGTTGTAGCCTATGTCACTCTTGTGGAGTTTCAAAAATGTGGCTTGCCGCATTCACATATGCTCTTGATCATGCATGATGCATTAAACCCAAGGATGCATATCACTATGATAGGTTCATTTGCGTTGAGCTTCTAGACCAAGACAGATTTCCACATGTGTTTGAGACAATAGTTTCTTGCAATTTGCATGGGCCATGTGGTCATCTTGGGGCAAATAGTCCATGCATGGTGAATAATAAATGTTTGAGACATTATCCGTGGGAGTTCACAAATAGAATTGTGGAAGATGATCATGGTTATCCTATTTATATGAAGAGAAATGATGGCAAACATATATCGGTCAAGTGCATACCTTGACAACCATTGGGTTATGCCTTATAATCCTTATCTCTCTTAGGAATAAAACTCGTATCAATGTGGAGGTTTGTTCCACCATTTTTGTGGTAAAATATCTTTATGAATATGTGTATAAAGGGCATGATTGTGCAATAGTGAGGTTCCAATCCATGGAAAACGATTCTGAAAATGCACAATGATCCTAAAAGAGTTTGCAATGTTGACAATATATATGTGTACCTTGATGCTCAATATATCTCACCTTTGGAGGCATGCTGGAGGATCTATGATTACTAATTGCATAATGAGAAGCCATATTTCATTCATTTGCATGCGCACTTGCCAAGAAGGGAAATCCTAGTAACTTTCCACGATGGGGACAATATAAGAGAAGTGACTGCAAATGACGACATTTGCTGGACAACCTTGACAGAGTGGTTTATGTGCAAACAAACATATCTGAAGGCAAATGTGTTGCTATATCAGGAGTTCCCTTCATAATGATTTTGGAATTCTTCAAGAAAATTTTGGACCATGCAAAAAAAGGGGGAGATTTGTGGGTATATTTTCTTTGTGCCACTATTTGCAAGCAAGCTCTATTTTTTGAGAATGCTATTCACAATATGCAAGGACTATAAATCTTATGAGGATCTTCGAATAGTTGATACAATATTGTATCATCATTCAAAGTAGCTTGCAACAAAGTGACCATGAGTAATACATGTGCATGGAGAAAGCTATGATATTGCAAACATGTAGACCATTACAAGCTCTTTTTGTAATGTTGTTGTTCTTTTGTGATCCTATGAGACTTGGCCATTTGTGGGATCATTGTTGGGGGTAAAGGTGCATGTGCCTATGTCGCCTTGTAATTACAACACACATCATGGCTGCACACCTGTACACTATAGGTGACATGCACCCATTGTCACTTTATTCTTTATTCTTTTAGTGACTATTGAATAAGGAGAAAGGCAAGTCACACATTGTGAAGGTTGGAGTTCCACATCTGTGTCTCTCTCTTTCTCTTACTCTCTTGCTCCATCCTCCACAACTCACATCTCTCTTACTTTTGCTTGCTCATACTTCCACTTGGGCTTATCCCTTCAACTAGTGTTAGAGCCAACCATTCAAGGAGCTTCTCTATCATTCACTTCAACCATTGACAAAGCTTTAGCTTGAAGGTTTTATGGTAGTTCAACCCTCTTCTTCCCAAGACGTGCAATTTGCTCCTGTTTCTTCCCACCATTGAGGCTTGCTCTAGGGGTTTAAGAGATATTTTTCATCATTGCTCGGGGCTTTGAAATGAGTAGCAGGACCAACATAGTGGACAACAACATCAACATCATTTGCACTAGTTTCCAACTCCTTGTCCTTGACATCCTTTAGCACCTATATCTCATGCTTTGGTCCTCCAACACTTGACACATATCTTGGCAACTCCTCGACATTGATACTTGCTCTCGAGCATCATTTAAGAGCTCCCCAACCTTTGTCATTGTTATAATATACAACAAACCTAATGTATATAGGTTTGGGATAGTTATATTTCAGGGTATGGAGCTCATTTATGTTTTTATTGATGCTTGCATGCACACATATTGGTGTTGGATCATATGTGGATGTTTTGAAGTGCCTTTAGGATGCATTTTGACTTGCATTAGCTCAATTTTGGTAGAGTATTTACTATTGTACATTGTTTGGGCAACAAGTTTTTTATTTGGGAAGGTTATGCCTATTAAGGCTTGATGCTATTCACTTGAATGTATCTAGCATTGATACTTGGACTCAGATATGGTTATGGAAAGATTTGGGACTCAGATTCGAGTTACATGTGATATCTTGGAGCTTTGGCTACTTCATTTGTGGAATCACTTGAAGGTTCATTTGACAAAAGATATTCTACATCGATCAATTTTCTCTGGTGGTCATTAACATTCTGCACAACACGTGGCCTTTAATTCAGGATTGCCACATTTGGAAGATATTTTGCACAACAATGTACTGGAAGTATAGGCAAATTTGAGGAAATGCTAGAAACCAAATGGAATTTGGTTTCATCATTCGATAATCCTTTGATTCATGAGGAGTTGGATATTGATGTTGAATAACAGCACCATACCTCATGTTCAATGGAGTCTAGTTTGAATAAATACTAGAGGAAGGCATACTTGGATGTGGTAGATAAAATGAGCTTAGTAGGTAGCATCATGTTCTTTGTGGATGGACTAGGTGGATCAAGGAAAACATATCTATGTAATTACTTATTAATAAGATTATGAGGGGATAGAAAAGTTGTGCTAACTGCTTCTTCACATATTGCTACATTGTTACTACCAAATGAATAAACATCACACTCTGAATTCAAGATTTCAATGGAGCTAAAGAATACTTCAATTTCATCGTGTAATAATCAATCGGTATATGGCTAACTAGCAAAGTTATTGAGGATTGTGTGTCTTATAATTTGGGATGAGGCACCAACAATGTATTGGTATGCATTTGAGGTATTAAATAGAACTTTGTGAGACATCATGGATTGTAATAGTCCATTTGGAGGAAAGGTGATACTTTTTGGTGGCTATTTTTATCAAAATTTACATGTGGTTCCAAAGGGCAACCATGAAGAGACAATAGATGCAACACTTTGGTATTCTCCCTTGTGGAATCATATGCATATTTTACGATTCTCTTAGAATATGCGGGTGTCCATGCAAGAAGATAACTTCGATGGTGTGAGTTTCATTGACTAGCTTCTCTCTCTTGGCAATGGTTGCAATTGCTTGGATGACAGCAGCCATGTTGCAATTCCATCACACATGATTTTGCATTGTGCTACAATGGATGTCTCACACATTTATGTAAACCTTTATTTTGTGCATGACTATGCTGCCTCCATCAATGGGCATGCAATTTTGGCATCAAGAAACAAGTATGTTGATTTGTTGAATATTGTTGCTTTGCAAACAATGCCAGATGATTCTCATTTTTGCTAGAGTGTCGACTCCATAGTAGAAAGTGATGCTAAATTGTTTCTTTATTCCACCGAGAGTATCTTAACTCCATTGATCTTGGTGATGGTTTTCCTCCTCATTCTTTGGTCCTTTAAAAAAAAGTTATTGTGATACTCCTAAGAAACTTGAATTCTACAATGGGCTTATGTAATGGTACTAGATTGATATGCAAGCAATTCCATGGTAAGGTCTTAGAGGCTAAAATTATTACAAGAACAAACATTAGTGAAATTGTCTTCATACATAGAACCACATTTATTCCAGTGTCAGCAAGATTGCCATTCATAATGAGAAGAATACATTTTTCCATTCAGGTGATTTTTGCAATGATAATCAACAAGTCCGAGGGTCAAACTTAATAGGTTAAATTCCTATTGCATTTAAAAAGAAGTAATGAATGGATGATTGGGCATTGAGAAAGAAGGATGCCTCAACAACAAAAGGCCATGGGGAGATATTGTTTAGAATCCATGGATCTCCGTTCGGGAAACCGTATTTGAGCTCATTGGGCCTACCGTATGCTATGGCTTTGTTTGGAATTTAAATAACTTAGCGAACTAAAATATCATTAGAACTAAAGGAAAGGAAATCAACCAAGACTCCATTCGTAGCAGCGAGCAAACATGGATTAGGCAAAGAAAATGGAAAATTTTGTTTTCTCAAACAGAGTTGGTTGATGGCTAAAGAAACTGCTTAGGACTATTTTAGTAGCACTATTTTGACAAGAAATACAGATACGAGGATTGACTATATATAAAGAATTATAAGTTTTCCGGTGTTTGGCTATTAAATTAAAACACAAAAGAAAGACAACCAGACAACATAACTTTAATAACATATGAATATTGGGAATGCTTAATCCGAAACTCAATATTTTATTTGGTGTATCTAGGACTGTACCTTAAGATATTGGTATTCTCACATGGGCAACTTTTATGTTTTAGTCATGTTAAGTTTGCTAATTGAATCAAAGTATTTTTGGAAGATTGTAGTGTGAACTCACATATCACCACTAATATTGAAAATCATGAAGCCTTGTAAAAAGCAAAATAAAGTCTTACCACTTGTTGCATTTACTATAATTGATGTAACTCTTTTGCAATAGTATCCCTTGTTTGTTGAAGTTATGTTCACAACTTTTGCTTGCTTCTTTCATTGGTAGTTCGTATTTTTGAAGATCTTAGCATTCTTAGGAGATGTCATTTATGTGATTTCGCTCTTGAAGTGCAAGTGCCTTTTTGGTGCTAGAAAAAGAAAGCAACAAAAGAAATAAAAGAGGCCTAGAAAAGCAACTTTGATGCCCATCTTGAGATTGATGGAGGTTCTTTGTCAGGTTGTATTTGTATCTTACTATTCAAATATGTGTAGGAAGGAGAAGTTATGCCAAATTCCTTAGCCAAGGTTGACATATTTGATGATGTTATTAGAGAAGCAAAAAGATGAGGACATTGATGGAGATCATTTGTGTATCCATCTAGGAGGGATAGATAGCTAGGCCAGATCTGAGTGGTGAGGAACAAGGTACTTTTGAAGATGAGACAATGACTGCGACTCTTTGATGATTCACAAGAAGCGAAGGAGGTGGTGATGTTGCATTTAGTCAAGAATACGAATTTGATGATGAGCAAATGATTCTTCAAAGAAATTAGGTGGCTTGTTCACTAAATCAAGTAAGTTAAGCATATTGCTCTTGTTAAAATCCTTCATAATGTATTTTTGTAGGTGACATGTTTTTGTTCTTGAATTAGATTTCCTCTCCTAAAATTCTATGCTTGTACTTACTAGGAAATTGTAGCCAGTTCCTTCAATTGCCTCTAATTATTGAGCTATTGATTCTCAAACATAGACTATGAACATGGTCCTACCTAGTTAAATTGATTTGCTAATTGCTAATATATTTCTATTTTGCTATGACAATCAATACAGGGGGATTGCTTAACTTATGTGGTGGATGTCGTTCAAAGTACTAGTTTATTGGAACAAGGGTAGAGTTTTGCATCTCTTCTATCAATTCTATGGTTGAAGTGTTATTAATAGGCAAGCACAGAAGCTCATCTTTATAACGAGATAATAATATTCGCTTGAGGAATAAGAGATCATTATGAGAGTCAATATGGATGTGTGCAAATCAAAGTTTTAATGCAGGTTAAGAAAGGCCTAAATATGTCGGCATATAAAATATTGGCAAAGCCAATTGAAATATATATCAGTGTTACGATGCTTATGTGTTCAAGATGTTGTCGTGTGTAAACACTCTTTCGGGGCGGGGCGGGGGGGGGGGGGGGGAGAACAAAAGGGCAATGTGCTCCCTTGCACACGACAGTGCACCCTTGTTGATGCAATGACCTTTGTGTTGGGTAGGCCAGAAACTCATAATTCATGGAAACGGCTACTTCAATCTTTGAAACTGAGTCAAAAAAGTGGGAGGAGGAAACGGAACTTGTAGGCCAGTAGCTTTATATTATATTCATACCGCGAACGAAAAGCCATTCGCAAATTCCGCCCAGTGTCTTTATTATTCTTTTTGAATATTATTTGACACTCAACACCGTCTTCGGTCCCACACACACACACACACACACACACACTCTCTCTCTCTCTCTCTCTCTCTCTCTCTCGTCGAACCCTAGCTGCTGCACGCGACCTTCATCCGCCATTCGAATGAACTTGGTTGGGTATAAGCAGACGGGCAGGGCAGCATGCTGAGGAAGAGGCAGCTGGCTCTTGCGTCCTGTTCGGACGCAGAGGTTTGAAGCTTCTGCTGCTGAAATACATATGTATGATTTATGATGAAGCTTCCTGCGTTCCTGCGGAAGCACTCTCGGCGGCTTGACTCGGGTCGGTGTATGTCCCTCCCATGTATCCTCCCTCCGTCCCCTCCTCCGCCTACCAGTGATGAAAACCCAGTGCCTTCGACTAATTCTTTCCCTTCTGCTGCTAGCGTGGCCAGCGGCATGGCCGGCTCGATCCTCACCTCGACTGGTTCGTCGTCCTCTTCTGGAACTCTCTCGGGAGCTCGTCCTACCTCTGTGAATGCCTCCTCCATAGTCACCACCTCAAGCTCCTCCCTCCTCCACTCACAGGTCTCGCCTTCGGCCACGTCCGTCGTCTCGGACATCCTCCCCCTTGAAGCTACAGGTAAGGTCCAGAAGACATTCGCCGTGCCTCCTTCGTTCCGCGACTCCAAACTGGAGCTTCAGGAAGCTTTCTTGCGCTTTGATGCGAACGGGGATGGCAAAATCTCTGCGACAGAGCTCGGCTATGTACTCAGATCTCTTGGTGAGAACCTGAGCGAGAAGGAGCTGCATCTTATGGTGAAAGAAGTGGATAAAGACGGTGATGGATTCATCGATTTTGAAGAGTTCTCTCTGTTGAATTCCTATGCTGGAGGAGATCAAGAACTGAGGGACGCATTTCACGTTTTTGATACCGATGGCGATGGCCTGATCTCTGCGCAGGAGCTTCATCAAGTTTTGATGCGCCTTGGCGAGTCATGCACTATAGAGGAGTGCCGGTGCATGATTCGAGGGGTGGATACCGACGGCAATGGCTGTGTGAGCTTCGAAGAATTCTGCAGCATGATGTCGATGCATTGAAAGTGTTTGCGTGGCAAGTCAGCAATCTCGAAGAGGGAGAGGGGCCATGGATTCAGGCGTTCCTCTGTCAAATGGAACAGAATCAGGTAATGTCTTGCTTACGAGTCCACCATTCTAGTTCTATCTTGCCTAGACAACTGTCGAGTGCGCAAATATTTACCAGTCAATCAGATAGGATAATGAATGGGACATCCAAATACGAGTAAACCTTGGTGACTTTTGCATCTGAATTCCTTCTACAGAACGCGGTATCTACTTAGGATTCGAGACAGGTTGCGTGCAGTGTTCTTGATATCGTGTGCGAGGTTGATCCATGAGCTTGGTTTCAACCCTGGGTTTAGTCCGTTAAGGTTAAGCGCTGAGGGCCGAAGGTTTAGGGCCTTACAATGGTAGACGTAATATAGTACCTTCATGACCAACTCCTGGAAATACATTCGCGAGTGTTGCTTGTTTGCTATAGTAATACATAATTTTTGCCAGCCGTGTGGTCAGTTTCAAATTGCGTTATCTAAATGGCTACATAAGTGCGGGCCTTGTTATACGTTGATGTTATATTGATGCCGAGCTCTTTCTTGATCTAGTAGGTGAGGATTCATGAGCAAGTTAAAAGGAGTTGTAAATGTGTTCAATGCTATTGTATAGACCGCTGAGTTGAGACCTACACTTTAGTAGATGAATTTTTAGTGGTCGACTCATATAAGTAGTATGAAAATCAAGTTTCTATAACTTTTACATTAAGGAGCTTAACTTCTTTGCGGAATGCAATCCTTCTTGCAGTTGTAGCTCATCCTTAGCATGGGTATTTTGTAGTTGGTATTGCTTTGTTGTAGATGAATATTTATGGTTGCTTAAAAGTTCATTAAGAGGTTAGTACGTGACTAAGTAGTTGATACTTAAACGTGAGGGCTTTTGTTATCAAAATTAAAGAGATTGCTACAACATAGTAAAAGAATGATGATGTGTATCCACCTTTCAAGTGACAAGAGGCTTTTTTAAAGTGTACTTGAAGCTCTCTCAAAGCTTTTTACATCACCTTTATGTATAAAAATTAGTGTAATGATGCCCTTTAATGCTTGTATCACATTGCTTTCACACTGTGTTGTCTCCATTCAAATGATAGTATTTGGGACCTCCCATATTTATAAAATATTGCTTCCCTTTAATGCTTGTAACACTTTGCTTTCACACTTTGCGATATCTCCATTCAAATGATAGTCTTTTGTCCCATATTTATAGCATATTGCTCTAGTAGTCTTTTGTCCCATATTTATAGAATATTGCTTTTGTAACCTCCCAATTTTACTAGATTGCTCATCCTACTCATGTCATTACCACATAAAGTTGGATACTGCATATTCATGTTATTTGATGAACCTACATCCTCAAGCCACAACATTAAGTGGCTTGGTTGATCTTAATACATTCCCAAAACAAGACTTACTTTAAGTCTTACTTTAACAAAGAAGAGAAGGACATGGTCTTAATTACTTAAGCTAGCCTCTCTCTTGTGAGTAACGAGGGTGAAGGGTGAAGGGGTCCATGGATGATAATAAACTTTGGCCCCTTTAACCAAGCATTGCAACCAATGATTTCAATAAGTATGCTGATAGGTAGTTTTGCATCAACGATAGGAAGCTCCAATTGTGCTTTGGCTCCTTGCAAAGTTGCAATTTGACCAAACAAGAAAGAAAAGCTTGGTGCAATTTTGTAGGAGGGTGAAGGGGTCAATGTGGTGACAACAAACTTTGGCCCCTTTAACCAAGCATAGCAACCAACCATTTCAATAGGTACGGTGATAAGCAGTTTTGCATCAATGGTGATAGGTAGTTTTGCATCAATGATAGGAAGCCCAAATTGTGTTTTGGCACCTTGCAAAGCTGCAATTCGATCAAACAAGAAAGATCTTGTTGCAATTTTACAAGAGGCTTATTAATTGATAACATACTTGGAATTGTAGAGGGATACCAATATGAAGGTTACTTATTTTCAAGAGGACTCCTTGTTAATGAAGGGGAGGTCATAGTTTTGTCACTAAACTTATTATAGGTGGTTATAGGTGAGGGGCCATCCCTTTCTTGGCCCCTTTACCTTATGCACAATAATTTTTCATATTGTCGAATTTCTCGTCATGGTTGGGCCCCTCTACATTGCTAATTCTAGGCTCACGTTAAATCTTGGCCTGCCTGGTGACGTGGCATCCGGACACAGCCGGTGACAGTGCAAAGCCCTCTGTTTGGACCAAAAGGGTACGATTTGATGATACCAGGAGTTGAACCTGGATCACCCGCCTGATAGACAATCACCTTACCATCTCACTTGTGCGCGTGTTGTTGACATGTAATGGATTTCTTAAAATTTATATATTGTAAACAAATGTGACCCCTAAAAAGTGTCGGGTCACCGACACGTGGCTTGTCTACGGGCGATAGCCCATAGCAGGCCGATATATAACGTCAGCCCTAATTCTATTCATTTGAATTGTAATCATGACATCAAGGAAACTCCTTTTTCATATTGTCAAATTTCTCATCATGGTTGGGCCCCCACATTGCTAATTCTTTTCTTTTGTATTGTAATCATGGCAAGAAGGAAATTACTTTTCATCTAGATATATCGTTTAGCACATTGCTATTTCTATTCCTTTGAATTGTAATCGTGACAAAATAGAATAATAGATTGTAGGCTATGCATCTTGTTAATGCCATTTGTTTTACTTGCATTGACATGATTCTTTTTATGTGACTAATGTTCCATAATGCATTTGTATCCTTTTTAAAAGTTGTTTGAACCATACTCTCTATTAATCCTAGCAATTCCTTGAGCATTTCACAAGTACTTGTGCCAAACAATTGACCATCTAGTAATCCCTTTTGAAAAACATTGTGGCAAAGTCTAGGGTTCCCCACTAATCAAAGTGAAAGGTTGGGATGTTATTAATAACACGGAGAGCTTTATTAAAGGCATACATATAAAGATTGAGTGCTATGCGCTAGTGATGGTTGACTCACCTCTTCAAGTTAATCCATCATGTCTATTTTAGTCTTCTATTTTAGGCATTGCCCATTGATTGTGCTACATCCAAGACCTGGATTTTAGAGCCTTAGACAATATCTTTGTCTTATGGATTGCTCCACTTTTCACCATTTATAGGGGAATTTGGTAGTGCAATACTAATAATCCATGAGCTAAATCGAGTACTAATTTTTTCCAAGCCTTTTTGAAAGTAAGATTTGTAGACTAATCCAAGGTTACCAATGCCTAGAAGTTCGCATGCTATGTTTCAGCATCTTGGTTGCTCAAAACAAACTTGTGGAAACTTTCTCTACCCACCTCCAAGTTTTAGAACCAAAGACAAAAGTTGTAGCTCCCTGTTTTAGCCTCTTGGTTGCCCAAAACAAACTTTTTGAAACTTTCTCTACCCACCTCTAAGTTTTAGAACCAAATGCAAAAGTTGTAGCTCCACAAAGACAACATTCGTGGAAACTTTCTCTACCCACCTCCAAGTTTTAGTACCAAAAGCAAAAGTTGTAGCCCCACAAAAGACAACACTTGGGATAAAAATAATCTTTAACATTATTGACCTACCAACAAAAGATAAAGAAGTTTACATTACCAATCTAACAAACAATAAGAGGTCAACAATTCATGTGTATTAGAGATATCTAATATGAAGTCTTGCCATGTTATATGGAAAGGATCCATTTGTTTAGCTTATTTGAGATGTATTAATTTGATTTTCTTTCAACTAAAAAGAAATCCTAATGTAAACAAGAACTTCAAAAGCCCAAAGAGCATCCTAACTACTTTTAATATTGACTATATTAGAATTATCTTTTGCATTGAAAGGAAAGTAGAAGACTATACTTGAAGGATAGGAAGTTTCTTAATAGCTTAAGAGAGATCAAGTTATATTAATGAAAAGCGATGGTGCAATGAGGTGCCATGTTTGACATGCCCTCTATGGAAGAAAGTAGTTGCACATAGATCATTTCATAAATATGAGCCAAAAGTGTTGAGAAGGGATTTTCACTTTTTTGAGAAATTTTTTGCAAAACACAAAAATATAAGGATGGACAAGATGAAGTTGAAACTTTTAATCTTTGTAGAGATGCCATGACTAGTTTGATTAGTCCCTTATTAAAACTTTTAGGAAGACATCTCTTGTTTAGATAGTAATGTGTAAGTTGTGTGAATTCAAAATAATATGTATCCCAAATGGTTAGAAAGAAGTTCATTAATAGGTGCCAAAAGTGTTGAGAAGGGATTTTCACTTTTTTGAGAAAAATTTGGCAAAACATAAAAATATAAGGATGGACAAGATGAAGTTGAAACTTTTAATCTTTGTAGAGATCCCATGACTAGTTTGATTAGTCCCTTATTAAAACTTTTAGGAAGACATCTCTTGTTTAGATAGTAATGTGTAAGTTGTGTGAATTCAAAATAATATGTATCCCAAATGGTTAGAAACAAGTTCATTACTAGGTGATCATGCTATGGGGACTTGTTAACTTTCATTTGAAATAGAGCAAACTTGAGTTATGAGAAAAAGGAGGATTTAGCATCATGGATGTACTAGACAAGGTAGAGTGAGTTAGAGGCTTGTAAACTCTAAACTTTAGTTATACATTGAGGTGTAAATAGGCTCTTCACCAATTATTTTTGATAGTTGGTTCTTAAACGTTTCAACCACCTAAAGTTCTTTCCTTTGAATTCTACCCTCAAAATCTTTATTTTAGATGATACTCTCATTGTTGCTTATGCTTAAGAGAATTGAAGAGGAACTAGTTAGGAACGTCTCTTATTGTTCCCCATTTGGTCTTTGGTTACATTTTGGTTTTGAACTTAGAGTTTTTCTTGATTATCCATGTGGCCTTCAACATTTGAGACTAGGATGTGCAAAATTTTATCATAATGATCCAAACCAGTACTTGAAATAAAAGCCTCTTTATCTAGCTAGAGCTTATATTATCTTAAATTTTGAAATAAATCTCAAATGTTGACTTTCTTTTTTGGTTGATTCAGTAATACAACATGCATCATGTGTTAAGGTCCTTAAGCAATCAGTCAATTGAAAAGGAGGTTATTGAGCATTGACAATAATCAGGTGAGTGTGGGTAGTAAAGCAAGTTTTGTATCTCCTTGTTGGATTATAATAATTCTTGTGAGTCTATCCCAAGCAAGGCATGTCTATTTCATGAACTCCCTATCTAGGGAAGACATGAGCTAAACTTGAAGGGTGGAGGGCCATTCCAAGACTTGAGTATGGAGTACCATCTTGACTTTACATAACACTAAATCGTGATCTAATGCCAAAAATTCAATATAAAGTTTGTACTTCAATTTGAGTGCCATGTTGGAAAGACATGAGTTAATGCCAAAAATTCAATATAAAGTTTGTACTTCAATTTGAGTGCCACCTAGCAAGCACTATGATTGCATGCAATTGTCGAGCATCTAGTACATCCCAGTTGTCTTTCTTCTCAAATCAATTGCCTTGTTCATATGGTAAACCATCTCCAATAATTGTCATGTTTTGGTTCTCTGCAAGGAATTTTGAGTACTAGTCTCTTTTTCATAAATATGATTAGTAGAAGATCTAAGACCATAGATCAACAACACATTAAGTGTTTCATCATCAATCCTAGCCATTGTTATAATTATTGAATCACTATCATCTATCTCATTTAGCTTTGGTTCCAACTCCTCTCTAGCCAGAACTCAAGAATTCCAAGTTGTTTTATTATTTTAGAACAGGTTTGATTTTAGATAAACTTATTATTTTTAATTTCATTTTCTAAAAGAATTCATAAAATATATTTTCTTGTTCTATCTTCGTGTGACAAGAATAGATTAATTCTCTTTGAAGCTCTATCTTTGTGTGACAAGATTTATGTAAGCCATATTGACCTCCAAGCCATCAAGTAATGTATGTGAATCCTTATTAATCAATGGGATCTTAGTAAATGCTTTGATTAAGATTTTCTTATTATCCCTCTTCCAAAGCATGTTAACCTTCTTCATTAGATCTATATTTTCATCATTGCTTATTTTTGTTTACTTGTGAAACTCCTTTGGCATGAGGACCTTTTGTTTTGAAGGCCACCTTTTGAAGGCGAGCAATTTTTGAGGCGTTGTCTTTCTCTCGTAGAGTTTCTTTGTCCTTTTTTTGAACTTCCTCATGTCCCTTGGAAGCAATCAATGTGGAACCTTAGACCTATTTAGTCTTAATATTCTCCACCTTTTGCTATGTTATAAATATCTTCTTTGGGTATTCTTTAGTAGAGTATCCTTTGCAATGGATGTAATGAGTCTAGAAACGGGGAGAACTTAATCTCCACAAAAACCCCCAAGTTTATTAGCATTAAACAAATCCAGGCCATCATGAGGGTCATCTTTGTTATCCCATAATATGTGTGCACATTTTTCGCTCTTAAGAATCTTGTTTGTTGTTGTAGCTTCAAGAATATAAAGACCCTTCCACCACAACCTGTTAGTGGGATTGTCAACTGATGTGTGTTTGTGCATGTTAGATGGGTTGGGCATTTTAGTTCATATATTAATCATTATTTTGATGATTTTATGTGGCATTTTATGCTAGTTTGTCAACATTAAATGTTGGTTGACTAGCTACCATTTTAGGCTTACTTTATGTCTAATTATTCATTGGCTCCTTCTTTTTCGATTCACTCATCATCATTCTTAAAGTGGTCTTTTTGTTGGAGAAAGAAGCTAATCTCAGTGCCCATTAAGCCAATGACTCATTGTTGTATGTGTCATTCTTGTGTTTGGTACATGGATTCCATTGTTCGAGTATATCTTTGAGTTTTCTTCTTTTGCAATGTTTTTTTTTCTTTTGTTTTCTCTCTTTTGTCTCGTGTTTAATAGTTTATTCAACACTTGTTTCTCCTTTCATTGCTACATTACTTTCGACATGGTATCAGCTTGCAAAACATAGGTTATTGCTACGATTTTTCTATTGATTATTGATTATAGATCTTTATTCTCCCTATTGATTAGGTATGTGTTTTTTAAATCAACAACATGCACTTGTAGGCTATGCTTGGATTCCAGCTTGCAATCACCAATTTGCATTAGTAAATGTTCAACCAACTTGTATTTTTCATTTTCTATTCTAATTGTGATTGGGTGACTATTTGTGCAAGTTGTTTTTGTAGTTTTTGATTGGTTTTTTCTTCATTTTGCAGTAGTGAGCTTTTCTTTTCATTAGATTTTTGGTTAAATTGCATGTGAACTCTCGTTTTGTGAAGTCTTTGGTGTTGATTTGGTTATATTTCCTCTCAGTATCTCCTCTATTCTCTATACTTGTGAGCTTTATATGTCATCAATGCTACTTTAGCACGAGGTATACTTGCATTTATAGGAGTAGCTTTTGTCTCATTATGGAGATTCTAGTGAGCCCTTTACAACTTTAGAGAGGGGTGATAGGAAGAAGTCAAAGGCCCAATGTTATCATTGTGGTTAGAAGGGACACTTGTGGAAGGATTGGAAAGAATTAGCAGTCTCCCAAAAGAAGAAAGAGAAGAAGAAATGTGATGGGGTCTCCTTCAATGAGTCCTCCTCTTCCTTAGACTTTGACTCTTGACTCCAATTTGTTGGCCAAGGGGAAGTCCAAGGCATGGTAGCCATTGACTTTTTCAAACTAAGGGAAGGGCTTGAGTGCTCCTTTCTTTGTTGCGATCTTGGCCAAAGGTGGGGAATTCATGGTCACATATGTTTAGAGGCATTTTTGATAGGATATTCTTGTATGCTACTATGAGATATAGTTAACAGATAGATATATTTATTATGACTCTTCTCTATTTTTGGATTTGGTATGATTGACATCAACACAAGTTCTCTTTGAGTCACCTTGGTGGTGGCTTGATCGTCCATTGGTTGGGTATCCATGGTTCTACTTTGGTGGTTCTATGTTATATGGATTGTGATGAGTCATTATCATTGTATCCTTGTATCAAATCACCTATGATCTGAGACAGGGTGTTAGCAAGATTGTTAGCTCATGTGTGAGTATGTGTATGCTAGATAGGTTGGGCATTGTAGTTCGTATTTTAGGCATTATTTTATTGATTTTTGTCTGGCATTTGTGGTATTTTATGCCAATTGACTAGCATTAAATATTGGCCAACCAACTGCCATTTTAGGCTTATTTATTCTATGGCTCCTCCTTCCATTCAGTCATTATTCTTTTGGTTGTCAAGGAGGAGCTAGTGCCGGTGCCCATACAGCTAGTGACTCACCGTTTTATGCGTTATTCTCATCTTTGGTATATTGATTTCATTTCCCAAGCACATCCTTGAGTAGTCTTCTTTTGTAGTGTTCTATTTTCTTTCTCTTCCATCTTGTGTTCTATGATTTATTTTAGTACTTGTCTATGCTTCCATTGTTGCACCATTTTGACAAACTCAATCCAATGGGGACATCTTAGTGGCAAGTGAATGAGACAGGTAGGCCTTGGGATGAGATCTGAATGCTCAAAAAAGCCATTTAGATGAAACTCTTGAGCTGCAAGGAAGCACATCTAGAAATTTTCCTTTGAATTTGACTATGCAATTATAGATCTAGTCTCTCTATTAATTGAGATTACCAAAGCAATATAAATGCATGTGCCCATAAACTTACACCGTTGTAGCATTGCATTGGCTTGATATACTTGCAAAATAGATTTATAGAACTTTCATTCTATTTGGAGGGTTTTCCCATGAAGTACAAATAGATTCCAACCATATGAAAATCAACGTGCTTCTACTTAAGTCTTAAGATTGAGAAGGTTGAAGTGAACTATGGATTCATGGAATGTTAGTGAGTTGAACTTCACTCATTAAGAACCAAAAGTTTGAATTCAATAGTAGCCATATCCATATCTCCATCACATCTCTCCTTGCGTTTGATACTTTGCATCAAGAAGCCCAACATTAGCCACCTCATGTAAATACTTGAGAGCATAGGCCTACATGTATGGTAAGGGGGCCAATGGGCCAAAAGAAAAATTTCTTCTGTATGAGGAAGGGGCATTGAATATTCCTAGCTGTTGTTGTTGAAGAATCTCCTGCATGCATCATTCAAAGAGGAGCTTCTTTTACAATATAACCATATTCATCCATAGCTCTACCTTTTCTTTTGAGATTACTTGATACTATATTACTTGAAGCTTGAGAAGAAAGGGTGGAAGTAGTACGACTCCCAATATTTGTAGGACAATAGTGCCGTGAAGGGTATTGACTACCTCTAGTAGTTGTGTTGGAACCTTGATTAGGAGAAGTGCTCCTAGTAATTTGCTATATTTTATATATTTTGAAACATCTCTTAATGAATTTTACCCCATTTGCTCTTCTACTATTCGATAGATTATTTATATTCTTAGAGATCATTAAATTTTTTGCTACAATTAGAACCATGTGCCTATAGTAAGAGAAGATTAGTGAAGCTTTAATGCCTTCATGTGCCTCATTCGAAACACACTTACAAAATAGAAGCATTGGCATGCATAAGGATTCTATTGGAAACATAGAGTAAACATTACTCATGATGTGCCATAAAGAATGATCAAACCACAATATTGTGATGTTCTTGGATTCATTATGATGCCTAGCTAGATTGCAATAGCAAATTAGGAAAGATAAAAAATAGTTAAAGATCCCAGATAAGAATTTAGAATCATGTTTGTTGTCATTTTTTGTGGTGGACTTGGTGGTGACATAAACCCCACACGAGAAAGAGCCTTTGTTAGGTTCAAAAAGAGCCGTTGAAATGAGATAATTTAAAATGGCAGTTTTGATAATGGAGAAACTCCTTCAAGGTCCAACTTATAAAATTCTTTTTCACGAATTGCTTCATTAGTTTTATCTAAAAATAGTAGCCACATCTCTATGGGTATAAGTGTGGTTAAAGTAAATACCACATATGCCTATTGTTATGAAAGCATCGACATGAGAGCTATATTCTTGACTCTTGGATGTATGCCAAGTAGCATTAAAAATTTTGCTTCATCCTTTCAAAGATGCGAAATGGCATGAGAGGTTTCCTTGCAATTATATTGGTAGGAGATGGTGTTTCAATCTTTAAGGTCTTCTTTGGTTGGGGTTTTTCTCCTTGAAAAGGAGAATCCATATGCTACAATAAAATTTTAATGATACCTTTTGAATATTCTAGTCAGTTATTGTTGAGGTTAGTCTCTTCTTCCTTTGTAAGGCTATCCAAGTTCCCCATCGGTAGTTTTAGTTTAGCAATAGCAAGCTTAGTGTTGCTTAAAGAGACATGGTAGATTTTGGGCTTGCATAATATTGTATAGTTATCAATCTTATTGATGCAAAGTAAGTTTAAACATGAACTTGAAAGAGAAGGGGACCATTTGAGACTTGCAAACCAAATATGTAGACTATTAGTGAGCACTAAAAGATTAAACCTATGTTAGAGGCATCAACAACAGTCTCCAATTGTTATTCATGTCACTTTTGCAAGTATGTGGTACCTTGCTACGATTTATGCTTAATGTAAGTAAAGGATAAGAGCAATCCATGGTTAGTAGGAAACAAACCTACAATCTTCTTTAGGCAATAGGTTTCCTCCCCATACGCTATCTATCCTCACATCTTAGTACAATTTTATTTCTCTAATAATAACTTCTACTTCTTGAACAATAGGGATTTCATACCCACGCTCACTCATTTCCTTAACATGACTTTCTCATGCTCATCTCATTCAGTTATGGTTTATATTATGGTTTATAAAAATGTAAACTTCATTTCAAGTGTAAGTAGCAATATACTATCTTCATGGGCATACAAAGTAATAATATCCTAAATTGTGCCCATATATTCCAACAACCAAGCCAAGAAATGATGCCTAATATGAGATGCCAAAATTGATTATCTTCTTTAAGTCATGGTGGATTAAAGATGGGATTTTTTTTTTTGAAGAATTACATCTAATTACTGTGCAAATAGGAGGGCAATTGCCAAGAAATGATGCCCAAGATGAGATGCCAATATTGATTATGTCCTATAAGTCATGGTGGATTAAAGATGGAAATTTATCTTAGAAGAGTTATCAGTGAGGGAGTGGAGGAGAGAAGTGGGGTAATAGGTGTTCAATATAGTTATGGAGATTAGGTGCCATGAATCTAATGCACATAGCAAGACAAAGGAACCTTTGTGGCTATCATGCACCCTATTCTCTAAATGGAGTAAAGAGAGTCAATGCCCTAACCTTTGCTTTAACCATAGTTAGACAATGTGAGTTATGGCAAGGACATGACCATAGTCAATTCTTGGTTTCATTATTCTTACATAGTTAGCTAAGTATCTCTTATATATGCTAAGGAAGGACTTGGACCAACAAAATGATAGAATCTATGGGAAATCTATAGTCATAGAGGATTTTACCCTTGTTAGCAATTACAATTGAACCAAAGGAAGCACCTAAATTCTAGAGAATTATTGTTAACTATATTTTATTTTCGATGTGCTTGCTTGAAACTTAGGAGCTAACCCATGCACACTGGGCTAATAAGACACATCAAAGAAGGTACATATTGCAAGTCACTAGAATTCAAATAATGTCGTCTTGTTTTCAATATTGTTATTACCTCACAATGTAGCATTTTTTTCTTACACATGCTTTAGTACTAAATAATCTAGTGCATTTTTTCATGTAAGCCAATACTATGGTTTCATTTCCTTATTTCTAGATATTTAAGATTGGATCTATTGAGACCCCCATATTGGGACCTTACCTTAGCCCTAACACACAGATACTTAACTATCCTTTCAATGCCATAAAAGATGGGCATTTCTTTTTATGCTTAATAGAGTATGAAGTTCTAAAATACACTTGGAAAACAATTAGGTATACACTAGGCATATAAGGACTATCCCTTATACACAAATACTTAACTATCCTTGCAATGCCATAAAAGGTGGGCATTTCTTTCTCAATAAAGGACTATCCCATATACACTAGGCACATAAAAGGTATGTCCATTTTGATTTTTCAAATCAATAATTGGATGACATGGTAGTTTTGTGGATGAAGGTGAAAGCAACAAAGGGCTTCCACCTTTTGTCAATCCAAGTTTTCCCAAATGATGGTTATGGCAATTGTGCAAGGTACATCGCTTCATCCATGAGAATTTATTATCTACAGAGAGAGAGAGAGAGAGAGAGAGAGAGAGAGAGAGAGAGAGAGAGAGAGAGAGAGAGAGAGAGAGAGAGAGAGAGAGAGAGAGAGAGAGAGAGAGAGAGAGAGAGAGAGAGAGAGAGAGAGAGAGAGAGAGAGAGAGAGAGAGAGAGAGAGAGAGAGAGAGAGAGAGAGAGAGAGAGAGGCAAAATAGTATCCACTTTGATCCACATGTAGAGGGAAACTAGGGAGTGGATAGGTGCCCATAGAGGGACTATCCACTAATTGGGTCCCACTTATGCCCACCATAAAGGAGTATTCTAAGATCAGAGTTTTCAAACTTAAGGCCTAAGAATTTTTTCTTATGAAAGATATAATTAATGTTCATGTTTTGGCTTTTTCAAAACCATTGGAGGAATGTTTGATTGTCAATTTAGTGGAGGTTGTTGCTTCCCATATACTAAGTTGGATGTATATAATTAAGAGTGAATTTGTATTATAATGATCTTGTGTGACCAATTTGAAGGTCTATTACTACTTTTGTGAATGAACCTTACTAGTTTGAAGGGGTGCCTTTTTTTGCTAAATATTTTTAATAGATTCCAACTTTAGAGACAATAGTTTCCATATTGAGAAAAGTTGTATAGTCTAAGGTGTAGTGATTGTCACCCAACATTATAAATTCATTATTCGAATAATCAAGATCTATGAAGTCTTTTGGATAGATACAAAGGACAGACTCCTTGTCATTAATTGTAATATTGAAGAAGATCAAGGGTTTTGGGACATGGATGAGAAATAGATCATCATAAAAGCAAAAACAATGCAATAACTATTTTAGGATGACACATCTTTGTAGCCTTACTAATCTTTAGTAATGAATGTTCAAAGTAGAATAAGTATAGGTGGAACCATAAAGGTGAACAAGAGAATCCCATAGATAGATATACCATGAAATTGCTTGTAGATTATCCCATTTAATTGGATACATATATGGTCAATAATCTAATTGTTGATTACAATTAGCACTTATAGAGTGAAGGAGAAAAGTTTACTTACGTTACTCTAAGAGCAAAAATATAGATTTTATTAGAAAGTTCAAAATGTAATGTAATAGTGCTTAACAAATTGAAAAGCCCAAGAGATAATTATGGAAAGAATATTCTTCCAACCTTCCTGCCTTTCATGTAGGGTGGATCCATAACATTTCTTAATCTCAAGCGAGCAAGCTCTAAAGATGTTATTATAGGGAGGTAAATGAAGAGTTCAAAAGAGGAGTTAATGATCTTACAAAATTGGATTCGAAGGCGTAAGGCTAAGAATTTTTTTGAAATTGAAGGTTCAAGACAAAGCTTGAAGCATTACTTTGTACATGTGCATGTGTGTGTTTTGAAGCGATTGATGCCATCTCTTTGACTCTCTCTTTTCATTTCAAGTGATGTTAGCTTTTGATGCAACCTGAATAAAACTTCGATGATGTCAAATCTGGTAACCATGTGCAATATCTTTATGGATTTGTGTGTAGAAACTAGAATGTTTTTTGAAGCATAGTCATAAACATCCAATGAGTCTATTATCAATTCTCACCATAGCCTACACTTAATTCACAAGAAGTTCTGATGAATCTACAAAAACATGTGAGAAAGTAAGAGATAAGAGTGCATGACTAAAGATTGGGTACAATCTCCCCTCATGTATTGAGAGGCCTCTACTCAATGCACATGTTTGGTTGTGATAGAATAGTTTGTACCCAAAATAGCCCTTGACAAAGATAATAACAAGCTTTTCTAATCTTGCTTGCAAATAAACTAAGGATTAAGCACCTATATATATCAAATGATCAATTGAATTCTAAGATTAAGGTCCTTTCAACAACAACAACAATAATAATCCACTGCTAGGAACCTCATGAAAATCAATCATGAGTGATGCTGTAAAAATAATCCATCAGTGCATCTCCAAAATAAATAATTTGGATGGGACCAAATAATATGAAGCAGTAAAATATAATCCAAAATAGCATAAATGCTTAGCAACAATGAGCACCATGAACATATATATTGCATGTTTTAACACATCAATTGAGTTTAAAAACAAATAAAAATAGTATGAAAATCAATAAAAGTAAATTGTTTTCATTGGGACAAAAATATCAATGATTAAATAATGGTTGGTTTACAAAATAAATAGTCAAGGGACACTCAAAGGGCACCCCACTATGAAAAAGAGTGCTAACAAGAACTCTTTAAACATAGTATATTATGAAATCACATGTTAGTGAAATCACCCATCTACACAATGAAATCACATGCTAGTGAAATCACCCATCTACACAAGACGGAGCATCATAATCGAAAATGACAATGTCTCCTTTAATTAAAAGGGCACCCCACTATGAAAAACAGTGCTAACAAGAACTCTTTAAACATAGTATATTATGAAATCACATGCTAGTAGAATCACCATGTACATAAGAGGGAGCATCATAATCAAAAAGGACAATGTCTCCATTAACTTTTATCTAAGAGAGAATCATCTAAGGCCATCATAACCTTTAGAATATGCTCCAATGAATAAAGGAGAACCATATAAGGCCATCACTTCACTATGAACAAGAGTCGTTGGGGAATAACTTTTTAAACATGTAAACACTAAGAGCGGTCGATGTCTATATTATGGAATCACACACATACACAAGAGTGAGTTTCACACCTAGAAAGTACAAATGTCTCCATTATCTTTTTAAACATGTAAACACTAAGAGCGGTTGATGTCTATATTATGGAATCACACACATACACAAGAGTGAGTTTCGCACCTAGAAAGTACAAATGTCTCCAGTATCTTTCTACCCAAGGGAGAGCCATCTAAGAATATTGTCCTCTTGAGAATCTGCCATGGCACATAGGGAAGATCCATTTAAGGCCCTCATCCCTCTAGCTAGTACCAGTTGGCAATAAAGCCTAGTGTTATCCCTTCATAATCATCTTTATGTAAGGGGAAAGGAGTAGGTAAATAAGGGGATTTATCACGAAAAATTCATATAAAAATAGCCCTTGAAATTGACAAATGTATGGAACACCTTCACACTTATTCTATATATCCCAACACACACAAGGATATCAAAAGTTTAAACATTCTCTTGGATAGTGGACGGACTACTAAGGTTTCTAATTTTGGGCTTTCAACCCATTGTCCCACTAGGATTTCCCATCTTTCCTTGATGGCTACAAGTGCATTTTAGGGTACATGGACCATGAATAATATTGGATTTAGCACGTTAGCATTAGCTTTGATGTTGTTTGCTTTATCTTATCACAAGGGAGGGGACCATTCACAAAGCCATCCATGGACCCATCTACATAGAATCATATGGAACACACAATTTAAAGTTCATCGATTCAAGTAGTCTGCAATCATAAAGAAATACCATATTGACCATATTGTAAATAGATCGATCATGGTTTCTCCATGGCACGTTAGGTCAATACCATGCATGTCTAAGGATTCAAATTAAAAGCTTATGTTTTGGTACATATTTCTCTCATCATCCATTGGCCTTACCATCTAGATCTTAAGAAGATATATGAAAAGTAATAGTTTTAAAGAGAGTAAATAAGTTTGTTAGATTACTATATTATGCATTAAAATAAGTAAGACAACACTTAGTATTTTGTGAGTGAAAGCAACCCATACTGCAGTGATATCTTAAAGACTTTTCATAAATCCTTCTCTATGATGATAACAACAATGAAAATAACATTATTTACTACCTTGAGCAAGCATGAAAGTGAAAGCTAGCACATTTATAAATTAGTAATGGGACTTTTCAAAGACTTCAACATCTATGCTCATACTTTTGGTGCAGTCTAAGAATGTATAATTGTTCTATAGTCTACTAATGTGGAGAAAGAACCATATTATTTACGAAAAAGGGAACACATGAGTATTTAGTAAAGTATTTCAATGTATTTATCTCAGCCTTAGGGCCATTAAAGCATACTTCTAGTCTAATACTCAAAAATAGAGACTATAGATTCTAGGAGTTACAAAGCATTACATCTCTATGGTTCAAACCAAGTGAGAAGTTAATTGACAAAGTTTAAGGAAAACATTTTAGTTACACATCCATCCTAACATCATTGAGATATGTTCAGCTTGTGAGAGAAGAGTGTGAGCATTCATTGGATGCAGTATGCATAACTAGCTACACAACTCATTGCAATTGGATGGTAATTCCTACTTCAAACATTCATCTACCTTTTAAGGTCTAAATTCACTACAATGAGCATTATGTAACCTTGAGTGATTACCTCGTCAAGACATTAACAATGGTATAAGGTGCTTGAAGATGGAGGATTGTAATGCACATATAATTATGGCTTCTCCTACTTCAAATAAGGCAACATCCACATGGTGGAAAGGGGATAACAACCAATGTGGTCCCTTGACACCTGCAACTCATAAATACCATTTGGCTTTTACTAATTTGTGTTCCCAGTTCGCTTTTCATACATAGCAAGATCACCTCTTCACCATGTATTTGTTGCTTTTGTTTTGAAAAATGAGAATTTATCTTGCTATGGAAATTTGTATAGCATGATCTTCATCTCACTACAAAGGTGTTTTATGCATTCTTCACCATTTATGTAGATGGTTCATAACTATCTGCATATATTTTTAATCCTATTATACTTGGTGAATTGTTTGCAATAATGTGAGTGACCAAGATTTGCTAACAAATTTTGCTCGTTCACTTGGTTTAAAAAGTTAGCAATCTAATATTTTCTTGGTGAGTAGCTCATTGATCACACACACACACACACACACACATGAAGTTGCAAGAGACAAAATCTCCTCTAGATTATCTTTTACACATTCTTTCCCAACCTACAAAATAGAGTGAGGGTATGAATGAATGCATGCATAGCAAGGCTCGTGAAGAAATCACAACAATTGCATAAGTGTAATTAAAAAAGGGCATTAGTCAACTTACTCAATATGCTTGATCTTTCAAGTGATAGGCAGTGTATAAACCATAGATGATTTCTTGTCCTAATTTCTCCAAAAATGGAGAGGCGGAAGAATAATGACCACAACAAGTACGATAGACATGTCCTGACCATGGTCATACTATCATTGTATATCATGGGACTGATTGTATCCTTCACATTGGCATTGATATGCATGCTTACATGGAAGCTATTGATGCTTTATTTTTAGGTGAGTGCTTTTATAATCATTTATCCATTATGCATGAGTATTGTTCACATAGTGTTAAAATCTAACAACACTAGAAAGAGAGTTCAAGAGAGGGCATCAATTCATATCAAGAAACACACATGCACCCTTGAAAATGGTAGGTGATCCTATATTTTTATATGGTTACAAGTGTGTATGTGTGCGCACGCACGCACACACACACACACACACACACACACACACACACACACACACACACATATGGACTTGCATGGCATTGAAGCTCTGTAACGCTTATTGACCCTTAATTTCCAATCTACAAAATGAAGTTAGGTATAAAAAAATGCATGCATTATAGGACTTTGCGAAGAAATCATGAAAACCTACATGTCTATTGCTTAGAGTATATTGTGGGATAGCAAAAAGTTGCATGTCATCGCTAGGAGGAATGGCAAGAAGCAAGTTTTTTTTTGGCAATCCCTCTATTCTTGTTCCACATAGTTTATTTATTTGAGCCTTAGATACATCCACTTCCACCATCGCCGCCGCTGCTAGCTCTACCACCACCACCACCACTGCCATCACTACCTTCGCCACCACTTTCACTCACTCACTCACTCACTCTCTCTCTCCCTCTCTTTGAAAATAATTTGTTCTAGCACTCTATTGATAGAATCTATATTATATTGTTTTATGAAAGGTATTTCAATAAATAGTTCACACACACACACACACACACCTTTGCAATGTAGAAACATTTGTGCAAGCACTCCAAATCAATAGAACTTGTATTACATTGGATTGTGACGTATTTGGACATGGAAAACTTTTCACACATTTTGTATGTAACCTTTTGGTCTCATAGGCCAACTTGGCCTTTTGTAGACATTAATATAACTTTCTCTCTCTCTCTCTCTCTCTCTCTCTCTCTCTCTCTCTCTCTCTCTCTCTCTCTCTCTCATTTACAACAAAAGTATTTGTACGAGTACTCTAGGTTTAACATAACTTGTTTTACATTGGATCATGACATGTGTCGCAACAAATACTTTGCTCTTTACTTGTAAATAGTTCACACACACACACACACACACACACACATACACATTTACAATACAAAATAAATTTTGCAAGGAATCTGTATCTAGATTCGTATCACATTGACCTCCAGCAATGTACTATTGTTTCACAAACTGATAGACAATAATAGTAAAAGGGTATCATAAATTTAATCATAGCTAACTAAAGTGAGGTATGTATATATTTTCTTAACAAAATAAAATGCATTTGCTCTAAGAATTAGCAAAGTCTTTGCTTTGCTAGTCACACTATGGGTGACGTGACAAAAGTTCTTCTCTTTCCAAACATGTGATGTAAGTTCTCTTCGATAAGCATGGGTTGGTGTATAAACATGTCTACATTTGGATCCATTTTCGACATTCACTAAACATTTTTCTTTATACATGGCTCTAGCAATCTCATTAAAGCTTATACATTTGTGGATTATTTGTTGTGGTGGCTCAATCAATATGCTTGTGTGTGTGTGTGTGTGTGTGTGTGTGTGTGTGTGTGTGTGTGTGAGAGAGAGAGAGAGAGAGAGAGAGAGAGAGAGAGAGAGAGAGAGAGAGAGAGAGAGCATTATCTTTGTCTCTCATTACACATGCCTTTGCTAACTTGACATCATGTTGTTGAAATATTAATATTCATAGGCTATAAAATATAGTTATACTTCTTTGAACTACTCATATGTGTATTCATATATGTGTGCGCGTGTTAAGACTTTCAATATACACACATAAGTACATGCATACATGCATATGTATATATATTAATGAAGGAGAGGAAGAGAAAGAGAGATTTTTAGTGACAACAGTTTTTGAATAAGAGAGAGAGATAGAAACAAGTTCTTAATCACACACACACACACACATGTACACGTGTATATGTATGCACACACACATACATATAGAGAGAATAATCAAGGTAGGTTTGTCTAGTGTATATTATAGAACTAAAGACATAGCTTTAAATATTATTACTCATACAAACTCTAATCCACCTCAACTAAGTAATTCATCAATGGTTTGCTTAGTCTTTAAAATAAAAATATATTCTAGATACTTTGATGTAAGAAATTTCAATTTGAAGGGTTTTAGGACTCAATGGAGAAGATTGAGCCGAGAGAGAGATAAAAATAACTTTTGGATGATATATATATATATATATATATATATATATATATATATATATATATATATATATATATATATATATATAAAAGAGATAAAAAAGAGGTGTCTTTTTAAAAATCATTGATATGAGAGTAGAGAAAGAAATGTGAAAAGTAGTTTGGATAGAGAGGTATCTCTTTTTCGAATTAATATAGGAGAGGCCCAAAAGTAGTAAGGTAGTATTATAGGAGAGTGCTAGAAAATTAATGCCAAGGGGAGAGGGGCGTTTAAATTTTCTAGTACTATTTCCTATAATACTACCTTAGACCCTCTCCTACATTAATAGCCTTATCTCTTCACACACACACACACACACACACACACACACTCTCTCTCTCTCTCTGTGGCTTAAAATAATTATAACAACTCTCTCCTATAATACTAAAATATTACCTTTGGGCTTATCTTACATTAATAACTTTGGACCTTTATCAAAATACGCACACACATTCTCTCTCTGGAGGGTAGCGCCATATTTTATGGTGTCCTCTCCAATCATTAAATTTTAATTTTTTTAGCATGCAACAACCCTCTTGGCTATGAGATGCTCCATGTTTTTGCTCGTCATCACTCTAGAAATTATTGAATTTGATGCACTATTCAGTAAGATCTCATTCTAGTTTTTCTCTCTTCTCTCTCCTCTCTCCTCTTGTAAACTATTCTTATGGATCAATGTAAAAGAGAGAGGGATGGACTGAGATGGATGTTTTTTTGTCAAGCAATGAAGTAGTTTAATCGTCCTAGCTAGTAATTATTTTTTATATATCTCTCATTAAACATTATTTTAAATTTTTTCTCTCATTTTCTCTCTCATCAAATACACACACACATATACATATATACATGTATATATATATATATATTATCTCTCGACTCTATTAATTTCTAATGGCTCTAGAGAGAGAGAGAGAGAGAGAGAGAGAGAGAGAGAGAGAGAGAGAGAGAGAGATTATGTGACTTGCTTTTACTTTTTTTTTAAATTGAGAAGGGGGTTACTAGCAACTTGTCGAGAAGAGACCCCTTTTTTAGTTGAATTTTTTTTCACAAGTCTCCTCTGGCGAAAAAAAAATTCACAAGTCATCTCTAAATTTTTTTCACTAAACATGGAGTTGTCAGCAATTGCTTTCTAGCTAGAAAAAATTCATAAGTCCCCTGTAAGAGATGGAGGCAACTTGAGAATTTTTTTCACCAAGAAGAGGTTACTAGCAACCCTTGTTTAGCAACAAAAAATTTCACATCCCCTTAGAGAGATAATGGAGGGGAGTTATGATTTAAAGCTCTCTCTCTCTCTCTCTCTCTGAGAAAACTACTACAACATTCAAGTGAATAAAGATTTGTTCTTCTAGTTTACATAGAAGATAAAGAGAGTTTCAAACAGATGATGATATTGAGTCTCAAAAGTCATGCAAGTTAGCAACATAGAGATTTCTCTATATGCATAACTTGGTATTCTTGTATAGAAGTATATTTGCGATGGTATCTTATTGATGTGTACTCTATATATAATAGAAATATGAATGGTAGTTTCATGTATGGACAATTGGGAAAGGGGATGTTGCAAATTTGCCAGGGAAATACAAGGATTAGGAGGAGTAGCTGATATATAAGGATCACTATATTGAGCAACAGTAGAACAAGGAGGTGCACCAGAGATGCTATATCTTCCTCGACTACTTAAAGGTGAATTCCCCTTCAATGAGAATGCATTATATCGAAAATACTCGAAGTAAAAACGGTGCAAGAGACATAAGGATTCATATTCCTGGTAAGTAATTCCACATATATTCTTTAGATTATGTCACACTTTTAAAATACTTGAAGTAAAAAATGTGAAAGAGACATAAGGATTCATATTTCTGGTAAGTAATTCCACATGTATTCTTTGGAATATGTCACACTTTTATGTCTTCTTCAAAAGAGAATATGGTTGATCATATGAAAGTGTTATGTGTAGTGCATTTGTTCTCGTAACTCATTCTTTGGTAAGGAGTCAAAGTGAAGCCACAATTTCTAAACTATTTTGATGATATTAATTGGTCATACTTTAGCCCTACAATGATAGTATTTGTAGATGATATCATAAAGAAGATACAATTGTAACCCACCTAATACCTTTACATATCCATTTACATTTCAAGAGAATCCCATGGATACCATCCTCTTCAAACACATGCTTTCCTATTTTGATTGAGAAAAATCCCTTGAATACCATCCTCTTGAAATACATGCTTCCATGTTTTACTAAGCTAGCAAGTTTTCATGGGGGAGTCTAGGAGTTTGTTAGAGAATATCTATTTCACTCTCCATCAATGGAATATGATTGATATTTAATGTTTGCAATAAATATGTTCATTTGCTTTTCATATAGTAGTTTACTAACTTGTAAATGTGTTTGTGGATTTAGTTTTTTTTAATAGTTTTTGTAGCAAGTTCATACAGTATAATGTGAAATATATCTATATATTAATATGTTTGATTGTGGAAGTTTAAAGTTTAAAATGAAATCTTTTTAAAGGAATAATAGCTACAAGTAATGAAGTAATACAAAGCTATATTTTACATAGATTGTGAAGCAATTGCTTGCAAGGTTCTATTGTAAATGAATGTATAACTTCCATCAATATGTAAGCCTAATCAAATGAGGAAGAGAGAGAGAGAGAGTAATTTGCAAGTATAAGTGGATGTGTCTATAGTTTGCTCATGTGTGCATAACTCAAGTACTAACACATCAAGATGTAATTATAAAATATGAGCAAAGAAGGGAGAGAGAGGGGATGTGAATGTATATATAGTGTGATATCTCATATGTATTTGTAATTGAACTATTAACATTGTGACAATATTATCAAAGATAAGTACACAAGCTTAATCTAGTGATGTAGATAAGTTGAGAGAGAACTACTAATTGATTGTTAGAGAGAGAGAGAGAGAGAGAGAGAGAGAGAGAGAGAGAGAGAGAGAGAGAGATTATTCATAAAGAGAGGGAGATGATGTCATACATACATACATACATACATATATACATGTGTGTGTGTGTGTGTGTGTGTGTGTGTGTGTGTGCACTTGTATTTGAGGAGAGTGACATGTCAATGATCCCCAACATATGAGAGAGAGAGAGAGAGAGAGAGAGAGAGAGAGAGAGAGAGGAATGTGTAAGTGTAAGTGTAAGTGTATCTAGTTTTGCTCATATGTGCACAATAGAAGTACTAATACATCATGATGTAATTATAACATATATGCAAATAATTGAGAAAGGGGAGATGTGAATGTATACGAAGTGTGATATCACTTGTGTATGTGTAATTCAACCACTAACATTGTGATAATATTATAAAAAAATAACCTCATAAGCTTAATGTAATGATGTTAAGCAATTAAGGGGAGAGAACTTCTAATGTGTTATTACACACACACACACACACACACACACACACACACACACACACACAGAGATTATTGAGGAGAATGAGATGGTGGTTAGTCTTCAACATATGAGAGAGAGAGAGAGAGAGAGAGAGAGAGAGAGAGAGAGAGAGAGAGAGAGAGAATTGTGGTTCTAATGATGAGGAGGAGGAGAGTAAGATGTGGTGGTGTAATGGTGGTAATGTTATTGAGGGAAGTGAGATGTCGGTGGTTAGTCCCCAATATATGAGAAGAGAGAGAGAGGAGAATTAGTCATGGTTCTAATGAGAAGTGGAAGAGTAAGATGTGGTGGTGTTTGTGGAGGTGGTGGTGGCAATGGAGAAGTAGCATTGGTGCTTGATATATGACTATGTGGAATAAAACTTGAGGTTACCAAAAAAAGCTCGCTTCTTGCACGCACTCCATTGTTAGTCCTTGTTGCACAATTGATTGCTAAGATGCTTTTGTGTATCAAGGCAAAACCGTTGATCCTCTTATTGAAGTCCTTGCAACAAAGGAGGAGGAGGAGAATTAATGTGTAGCACATGCATTGGGGAGAGAGAAGAATAAGAGTTCATATTAATCACAACAAGTCTAGGTAGATTGTATCCATCTTTTCTTAGTTATTAAATAGTCGTCAAAATTTTCCTTCACATGCCACACAAATTCAACCATTATTTAGTTCTTCAATGATCGTGTTTGATGTACTCTCTTAGTAGATAATAGGTGCTTCACGCCTAGATTCTCTTGGTGCTTCTCACTAATGTTAGGCCAATGCTTTACATCACTTGGTTAACCTAATTTTGATGGCTTGGCTATTGACCCATTCCACACCCATGCTACAAGTAGCCCTCGTCAATTTATAGGACCATCCCCTAAAATTTTGGCAAGAGGTCTAACCCTTGTCACATGTCTCATTATGTATGATTTTTTAAAGAGCTTTAGCTCCCTCAATCTTTGATGACAATATGATCACCACATCACTTTTTCCCCTTTGGAAGAGATGTTATAAATGACTAATCATAGCATGGGGGACATTAGCATGCATGATTAGGAACACATATTATCCACCAATAGAGATGTTGAGAGAGAGAGAGAGAGAGAGAGAGAGAGAGAGAGGTTTTTCCTATAGTTCAAGATAAGAGAAAGAGAAATGTTCTAACTTCTTACCCCTAGCTTAGGAAGAGAATCATCTACCTTGGCACCTACCACATGGCATTGTAGATGAGATGGTGGGGGATGCTTGTATGATTTCCATGTGGTGACCTAAAAAAACCATAGATGTAAAAGGCATAAATGATAAAATAATATGAAAAAAAAGATAAATGATTATGATAGTATCAATGTGCTTATGTTCAGCCATCGGAGCAAACATATAGTATTGGCGTGCTTATGTTTAACTCATACACTAGGTGCTTTGCGCCAATAGTTGAGTGTGTGTCCATCTCTCTCTTCACACATGCTAAAAGACCTTAACTTTTTTGCTAAATTTAGCTTATATGCTTAGCAACATGCATACATATGTCGACCTTTTCTCACACTTTGATCTCTCATAAGACTTAACACTTTATTTCAATAATCCCCCTCCCTCTCTCCCTCTCTCCCTCTTTACCAATGGGCATTGGGCATGGACACATGGGCGATGGGTGGTTGGTCATGATGTGTCAGGCTCTATAGGAGAGTCCCCACATTTAGCAAGGATGCTTTGTGAGCACCGTGTGGTGCCCCTCCACAAGTGCCACATGTCCCCAAGCCCCCGCCTTTACCTAACAATAGTATAGATATGTTACTCTATAAATAATAAATAATAGATACAATACATTATATAATATATTTATATATTACATTTGTATGTATGTCCACACACACACACACATTAATATCTTTTCTAAATAATGTGTGTGTGTGTGTGTGTGTGTGTGTGTGTGTTAATATATTCATACATATATTTTAATACATTGATATATAATTTTATACATTATATATTTATATTATAATACTTTATATTTAAGTTATTATATAATATAATATTAAACTATTTATAAATAATAATAATAATAAATATAAATATATAATAATATTGTATTATATAAACATGGCATATTATACATGATATAAAATCATTTTTATATGTTGTATTAATAATATATAATGCTAAAATGATTATATACAATACATGTTTTAGTATCAATATTTATGTTATATTATAATCATTTATATATAATATAAAATATATCTATTTATGTTCATATATAATACATAATGTGTGTATCATGTTGATTATTTATATAAGAATATACTATATATATAATTTAAATATGTTTTATGCTAACACATGCATTTCTTATTCACATATCAAAAAATGAGCCAGTATTTCTTGTCTGAATTTAAATCGCATTTTGTATTTGCATTTTGAACATACATTCTCCAACACTTTTCTTCCATTTCATCAAAAGATGAATTTTCACTGATATGTGTAAGGGGAATATTTTGCGGACCCCTCACTTTTGGAAAGGTTAATCAATCGAAGAAGCATTGAAAGCTTCTTCTTTAGCTAGATCTGTTTTAACGAGCCATTCAAAAAGTTTTTACTACAGTATAACAAAAAAAAAGGACGTTCCCAAACAAAATGATAGCAGGCCAAAAATGCTTGGAAGATGCTAGAATAAAGATTATCCAAAGAATGAGGTAATATAGGATAGACTGATTTTGGACTCTGCAAACCGACTTTGCTGCATAGGCAACCCTTCACTTTATAGCCTATGTTCATCACAAGATTCCCCTTGTTGTGCATATGGGATAGTATAGATATTGCACTACCTTTGCTTAATAGATTGTATAGATATTGCACTACCATGGGAATAGACACATAGTATTGATGTGCTTTTGTTTAACTCAAAAATTCACCTAGAGAAATTGAACCAATCACAATGTGATCAATGTAAAAAATCACAAAGAAAGAAGATGTTAAAGTTTGCATTAAAAGCAACCATAAGTGAATTATGAAGTCCAACTTTGAATAATTGATAGATCACATCGGAAATTTGAGGACGTGTCACATTTAGTAAGATGTCACAATGGAAATTAAGGATTTCTAGATTTGGATATTGCCACACAATATCACTAAGCTTGGCTAATGAAGTTCCATGAGAATGTTGTTGTGGGGAAGAAGAAGGCTATAGCAAGGGCCTTGCTCCTACACAACATAATCACGTGAAGCACTCAAGGATGTAAAAATATTGAGGTTGCATTCTAGGGTGGATCATTGATGAGCACAAAGACAATCATAATGAACCATAAGTAATGATGAAAGAGAACAACTATTATTACTAAAGCATAATGCAAGTACAATTGAATGAGAGTGATGGGATGAGATGATTGTGGGGATGAGTGCCTTTTATAGGCTTACAATAGGTGGTATTGGTAGGTAGTAGAGAGTGGAAAGGGACCATGGTATTTCTAGCTACCATCGTTTTAATCAAGCATGCTTAAAGTGAACTAGTCTAATTTGTAGTGTGATCCTTTGCCTCATTGTTCCATACAAAGAGGCTACAAAGCAGGTGTGATTGCACATTTCTCAACATCCCTCCTCAATCACAACCATAAAAAGCACATAGTACACAGAAGTTGTTATGAGTAGAACCTTGCTAAGTGTAGACATGGAAAAATCAACCATATAAAGTTGGAGGTCATAAGGCCTCACTAAGTGTGTGGAGGCTACAGTGCACAACTTATATGAGGAGTAAAGGAGCTTATGGAAAGAACATTAGGCAAGTACACACACAAAATCTAAAAAAGTCAATCAGAAGATGAGGTGCAAAAGGAGGACTAATGAGCCCTAATTCTTTTCCTCTTGAGTGTCTTCTTCTTCTTCTTCTTTGTTGTCTTCATCTTCTTTAACTGTTGCAAGGTATGCTCTTTGAGATCTTTTCCTAGCATTACAAAACTTCTCAATATTCCCAGTTCTTTTACAAAAGTCACAAATTATGTTATTCTTTCCTTTGTCCTTCACATAGAGGAGTTGTTGGTCTCCTCTTGAGGTGCTTGCTTCTGCTTTGCTCTTGATCTTCTTTTCCTCTTCAAGGAGAGAGGCTTTGATGTCCATAAGCTTGGGCTTTAGCATGTTGATCAGTGTGGTAGACACATGATAATACTTAGGTGGTAGACCTTTGATAAGTACTCCAATGCAAATGTCTTCATTCGTCTTCAAATTAATTCGTGCAAGTTGTGTTAGCAAGCTTTCCATATAATTTAAATGTGTTGCAAGTGAGGTAGTGCTCTTCATTTCAAGCATAAAAAATTCAATTAGTAAACCATATTTGGAGGATTTAGAACGTGCTCCAAAGAGGGTCTCTAGCTAATCCCATGTTGTTTGAGAGGTTTCACAATCATCAACATGATGAATGTAGACGTCATCAAGTTCAAGCTTGATACTAGCTTGTGCTTTGTCATCATTTTTCTCCCATATTACTAAGAGTGTAGCTTCCCTTTGCTTCTTCTCTTGGCAACTTGTGATTGACCACAAGCCTTCCTTCATCAGGATGAGTTTGATCCACGTCTGCCAAATGTGGAACCCAACACCTTTGAATTGGCATGAAGGTGATTCTTTGACCATTTTGATGGTGGGAGTAGCAACAAATGACTGATTTTAGAGCAATAAGAGGGATGAGAATGATTGTGTCAAAGGACACAAGAGCATTAGTGTCAATCAACACTATTTGAGTATCAAGAGATACTATGCTTTAAGCTTGATGTTGATTCTTAACGCTTGACCTTTGAGTTGAATCCCCTCCTTGCTAATGGCTTCGGTTAGAACTGTGTACTACAGAGCATATTAGAGTGTCAAGGTCATGAATGAGCTTAGAGAAGTGAGAGAATGAAGAGAGAGATGAGATTGAGCTTTAGTGGCTATGGTTGATCAAGGTTTTGACAAGGATTCAACTGGTTTTTCCTTCGTTGCAGCTTGATGCAGCAATCATTAGATGAGATCTTTGGTGGAGAGGTAGGTTAGGTGGCAAGCTTTGAATGCCCTATGGTAATGAGTGACATCGTGTTGTGTGCCAGCTAAATGAACATACAACTAGGGAAGGGATGCAAAATAGGCAGTGAGCTGGAAATTGAGCAATGCTAGGGCAAGGAAGCACCAATGTTGCAATTTGAGGTGATTGACCACTGTGTCTAGAGTCAAGGAAGATTTGTCTAGAAGAGAGCTCGTGGAGATCTTTTCTAGATTGAGAGATTTAGGTCCTCCAACTGAGGTGAGTGGCTATGGAGGTAGGTGAGAAAATTAAGGAAAAGAGAGGGAAGCCAAAAATTCAAACTGTAACTAATCTGGTGACCTAAATAATGCACCTAATGAAGGATTAGGACTGCCATGGCATTGATACCATGTAAAAATATTGAGGATGCATGCTAGGGTGGATCACTGATGAGCACAAAGACAATCATAATGGACCATAAGTAATGATGAAAGAGAACAACAAATATTACTAAAGCATAATGCAAGTACAACTAAATGAGAGTGATGGGATGAAATGAGTGTGGGGATGAGTGCCTTTTATAAGCTTACAATAGGTGGTTTTGGTAGGTGGTAGAGAGTGGAAAGGGACCATGCATAAAGTGACCTAGTCTAAGGTTTATTTGTAGTGTGATCCTTTGCCTTGCTGTTCCATACAAAGAAGTTACAAAGCGGGTGTGATTGCACATTCCTCAATAGGAAGCACTATTTTAGCTTTTGTAAATAATTTCTTGAAAACTTGCTAAACCCAAAATGCACTCTCAAAGCACAATTTGTGTTTCTTTTGTAGAAGCCATATTTGACAAACCTATATTTACTTGTTTGGCCAACTGTAGCTAGACAAAGTCCTTTCTCTTACATTCGTAAACATGAGAGAGAGAGAGAGAGAGAGAGAGAGAGAGAGAGAGAGAGAGAGAGAGAGAGAGAGAGAGAGAGAGAGAGAGAGAGAGAGAGAGAGAACACAACACATTCTTTTTCTCTTAAAAAGAACATTTTCTTGAAAACTTAGAAAAAATCTAAAGCATTTTCTTTTTCTCTTATATTTTTTTGTGAAAGCTTGGAAAGAATCCCACCCTTCCACGTGGCAAGTCCTCTAAATCTTGTATTAATAGATAAAAGATTTTCATGAAAACTTAGAAAAAAATCTAAAGTATTTTCTTTTTCTCTTATCTTTTTTTCGTGAAAGCTTGGAAAGAATCTCGCCCTTCCACCTAGCAAGTCCTTTGGACCTCATAATAACAGAGAAAAGATACAAAGGAAGAAAATTAAGCATTGGATGAAAAAAAAAAAAAAACAAAACATAAGAAAGTAAAGTGGCATATTGGTAGAGCTTACATATAAAGGTAATGAATGTAATTTTAAAATTTATATTTTATAAAATAAAAAATTTCACTCTACTAAATATAAAATTATAAAACAAATATCAATATTGATCTCACGAGTCACAACCAAATGACAATTAAACATTAATCTCTATTAATCATAACGACTCTTTCCAAAAATTTGGGAAGACAATAACCAAGCCCATTAAAAAAACTTTGAGACCACAATTCAGGCTTCAAAAGACAGCAGCAGATCTCGGTCTTTAGAAGGATACTCCAACTATGGCGTCCATCGATTCGCTCTCTGTAGATGATCTTATTGTCACTGGCATCTCCCCCTCGATGGCCCTTGTTCTCCACAAGCAGTTACAGGATATCCTATCGCAGACTTGTGTCTCCCCCGCCCACACTTGGCAGCTAATTACTAGAGAGCTTCTGCTTCCTTCCCACCCTTTTGCTCTCCACCAACTCCTCTACTACTCAAATTATCGCCATTGGGATGCTGCAAAGCTCGGTCCACCCCCAGCATGGATGCCTTCCTTGTAAGTGCTTACATCTATGTGGTTGTAAGATTTTGGTCGAGGCTCTTACGTAATGATGAACGACCACTTTGATAACGTGAAGAGAAACCTTGTTTCTTTTGGCACAGGATTGCCCATCTTCAACCCTCAGTTTGTCCCATGTCTTTTATTTTATGTGTCAATGGCTCTATCCATTTTTGAATGATTGTTATTAAGAGCTTCAAGCATATTTTCTCGAATTGTTTGCAAAGTCAGGGAAATAAGCATACTACGTTGAAGTGCTACGAGAGTTGTACCTCACCCTTCGCCCTCGCTGCTCTAGAATTTTGTCTAGTTTCCGCCATTGCATTCTTCTTGATCATAATTTTTCTCAACGGCTTCAATGCAAACGCAAAGTGCCACACTTTACCTGTTGAAGCTCATCCTCTCCTTCAAAGTCATTCGGTACGGTTAAGGTTGGTTGGTCAATTTTAAATTTTGTCTAGATGGCCAGCCTACACTTGTTGTATAGGGTTGGAATACGGTTATGCTGCTCCATAGTTCTAGAGATTTTTTGTCGCATGTTATAGGCTGTCCACTTTAAAAGAGATATAAAGATTGAATGTGATCAACATTGGCAAAGGAAGATAGGGCCGTTTGGTGACCATAGAAAGATGTTTTGGGAGTTAAGCTTGAAAATTCAACATGACAAAAGAGTCAATAGCCTCGAGAAGTGAGAAATTCCAAGATGGTTTGCATTTTAAACTTCGTACCACTTTTAATCACTTTATTGTTCTAGTCTTAGGTAATTCATTGGCTTTGGTGAGATATGAATATTGGAGTGTAATTGCAAGAAATCATTTCATCAAAATAATGTTAAGAAAGGACAAATTGATCAAGAGGATTATTGGATCCCTAAAGAAGACAAAGATAGTAGTAAAAGCAATGCATCAAATCAAAAGAAGAATCCTTATGTGTCTTCCAATGCTTCCTGATTCCACTTCAATCTTTATTAGCAAACAAAACAAAATTTCAAGAGAAAAAGCAACGCTATATGAAAGAAGAGAAGTGTATCAAATATTAGCAAACACGCAACATGGCAAAGCCGTATACAAACAAAGGACTAAGCAAGGTACTAGTTATAGATGTTATGATGAAGATTGATGTGCATTACATTGACAAGCTGAAGTTTGAGCTTGTAGATGTCTTTTATATTACCGACCTCGATGATTGTGATGTAATTCTTGATATACCTTGGAATCATGGGTTAAACTCAACTATCTATTCTTATAAAAGATGGTGAAAGTCATGTACGAATGTACAAGATATGAGATCCAAGCAAGAGAAATTGGGGATACCCTACAGATAGTATGATGCATGAAAGTCTCCAAAGCAATTGGGAATTGTGGTTAATCTCATTTCTATTATGTAAACGATATTTTAAAGATAATATGAATGCTGAAAACCAAGAGTGACTTGTACTCTTAGAAAATTATAAATATCACTTTAAATTTTTCTCCAAATCGGCAAGAGAATCATCATATAGATATTACACTTGGCATTTATCTCCAAATATTGCAATGTATCTTGTGAGCTACCCTCAACAACAAGAAATAAGAAAGCAAGTGAAAGATTTACTTAATCGTGGGCTAATTAAATGAAGTAGCTCACCCTTCTATTTCAGGATGTGCATTGATTATCAAGCCCTCTATAAAGTTATTGTGAATAATGGATTTTCCCTTTTGATAATTGATGGTATGGATGTTTCTTTGGGAGGTGTTAAATATCTTCAGCCACTTTGATCCAAATAGTTGTTATCACGAGATTAGGGTGATGCCACATGATTTCTTTTGTACCTACATTCTAATCTTTATGAAATACTTGGTGGTTGCTTTCAAATTAATTACAATGCTAGCCATCTTCAATTGAATGATGGAGCATATCTATTGTCTTAAGAGATCATCATGAATGTGCCAATGCTTTCTTTGATGATATTCTCATGTTTTTGAAGTGTGAAGAGGAACATCGTATCGTACATAAAATAAATTAGCTTGGGCATGCCATCTCTTCTCAAGGCATTTGAATGGATCTTGAAAAATTGACATAGTCCATGGATGGCTTGGTCTTTGTAATGTATATGACGTGGTATCTTTTCTTTGCTCATGCTGCAATGAAGGATCTAGGGATGGTAAGCTTCATGAAATTCAAAATAACCTTTGCTTGCTTCAAAACCGTGCATGTGGTAAAAGTAGATGTTGTTAGCAGAGTGCATATGCTAGGTGCAAGGACCATTGGCTAGAGTGCATTTCATTTTCATGTCAGGTGCATTAAATGTGGTAGACCTATATTTTTGCCACATTAAATGCTGGCCAACTACATTATTTATTATGTTTATTATTGCCTAGTTATAGGATGCTGCCCCCTCTCATTCATTTAGTATTCACCAGATACAAGCACATTGCTTGCCTGGGAGAGAGGGAGACGACGACACTTTGTTGGCTGTCCTCAGCCCATACCATTGTACTGCTCTTGAGCCTTGGCATATGGATTTGATTTCTCAAGTCTATTCTCTTTGAGTTCTTGTGTTCTTTTCTAGTCTTTGTGTTTATCCTATCAGCAGGGCCTCTTTGCTTTCGCTACTTCACACTTTTCTAACATGGTATCAGAGCCCGTGTCTCTCGGTTCTGGTGGTGCTTACTGTTTTCACTTCGGAAACTTGCATTTACTGCTGTCATGATCTCAGTAGGCCCACACAATAGTTCCTACAGCTGGGTGGTAGTTTTTAGCCACTAGATGGCCAATTCTAGCCTATGTTTTTGCTGCCAACCTTGTGTTTTTACCGATCAACTTGCATTTTTGCTAGATCTGCTGCAACTTTGACTGCACAGCTGATTGGATCATTTTTAACTTTTTTTCACAGATCTGATATCCGTCAATTTGCATTTTGAGCAAGTTTGTGTTTTCAGCCTGATTTGGACACACTTAGAGGAAGGATTACATGTGCTGATTGTCGTGCTTTTTCACGATATTGTCTTCACATTTGTTTCTCCTCTATGTTTTTGAATTGTTTGCTCGAATTGTTGAACTCATGGTATTGGGCCATGCATTAGAACATGCCTCTCTCTACCCCTTGTCTTCTTTCATCTTCTCTACATCACACCTAAATAATTCCTCCATGCTCCAGCACTGATGATAAGCTGAAGGGACTTCTCAACTAGAGTGCTGTTATGGAAAGCTTGGTTTGTGTAGAAGCTCCTCTGGTACATCGTTTTCGATGCGATCTTGTGTCCCGGAAAACCCTCTCCTATTCTAGACGATTGGGACAAAGACAACTATGAGGAAGTAGTTTTTATTTGGGATAGTGACAATACTTGAGGATACTCAACTTTTCTTCGGTGCATCTCCATAGAAGTCCTTCCAATTGTTACCTTTCGTAGGACATCTTCTTAGGTATGGGAGAAGTTAAAGATTATGTACGAGGCTCCATTGACCATGGGAGTTGTAACCCTCTATGGATAGTTATAGAATATCTAGTTTGAGGTGACTGATATGATTTAGTTATTCTTCTAAGGGTGACAAAAATGCACAAACAATTTCACATGTTATTGTCAGCCCTTCCTAAAGCCCATCTTGTGGCTCTACAAGCTACCTCTATAGTTTGATGGTGTGTTTAATACCTTACAAGCTCAATGATCAGTGACACCTATCTGATTTGATTATATGATCTCCATGTTACTTGAGCATGGTGCTGCCAGTAGGATGCTTTTGTTGCTTTAGAGAGGGGTGACAAGCAAAAGAACAAGTAAAGTCAATGCTACCATTGTGGTAAAAAGAACCACCTTTGAAAGGATGGCAAGAAACTTGTGGTACATGAGAAGGAGAAGGAGAAGGAGAAGAAGGGTAAGGACGACTCCTGTAAGTTATGATCATCTTTAGATTTAGGCTTTAACTTAGACCAGGCGGCGGCAAAGGCTGTGCCAACCTCTTTAGCTTTCTAGCCCTAGTGGTATTGTGATCCTTCACAACTCTCCAATGCCAAAGAGGGAGTGTGAGAGGGTAGTGATGGTGGTGGGCCATCCTAGCCTTATCCATATATAGGTGTGGTGGACCTAGATTGCGACTTTCCATAGCCTCAAGCTAGGTGGTGAAGGCCACCCTAGCCTCTTTAGCTTTCTAGCCCTAGTGGTGCTATTATCCCTCATGACTCTTTAGTGCCAGAGAGGGGGTGTGAGAGGTGGTGGCGCACCCAATCTCATCCATATGGAGGTATGGTGGACCCGGATTGCAGTTTTTCACAGCATTGACTAAGTATGGCACGTTGAAATCTTGGAGTTGGTTTGCCTTTTAGGTTCATGATGGACGTTTGATAGGGGGCAACCTTTGCTCCTAGTTTCATCTCACATGAGTAGACACTTCGGTGGTCTGGCTAAAGGCAAAGAATCTCGAGTCATGATGATATACTTTCTATGGAGCTAGTTCATGACAGGCATTGATATTCAGCTATTACTACTTTTTGCGGTTAGGGATTTGGTACGATTGACATTGACATCAATGTCTTTGTGAGGCATCTTGGTGGTGGCTTGATCACCTACTACTTGGGTATCCATGGTTCTATCTAATTGTCATTGTCATATCTATTGTAATGAGTTCTTTATCATTGTATACTTTAGTGATCAACTAGGTGTTGAGCTAAAAATTGCATTGTAATCTGATTAGCTCTTTATAACAGTCCCAAAACTCAATTATTATCAAAGTTTCATTAAACGGTGCACATTCCTAGAGTGTTTGTGTTCCATACGCCAAAACCTAAATTGGGAGGATCCACACCTATAAATAGACAAGCTACCCATCACTCAGCCTTGTTCTTGTTTTGTAGATTATTGATGCTTGTCTGTATTGTCCACATCCCTTTTTTGAGGATATCTTAGTTCAAGATATTGTCTATTGCCATTTATTGCTATCCATAGATAGTGCATGCTATCTAGTGTTGAGAAACCCTTCACCCTTCACCCACAGTTTGTGTTTTTGCGTTTTTGCGTTTTGCGTTTAGGGTTTGCAGCCCCAAAAAGGGGCGCCACCCTCGATAGGCCACTCTCTCATTCATTCCTTACGGCTGATTCATTCAGTCCGTCACCTCTTCTCTCTAGTCTCTCCACTACCCTCACACCCCTTCAGGAGGACATTGCGGTTCATGGTTCGTGGCTGTCTTCATCATCTTTCTTGTGCTACGACACCCTTGTTCCCTTGTATCACATTCACTCCATGATTCAGAACTTCATCATTCCATTCATCAGAGTTTCTTCTCTCTTCTCTTCTCTTCTCCATGTTTGCTGAGTTCACTCCGTGTTCCTCCTTGTAAACCCTACTATCTCGTTGGTAAGTCATCTTTTGACATGGTATCAGAGTTGGATTTGCTCAAGCAACGGCAAAGATCCTCTACTCCAGTGAAGGCAAAGTCCGGTGACGCATTTAGCATCCACTTCTCTTCTTTTCCCGCTACATCAAAATCTTGTTTTTGCAGGTTTCAGGTGTTTTCTGCTTGCTGCCCACACCCCTTTCGCAGAGGACATTGCAGTCTCAGCTGTCCCTTGCTGTCATCTATAGCCAGGCGCCTGTTTCCAGCCTTCCACCCGTAGTTTGTAGCTATTCACAGCAGAGCAACTGTTGCTGATCACTCTTCATTCAGAAAACAATATTGTTTTTGCAGATTTCAGCTCACTTCTAGCCCTTCCACTGCCCTCCCACCCCTTGAGGCGGACATTGTGGTTCGTGGTTCACACTGCCCTCACACCCCTTGAGGCGGACATTGCGGTTCGTGGTTCATGGTGGCTGACCTCTTTCTTCTTCAACAAGGCACATTGGTATCCTTGGCTTCTTTACCAACAGATGACCAGACTACTGGGTGCTTCTACCTGTGGCATTAGTGGACACAACACCGATGCTTGCCGACTTCAACCTTTGCTCCCCACCCCCCGGAGTATATGCATCTTCCACCATGCACTCCTTGTGCCACCTCGCCTTTTTGGGCCATAGAGATCGTTCTACATCGACTATTAGAGTACTATGCTCAAGGCAATAAGACGCATCAGATGCGCACTAAGTCCTTTCAAGCACATGGAGGATCGATTGGCGCCATGATCTCTTGGGGATAGTCTCAATGCCAACGGCAATCTTCTTCCACCTATTTTCGGGTATAGTGTCTACCATGGCTTGCGGGGCTACAATCCGCTCCATTGAGAGACAGTGATTGTTTGATACTGTCTCCTCGTCAATTCGCTCCTTTGAGAGATAGTGGCTGCTCGGCTCCTTCCTCTTCTTCGGCTTCCTGGTCCGCTCCATTGAGAAGCCGTGACTGTTCCCCACCCTTGGCTCATCCTGAGTCTCCTTCTTCCCCATCCTCTTCCATTCAGGTTTGAGAGGCTACTTCTGGGTGCTTTCGGGCTTTTTCTTCCAAGCCCCAAATACCTTCTTCAGCACGATCGGTGGCACTTCCTTCGTCATCAAATGCTTCGCAATCCATGAGTCATGAGTGGTTGGATTTCCTTTCTCTGTTAGACTGGGATTCAGAGGGGGATTTTCTTACTTTGCCCTCCGAGGGGCCATCTACATCTACTGCGACTTCAAATGGGGACTTCTACTCCTCCATTTTCAAAGGGGGTTCCCACCCCCCGCTTAATCCTTCGCACACTCTGGTGGAGGCTTTTTACCTTCTTCTTCTACCCTTGGATGGGATGGCTTCCTTCCAGCAGTCATCTCACCTATTGATACCCAGGATCTCGAGGATCTAGATCAGAGCCTTGGAGGTTCAACTACGACTTGGTGACAAGGCCTTCGGATTCCTTCTTGCATGGATGCATGGAGCTAGTGGCCTCTCCCCCGAGGTTGAGTTTCAGGTTCTCCAGTTCACTCTGTCTACCGTTCTTTACTACAGGTTATCTTTCAGGTGGAAATCTTCGATCTTAGGGATCCTCTACATCTTCTTTCTCCTCTTCTTCTTGTCTTTGTCCCTTGGTCAGCATGGAGCCTACTCTTGAGATCGAGTATGGGCATATCCTTATGGTTCTCGGCACCTCACAAAGTTTGACATTTCTCTTATAAATTGCATGATTTCATCATCTTTGTACTAGGGCGCTTGGGCAATTGAACAATTTTTCCATGAGGGACATTGTCCAAGTGGCACCTACTACATGAGTATTCTTCAGCATGTAGCATTTCATCTCCATCTCACTCTTCCCTTGTTCCCCTTTTTGGGCCTGAGAGGGGGTGTTGAGAAACCCTTCACCCTTGACCTGCAGTTTGCGTTTTTGCGTTTTTGTGTTTTGCGTTTAGGGTTTGCAACCCCAAAAAGGGGCACCACCTAGACTAACTATGCCTATTCATAGGCCACTCTCTCATTCATTTCTTACGGCTAATTCATTTAGTCCGTCACCTCTTCTCTCCAGCCTCTCCACTACCCTAATACCCCTTTAGGAGGACATTGCGGTTCATGGTTTGTGGTTGTCTTCATCATCTTCCTTGTGCTATGGCGCCCTTGTTCCCCTTGTATCACATTCACTCCATGATTCAGAACTTCATCATTCCATTCATCATAGTTTCTTCTCTCTTCTCTTCTCTTCTCCATGTTTACCGAGTTCACTCCGTGTTTCTCCCCGTAAACCCTATTGTCTTGCTGGTACGCCATCTTTTGACATCTAGCTTCTCTCTCCTTGTTGGTTATTGATTGCAGCTCGCGGTCCATATCAAATAGCCTTATTCTTGTTTTGTAGATTGTTGACGCTTGTCTCTGTTGTCCACATCTTATTGTTGTCTATTGCCATTTGCTGCTACCCATAGCTTGTGTGTGTGCCGTCCAGCCCCTCTTTCCTTGCTAGTGACTAATTGCTTCCTGCTATCATTAGACAGGCTGTGTTTGCTGCTTATCTGCTTGTTCTTGCTTGTGTCCTCCACCATGCAACTATTGTTGAGTGCTGACATCATTGTTTAGATTTACATTTTCTGTCCAACCTTGTAGTGGGAGCTCATGTTTAACCGCCAAGACCTACGGACTGCTTATTGTTTCAAGCGAGTTCTCATGGCCATCTCTCACCTAGCCGACGTGCCGTTGATCCTCTCGGGGTGTAGTGAGCTTACCTTGATGCTGAAATGAGTTGCCTCCTCTCTCACACACGCAGGTAGCTCCACGATTCTAGATGCTAGCTTAAGCATCCTCAAGCCTTCTCCATCTCCAAGCTCCATCCACCATAGCCGCGCACGAGAGAAAAGAGAAGAGAACAGGAGAGAAGAAGAGAGAAGAGGAGATGGTGAAGAGCTTCACCCTCTTGATCCCTCACTCCTACATACTCACTCACTCCCTCACACTCTCACACTTCCTCTCTCAAGAGCACACACACAAGCAAGGTGAAGAGAAGAAGATAAGACTCTTGTTAGCCACACACCAAAGAATGAGCTTCCATTTACTTTTTGAACTTTATATACAAGTCCTAAAATCCCATGGGCACCCATCCCTTTTTACATGACCAGCCATTGTGGCAAGGCCCCTTTTTCTAATTCCCTCTTCTTGCTTCATGCCCTAAGCCTTTACCCGTCTATTCTTTTACAAATGGCACAGGAGGGAGCTTGGCGCTCTTTTATAAGAGTTTTTAGAGTTTTTTGAGGCGTCTTTTATTTAAAATTGTGCTTTTGCCTCATCTTAGCTTTAGGGACTGCCTCTATACCTTTGCTCTTTTTCCATTCTTTTTCCGCTTTTTTCTTTATTTTTCCGCCATCTCGAATTGAGGTTAACATTACCCCCTTTCGAGACGGGTGCCAGTGCCATGGCACTTCTAGCTGTTTGTTGAAAAATGGTAGGCGGTTGGCAAGTTGTTGGTTAGGTGATGGTAGAGCCACATGTGGACTTAGACGCTTTGGAAGCTTTGGCAATGATGGTTGATGGAGAAACCAATCAGATGTCAAGTGGATGATGGGGCCTCCAAAGTTGGTGGTTTGCCGCATTTTGTAGTACTTGAAAGGAGAAGGTGTGGTGCTCTACGTAAGGGGAGTGTCTACCTTATTGTGTGGTGCATTGTGCTCGTGCTGGTGAAACGGGGAGCTGGGTCTAACCACAGGCATGCCTGGGTGATGTCCCACACTTGAGGACCCCGTTCGTGCGGTAGGAAGGTGCGGTGTGTGTAGCGTGGGTGACAGATCTAACCATAGGCGAGTGTTACCTCCCTAGGTATGTGATGCTCTTGATGTGCCCTAAGCATGAAGTGGAGGGTCAAAAAGGGGCTAGGGAGTTAGGAGTGGAGTCGGCCGACCGAAGCCACCGGACACGCCTAACTTGAGTACCCCTAGGTGCAGTGATCGTGGTTCTGGTTGTGTCTTCATGTGAGTCTTTTTTTCCATGTTTTCTTTTTTTGATGCGTTTTCTTGCCTTCCTTTCTTTATTTTATTTTTCTTTGCTTTTCTTTTTCTTTTTATTTTTAATTAAAAAAAAAGCCAAAATGACAGCTAGTTTTTAACTTTCATCGTCAGAGTGAGATGGAGAAGTGGGCCGGATAGATTTGCTCAAAAACTGCTAGCTCTATATGTATCCCTTGAGATTCATGCGAACATGGAGTGAAGTGGTGGAGAGGAAGGGGTGGTTACATCGGGTGAAGTGGCTTTCGTTCATATCTTCAAGAAGAGCTAGGCAAAAAGAAGGTAGAAGGCTAGCTCTCATCATCAAGCGCGTCATGGCGCAGCTATCGATGGCGTTAGGATAAAAAAAGAGGGGTAGGAGGCCATGTTCTTGTGGGGTAGGGTCCTGCTTAAGTAAGAGTTTAAGAAGCCTAAAGTAGTTACAGGTGGTTATGAAGGCTGGATTGGGGCAAGAGGAAAAGTCGGCGAGGAAGCGGGTCATGGAAATATCTAGGTTTTCAAAGGTGAAGGTGAGAGCTTGTTCAAAAGAGGTACAATTAGGATTATAGATGATGGGAAAGTCATAGCGTCCATGGAGGGTAGCGTCAAAATCCACTCCTACCCTACGTGGGTACGCCATAAATGTAGGGTTGTTCCTCTCGTAGGGTAAGGTGTTGCAAAAGGCCATCCAGGCGAGTATGCTAATGTCGCACACCCGTCTCCTCCACATGGGCTGGCAATTATAGCCTTGTACAGAATGTGGCACTTCAAAGACCTTATTCTGCCAAAAGTCTGCCTCTTCGGTCCCCAGAGAGTGGGATTCTTTTCTCTCTCTTCCAGCCATTGCTGGCCTAGTTAGCTTCCAATCGCGATCACTTCCTCCACTACTTTAAGTGGCATGACTCTCCTTAGGGTGTTGGGCAGAAGGAAGCTAAAGGAGAAGGGTTTTTTGTCCCTTTCCTGTCGCTCCCAAACTATTAATTCAGCGTGGAAACCTGCTAGGAGGTCATCTGGGCATGATGGTAGGGGTATGGATGGTTGCACGGCCGGCTTGGCTCTCATTTGTTTCCAGTTTTTTCCACCAGTTTCTTTCTCCTTTCCCTGAGGGCAGCTTGTCTTTCCATAGATGTGTTAATTGATGGCTGCTCTTGGGAATGCGGCGAGGGGGGTTGTGGGATCACCCCTTCTTTAAATCTGCCTATATCAAATTGGAGTTTAGCTTCATCCCTCTGTTGGTTTGCTTGTTGTGTTTCCTCTTCAAAGCCTAGTGCATCGACCTCCTGGGAGGTTAGGCCGGCTATCAATAAGTACTTCCGTTGATCATCAAGGCTCAGCCCCACGACATCGGGTTGGGGTGGCATGTGCAGTCCTGCTTGTAGGGCCCTGCGGGCTATGCTTAGTTTTTTCTTTGCCACCTCGAGGGACTTCCCTTTCTCTGAGTGGGTGGTATCCATTAGTGTATTCAAGAAGGCTTTCTGTTGAGTGTTGAAGGCTACTTGGGCGGCCTTTGCTTTGCTCTCTGCGAGGATTTTCTCTTTTTCCACGAGAGCCAGGCGACGCGCCAAGGTCTTCATCCTCCGTTCATTTTGTCCCGTCCATTCTTCAGCTCTCTTCTTCATTTCCTCCATGCCTTCCCCATGCCTTTGCACCAGAGCTATGAGTCTTTGCTCCTGGTCTTTCAATTCTTTGCTCATTCTCTCCTGCTCTTTTCTTTCTAAATTCAGCTTCTCAGTCATGGTCTCCATCTCCTTGTGATGTTGTTCTTCCTCTTGCTTCTTTTTCTCTTCTTTGGCGGCAAAGTCCTCCATGCCTCGTTCGATCCAATCAGTCTTTGCGGTTATACTCCCTTTGCATTTTTACCAACTCCCGATTCTCATCTTCCAGCCGCTGCCTCTAGCTTTCCTCCTTGTCGTCCTTAGCCTTCAGCTTCTATTTGAGATCAAAGATCTCCTTTTGTTGCATGGCTATTTGTCGGGTCTTTTCAAGCTGAAAAGCAACTACTGACTCTTTTTCCGTAGCTAACTCCGCCACAGCTATTTTTCTCTCCTCTTTAGCTTTCTCTAGTTGAGAGAGCAATTCAGCAACGTATTCATCATAGTTAGCTAGTGGCATCATCGTCGTGTGGATCGGAGTGGTTGAGGCCTCCACTTTTTGGCGTTTTGGATCTTGTCTAGATTCGGCGTTTGTGGCCGGCCTCTTTTGCCCTGTGGCGGTGGTTTCCATGCTCTTCCCTTGGGCTAATTCTTTATTGATGAAATATTGCATCCATACCACAAAGTTTGAGACGTCGGCACTAGTGGGGATGCTTGGGGTGAGGGTGGCTACTTCGGTGGTAGGCACCAGGAGGGTCGGGATAGGATGGATGGGGGCTTTACCCTTGCCTTCAGTGACAGCTGGCGTTATGATCTCCGACACCTGAGTGCTTGAGACTGGCCCCTCCTCCTTGGGCAGGCTCAGAGCTTCTAGGTTATCTGCCCTGCTTTGCTCTATAGACCAACGTGTGGCTTCGGCCATGTCTTCCTCCTTCCTCCTTCTTCCTTCTCAATTCCTCTTCTTCCTCAGTAGCCCTTTTCTCCCTCCTGCTTTCCTAGATTCTTTATCTGCTTCTTCTTTTTCTTTCTTATTCCTCTCTTCGGCCTCTTGTTTTGACACCTTCTTGGCTTTCTTAGCTTCTTCCTTCGGCTTTTCTGCTTCCTGTTTCTTCTTCTTCCCCCTCTCTTCCACCTCTTTGAGGGATTCCCTTTTTGCTCTCTCTAAGTCCTCCTTCTTCTTGCGGCCTTCGTCCTGTTGCTTCTTTTGTGTCATCCTCTTCGTAGGTTTCTTTGCTTGCTTTTTGCTTGACTGTTTCTTTTGTTCTTCCCCTTCTTCGTCACTTTCGGTCCTGTCGCTAGACAACTCTTGGTCCTGGTGAGGGGGCAATCTGTCGGGTGTTTCTCCTCCTCCTTCCTCTGCATCATGTGCCTCTTTTATTGCCTCCTGGATGAGGGCAGTCAAAACACTTCCATAGCTGATGAAAGAGGCTTTGAATGAGGCTTTCTTCCTCTCAATGCTTTTGGAGGCTGGGGACTCCCTGCCTGTTGGCTTGCTCCCCAAGGCTAGTGCTTTTGCTACTTGGTCTATGGTCTTGCGTATATAGCCATTCCAGTCAACCTCATTTAGGGTGCGAGCTACCACGTTCTTCAGCACAGGCACGCTGATCCGGTGCATGAGGGAATCGTAGCGCTGGCTGGAGAACAGTGAGTGCATCAGTTTTGCCTGCATGCGGGCTTCAGCATCAAGGATATCTTGAATGCTGATGCCGTTGTTGGTCAGTATCTCTTCCCTCTTCATCTTAAGCATAGCATAGACGTCTCTTTTCTGCTTCTTCTCCACCTTAGGCTCTAACCCTAGTGTCTTCTTCACCAAGGCTGGGTTCAAGGGTATGTGTACTTGTTTGGCCTTCTCCCCCCTTCCCACTGCTATAGTTCCACATTCCTGATCTGGGTTGTAAGTTCTGAGGAATTCCATACACTTTGTGTGGTTAGGCTCTTGTGCAAACTTCTCGAGGTACTTAGCGAGGTTGCACTGCTCTACGACCCTCTTGGCTGCTTCCTCCTTGGCTACTACTACCTCGATGTTATGGATGGTTCGAAATTTTAGTTGGTTGTAGGTACAGCTTTCCAAGGAGATGCCGTAGTGGGTCCTCTTCTCTTCTGTGAAGGGGAGTTGGTGAGCATGGTCTTATTGTGACATCTTTCGTTTTCGTCATGAACCATAATTCCCATTAGTGCTTTTAAAAATAATAATTTGCTGAAAAGAAAGACTTTATGTTTGTTGAATGAAAGCATTAAGATCCAACATAGATTCTTCCCTTCAGACTTTTTGCCTTTTATTTCAAAGCTTTTATGACATTCCTCCTACATCACCAGTTTCTTATGTGTTTATGCGTTTGCTTGATCTTGATTGGTTTTAATTTGATTCACCTTACCCCCTCCCCTTCTAGATTGAGAATAATCCTTCCTAGGATTGAAGGTTAGGAGGTCGAGGGCATTCAACATTCAGATATAAGGGTTACTTGCGTATGAGCCAAGTATAGAATTCTGGGTTATACTCCAACTGAGCCTCGCGGTCCAGATCGAAGGGTCGGATACTTACGTGTGTGATGTAAGTGAGGACATCCGTTAAGAAATCGCCAGAATCAACACGGCTAGTGATGTGTAGCTCTTCTTTGGTCAGGATACGATCAAGAGATAGGTGTCCTTTGACGTGCTCTTTCATGGGTCGGCCACAAAGAGTGGTTAACACTCTATATGCGGTGGGTGCATGGGTCATACTCCGATGTCTTGATTGTGCGGTGTTGGTCGGCATTGGTCATGATTTGACATCCTTCGAGTTCCCAATGCAATCGCAGAGTGTACTAGTTTCGTAAAAATGGGGAGTCGGTGTGAGCTAACGCTTTCAACTCCTCGACTTCTTTGTCAGTGATGGAAAAAGTCACGCGCTTATCGTAGGACGTAATGAGGCACTGTTTGATGGCTTCTTCTCTTGATATCTCAGTGCGTAGCAACTCGGCAGCTGAGTGGGGTGTTTTGACAAATGCGAATTCGAATGTTTCCCAGGAACAAGGCATCATGCCAACTTCAGTTGCTAAAGGCTCTTGCAACAGGCCTAAGTCCAAGCGGTCATAACTTAGAGCGAGCGACATGAACATGGCATCTAAGCATCTAAGACAAGCAATAACGTCATTCCCTGTGTCTTTGGCTAGGTCTGTGGCCAGAGTTAAGAATGATTCCCGCTCATAGGAGAGTTTAAGGAGGTGGCTGGGGTTTAATGGGGCTAGAAGGCTTTGCGGCAGATGGTGGCAGTTGCCCATGAAGCGGTGGTTGAGCCTCGTGGATGAGTGTCGGAGTAGTAGCTGCTACGGATGGGCTGCTACACTCGGATTGGGTTTGGCAAGTCTTATTGGCACTAGCAGGGGTTGAAGTGTGTAAAGGCATTTGTGGTTTGGGCCGATAGGCTTGCTCAACTCTTCTAGGCTTATGCGTGGGTGAGCTTGTAGGAGGCGAGTCTTGGAAGCATTGCGGCTTCTGGTTCTGAGGTTCTATGGGGCTCGGGGTGATCAAGCTTGAGGGCGGCGTGTGAATAGTGCCTTGGGCCATTCAGGCCTTAGGGATTCATATCTAGATATTTCCCTCATAGTAGCCTTGCGCGTGTAAGAGGGCTTTAGGAACCCATCTTGGCTTGATCATGCTTTGATTTCTGTAACTGCATCTCGGTCTCCTAGGTTTAGAGTTTCTTGTGTTACGAGGACGTGAGTGTCTACTCCTAGGCGGCGGTTGTGGTTGTTTAGGCCTCCATTGACACTTAGGCTGTTGGGCCTTAGCTTTTGCTGCTGTGAACAGAGGCTCTTGAGATTCGGTGGATGGTGGCTGAGCACTACCTCTCTCCGTAGACTTGGCTACAAGTATTTTTGCCGGTGGGCTTGCGGACTTTGATGAGGTCGCGCAGCCCTTGCTGAAGGCTATAACAATGCGGACGTTGCCTATGGCGAGGTGGATGCGCTGTGACTCGTAATCGACATCGCAATGAGTTTGCTTCTTGAAGGTTCGCCCTAGCAACGACTCCGCGCTTGCGTCTTTAGTGTTTGGCAACACGTAAAAGATCATTGGTACAGTCTCAGACTCGATAGCAACAACAGCCCTGCACTTGTCGAGAAGTGCGTCTGAGCGGCCCCCATATGGGCTAATTTGGCATTAGTAGGCTGTAGTGGTGGTTTACTAAGTTGGGTCCAATGATCGTGAGTTAAGACATTGAAGTCTGCTTCCTCGTCGATCAAGGCATTGAAAGCGTATGTTTGCTTGGCAGTGACCGTGATGTGGAGGTATGCGGGTTCCATGGCTTCCTCATCCTCATCATCAATTTCCGTGATTGTGGCGACTCGTACTTTGATCGGGTGTTCTAACATTGGTAGCTCATGTAGCGGATGCGTGGGAGGGTAGTATTTCTTAATGCGATTGCCATTGAAGAAGCCTATGCCCTCGTCATCTAGAGTCTTGAGCTCACCGTTGCCAGTTCGACTGATTGCACGAACTTTGAAAGGCCCAAGTCCTCTAAACTTCATTTTCTGCTTGTGTCCTTTAACTGAGTACAGGAGTATTGAGTCGCCCTGTTCAAAGTTGCGCTGCTTGACATGCTTGTCAAACCAGCTCTTGCGTCGTGCCCTCGCATATGAGCGTATGAGTGGCTAGAAGGTGAGTTTTCGAGAGGCGTTCAAGTTCAACCAGGCATTGTGTCCATGCCTCCTTCCCTTCCCATTGTTCCTGAAGCGCTATTCTTAGGCTAGGAACGAAGAACTCTACTGGTAGAATTGCGTTAGTCTCATAGGTCAACCTAAAGGGAGTCTGGCTGACAGCCGTTTTATAAGCTGTACGGTAAGCCCACAAGGCTGCCATCAGCTTGTTATCCTAGTTGCTGCGCGAAGCAGAGACTACTTTGGTTAGGACGTTTACAAGGATCTTATTTGTGGCTTCTGCCTGCCCGTTTGCTTGAGGGTAGTATGGAGAGGATTTTCGATGGATAATTAGAAAGGTGGATAGAAGATGCGCTATTACTTCATTGATGAAGTGCATGCCCTGGTCACTGACTAGTTCGATGGGGCAACCGAATCGTGAGATCACCTGGTCCCATAAGAACTTGACAGTCGTTCTAGCGTCATTCTTTCGTGTCGCTCTCGCTTTTGCTCATTGCCTTAGATAGTCTGTGGCCACAATGATATATTTGGCCTACGAATATTGTGCCGTAGGACTAAACTATGAAGTCGATCCCTCATTTTTCGAAGGGTTGTCGTGCAATGATTGGGGTCAATTTAATTTGATCCTTGTGAATCGGGACCTTTGTCCACTGACACTCGTCACAATGCTTGACGAATCGTGCTGCGTCGTGAAAAAGCGTGGGCCACCAGAGTTGAGACTGCAGCACCTTGCGGGTTGTCATGTCTCTGCTAAAGTACCCTCTAGCAATTCCATTGTGCGCCTCTGCGAGCACATTGTGCATCTCATGCTCGCATACGCATCTACGCAACAACCCGTCTTGCCCTAGCCTATATAGTTGGCCTGCTATCAATTGATAGGGTTGGATTTTGAGGATAAGTTGCCTAAGTTGGGCTTTTTCTATTGGTCGCTCAGGCAGTCCGTGCTCGAGCACTTGGACGATGCCATTTGTCCAATATGGCGTTAGATTAGCCTTGAATAAATCTCTCGCTGGAAAGGTTAAACAGATGGACGTCTGGCAATTCATCGGCAATGCCTTGTCCAAGGGCCTCTCCCGTGGGGATGCGTGACATGTGATCAGCCATGTAGTGCTGTTTTCCCTTCCGTACAACTACGGAGAAGTCGAATTCTAAAAGCAGGAGTCATCGAGCTATGTGTCCTGTAGCGTAGGGTTAGTTTACTAGATATAGCAAGGCTTGATGGTCCACAAAGAAAGTAAAAGGCGTAGCCAATAGATAATGTCGAAATTTCTTTACAGCAAATGCCATAGCTAAAACCTCTCTCTCAGTCGTTGAGTAATTCATTTCAGTCTCAGTGAGTTGTCTGCTAGCAAAGCTCACTGGATAGTCGAGGTTGTGTTCGCTAGGTTCGCACAACATTGTCTCCACGGCGAATTTCGAAGCATCAATATATACGTGGAAGGTAATGGTCCAATCTGGGGCTCGTAGAATCAGTGCAGTAGTTAGAGTCTTTTTCAATTCCTCATACGCTCGTTGGCATGCTTCAGTCCACTCGAAGACGATCAACAGCTTGTATAAAGGTCTGGCAATCAATGCATAGTTCAGCACAAACCGTCGATAGTATCCTGTATGGCCTAAGAAGCATTGAACTCCCTGATAGTTGATTGGGGGCGGAAGATAAACAATAACCCTGACTTTCGAGAAATTAGTGGCAATGCCGTTTTTCGATACCACGTGTCCTAGGATGTACTTATGTTTTACCCAGAATTGGCACTTTAAGGGGTTTAGGGAGAGACGATATAGGCGACACCGCTCAAAGACTGCTCGGAGTTTGTCTAAGTATTCTCTCCAAGTCAAGTGAACACACAAGTCATCCATGAAGACTTCCAATTCCTTGTGAAGTATGTCTTTAAATATGGTGCACATGAGGTGTTGAAAGGTGGCTAGGGCATTAGTCAACCCGAAGGGCATGAGTATGTAAGCAAAGACGCCCCACTCAATGGCGAAGGCAATCTTATTCGTGTCGGCAGGATGCACTTGCACTCGATTGTATCTAGAGAAGTTGTCCAGAAAGCTGTAGGCCTCTTTGCCCGCCACTATTTCGAGCATGCGCTGGCTGTAGGGCAATGGGTAGTTGTCTCTCTTAGTGGCAGCGTTTATCTTCTTGTAATTGACGCATAATCTTTTCGTATTTCTTTATCACTATGACTATGGGTGACACGCAGTCTGTGTGCTCAATTTCGTAAATGAATCATGCTCTCATCAGCTTGTCAATCTTCTCTTTGACTGCATGAGCGTGTTTTGGATTCATCGGGTACGGTCGCTGCTTGACCGGCGTTGGGTTTGGCGTCATGGGTATGTTATGAGTCACTACACTCGGATCTACCCCCTTAAGCTTTTCTAAGGACTAAGCGAACATGTCTATATACTCTCGCAAGAGAGCAACAAGACTCGTCTCCTCTTTCTTAGTCAAGTCATCGGCAATAAAGACTGGTCGGGGTGTCTCCCCTTCCCGTGCTAGGTTCACCTCCTTGACCTTGGCTGGTTCTCGATGGGTTCACTCGTTTGCCCTTGGCGTTTGGCACCTAATAGGATTACTACCTTGTCATCCTTCTTGAATTTCGTAAATCTCTTCCGGAGATCCTACGGCTTTCTTTGCTCTTCCGTTTGTGTGTCCCTAGGCTGTTTTGCCCTTTCTTCCTTCAACTGCGTGCACCTCAGGTGGACGGGTAGGTCCCCCTTGGTGCGTGTGGTCTTGGATGGTCTAGGTATTTCTGGGTCGCTATCTGAGCTTACTTTCGACTCAGAATCGAACTTGCCGTTTTCGCTAGAAGAGGTGGTTTCTCCTGGCGGTCGTAGCTCAGAGGGTGACTCTATTCTAAGCATTGGTGTCGTACCTGGTTGGCTTAGGCTTGCTTGTTCGAAATCTATGGCTCCAATGTGTTCCAACCAAGCGCGGTCACAATCCATGCGCACGACCCCTTGCTCTATCTTAAAGACAGTCTTTTTCTGTGGCTTGGAGTCTGCTCGTATCTGTTCTATTTCTCGTCCCTTAGTGTCGTGTTTCACCGTGTCTATCTCACCCTCACTTTCGTCACTGAAAGAACGACAGTAGTCTTTGTACTCGTGATTGGAGTCATCTTCGTTCGACTGCTCATCGTCTCCTAGGTTTTGGTATATCTCTTGTCTCTGATCGGGGACTAGGGCCTAATTGTACATGAGGTTTAAGTCATGCACCCTGGTCCATTGCCACCTTGGTTCGTCTAACAGATCTTGGAGTGGCTTGAAGTTTGCTGCTGGATTGCCAACTAGCTTGCCAATCAAATACTCAAGAATCTCTTGGAGTTCCCTCTTGTTATTTGGCACTTGGAATGTGACAGGTTTAGGTCGTCCATAAAGGGTTCTTGCCATCGTGCAGACTGGTACGGAGGGTGTGTCTTTTGACTTGCCAACTGTCTTGATGGCTTGCTCGTATGCCTCATGATCTGAGAATGGCAAGTCAAACGTAGCAAGGACATGCATCCAGCCTCGGTCATCCTCCGGGCATGGGATATACTTGGTCAAGGGCCCATAGGACTTCTTGACTTGAACGTTACCTTTAAGCATCGCGGAGATGGCATCCAAGTCGATTGGTGAGGTCTTCCAAGTGTCCATCTCTACCCTTACAGCTTCCGTTCTATTGCCAAGAAAGATTAAGCCATTACCCCAATCTTTGATGACTCTGGCATTGCGCATCCAGGGTCGGCCTAATAGGATATCGTAGTCCACTCCCTTCATGACTATAAAGTTAACCAAGAACTGGAAGCTTGCGATTTTCATCGGCCAATGTTTAAGTACTTCGAATGGTTTCACTCTCATACCGTTTGCTAGTATGACATTGAATCTGGTGGTCTCGACAAGTGGGTTTCCCCAAGTTTGAAGCACTGCGTGGCTCAGTACACTAACCCCCACTCCTGTGTCTACAATCCCCTTTCTTGTTGTGTCGCCTAGGGTTAAGATAGGTAAGACCGCATGCATCTTGATGCCTTCCCAGAAAGCATTAACGTGCAAGGACTTAGGCACAGAGTGCAACGTCAGACTCGGTATTTGTGTCTTTGCATCATGGTCGTGCAGGTCTGCAGCAGCTTGCTCTCGTGATCCTTCAACTCACTGCTTCAGGTCTTGCCATAGGATGGAATGCTACCTAAGCAGGTCTCCTAGGCTCAACATCACAGGGGTAGTCACTAGCGTGGTAAGGAGGTCGTTGGCTGCTTGTCTTTCTCCTATTCCGGATTGTCCTGGCCAATGGCCGTGACTGATTTGTTGGCCTGTAGCATCAAGCTTTGCCTAAGCAGTACCGCTTGCGGCGCAGCCGCATCTCTCGATTTTGGTTGAGGAGGTGAGACTGGCGTGCTTATGTTGGAGAGATCTTCGATCTCGTCCTCTAGGATGGGCTCAGCATCTTTTAGGTGCGCTTGGGCCTCTTTTACCCATTTCTTCACTTTCTCGATAGTCTCTAGTTGGCGCTTCGGATGCGGGTATTTCCCTATCTTAGCACTTCCCTTTTTGGCCGTCTTAGGAGCTGAGGTTTCTGCCTCTGCGTCAGTGACCTTTCCAGCAGGCAGAGTCGTGGTACTCTCAGTTTTCAGCGTGATCTTAGCTTCGGGTTTCTTCTTTCTCTGTCTACGGCTCTTCTTCCCGATCAAGGCTGCATTGAGGTTGTTAGGAACTTGCAACAATATGCCGGCCTACTTCGTCTGTGCTCGGATCATGACATGCAATGGGATAGGTATGGCCTCCCCATCGAGGTTCTCGATGCTGAACAGCGCCAATGTGACAGATGGCACGTTGGCTGAACTTGAGGACGGTTTTCACTTGGAACAGTCAATGAAGAGACGAGTGATTTCGTACTCAGGGCACCTTAGGTCTGCCTTGTCTCTATTTGGTTGCTCCCTTTTAGGACAGTGTGATGAGACATGTCCTGGATGACCGCAAGTTCAACATATGATTGGATCCTGTGTCTGCCCCCCCTCCTAGGCCTCTACCTTGGCCTCTTGCTAACACCATCACCGGTACTGATCGATAGTCTATAAGGATTGCATTGCCCTCGTCGTTGTGTGAGACGTATGGGTAACATAAGTCTCTTCCTGATTTGGCTCCTCTACGCAGTGGACTAGAGCGTTGCTCGGTGGATGGGTCACGTAGGGACCGGGCGGTCTAGGTATGCTTGTAGGGTTTATTTCCATTCTAGGAACAGCCGGTTTAATGTCGTTAGGTGCAGGAAGGGGCAATGGGGCTCCCCTTCTAAAGAATTGTTGGGGTCTGCTCGCTAGATATGGCTGGCCGTATGGTTGTGAGTACGGAAGTCTTCTCGGTAATTTGCAATGCGTGACGTTGTGACCAAATCTATCGCAATTAGTGCAAGGTCGTGACCTAGGGTCTTGACATTCGGCCGGCAAGTGGTTTCCGCCATAGTACACGCATTGGACGTGTGGGTGTGTTGGTTGTCTCAACATATCCTGCAGTTTGGCTATCTCCATTTTTACCTTAGCCAAGTCTTGGTTTGTCTCAATGGCTTTCTCTTTGTCCTAGGCCATTGGACCTGATCGTCCACTAGAGGCTGACGCTCTCTCTGAACTTCGTGAGTTGGTCTCTTTTGAATTTGAGCTCCTAGAGCTCTGCTCTTTCAGCTGGTCGTCTACTCAAATGGCCTCTTCAAACACCATAGCTAGCAAGTCTGGCTATAAGCTCGAGTTGCCTGCCAAGGCCTTATACAGCTCCTCACTTCGTATTCCACTGATAAACACGGTGGACACCGCTCTTTCGGTAGGTCGTTCGCCCATGGGGATTCTCTTGAAGAGGCTCCTCACGTGGGTGACATAGTCGCGGATGTCCTCTTTCTCTTTGTGCTTGACATTCATCAGTCTTACTAGCAGATTGTTAGAGTATCCAGGCTCAGAGAATCTCTTGATGAAGAGGTTTTTGAGGCCGTTAAAGTCCGCTCGTTCTCCGGCATCTAGACTCATGTACCAAGTCCTACCCTTATCGCCTAAGCAAAGCCCAAATGCTTGAGAGTGTTGAGTCAAGTCGGTGAGGCCGTTGGCCTCGCACACTTGCTCGAATTGCTCTACAAATCTGTATGGATAGTCGTGGGGTTGGTACTTGTCGAGTTGCTTTGCAACAATTAGGATTTTAGACTGGCTCTTAGAGCCTTGTTTTGCTCCTAATCCTGCTAGTAATGATGTCGCTAGTGCTGCAGCACTTTGTTCTGCTGTTGTGTTGTCGAGTGGTCGCTTCATGAGAAGCTCACTCAATGTCAAGTCTCCTTCCAGGGCTCTCTCATGATCGGTCCGATTCCCACCTGCTAGGTTCAGCACCCTTGTGCAATTCTGCGTTCTGCCTTAAGCTCCTAGCATGCTGGTCTTGGTTGTATTTCACTATGCCTTGCAGCGCCTTGTGGGCTAGCTTCCGTTCCTCTTTCAAGTCTGTTATGATGGCCTCTGTCATTCTGTCGCAGTGCTCATACCGAGCGTGCGCATCGTAGCTACTCATTAGTTGCTGAATTGCCTCTGGAAAAACTCCTAAGTTGAGTTCCTCATTCGGCCTGTGGTCTGAGCTTTCCTCTGTCATGATCACGTTCTCATACTCCACCAAGCTGTCGATCAGGTTGAGCAAGTTGGTTAGATCCACTTCTCTAGTGCCGCTTGCTTGGTCCTACTTTGTGCTTTGGTTGTTCGTCTATGTCTTGGGATCTTCTGCTATTGGTGGGTTCCTTGAGGTGTTTATCTGAGTGAGTTCCTTGACTTATTACATCCAATCCTCAATTTATCTCTACTCAGTGTGTGTGTGTTCTTTCCCGTGCACTTGTGCTCAATCAGGCTTTCAACTGTCCTTAAGTGTACTTCAAGTGTAGAAATTCAGGGTGAGTGCGGAAAACAAGTATCCAAGCGACTTACGCACTCTCGCTTCGTTTTAGGGCTGATAGGCTTGTTGACCCACTTCTGGCCATCTTGTCAAGTTTTAGGGTTTCTCGCTGCGTTGTCTTACCCGTTTTAGGTTTGTTCAGGGTCTTTGGCTCAGCTGGCTGTCACTAGGACTCTGGGTCTCGCAATAGCCTACTCGAGTTGCTAAGTGGCTGCGTCCTATGAATTTGCCTATTCCCTGCGTTAGAATCGAGTTCTATGCGTCGCGAGGACTCACGAAGGTTTACGTGGCCGCTCGGGTCTGGTCTAATTTCCTAAAAATTTGGAAAAATCCTGACTCGGCTCAACTCGTCGGAATTGTAGGGGCGGAGTGATGGATTCGGATGGGCTGAGGGCCGAATGGAAATTGTGGGCCGAGTGTGTTGCTTGGACAAGCCGAGTTGTCATGGCCGAGGGTTGAATAGAAAGCTCAGACAGGGTGACTCGGACGGGGTGATTCGTACGGGCCAAGGAGATTCACTTGGATGGGCCGGGGGGGGACTATTCAGACGGGCCGAGGCACGCGGGCCGAGGGCAGAGTTTCGATATGGCCGAGTGAACTTTTGATCGAGTTGGTTTATTTGGATGGGCCAAGGGCTGAATGGGGTAGATTGGCCGAGGGCGGAGTTGCGAGTGGGCCGAGTGATATACTCAGAGGGGCTGAATTGATTAGTGGGCCGAGTCGGGTGAGAATAAGTGGGCCGAGGGCCGATTCTGGGACTTGGCCAAGGAATCAGCCACTCGAACGGGCCGAACAGCACGTGACGACGGCAACGAAGGTACTAATCTGCTCAAATCTTGCGACACATGCAATCATATCACACAAGAGGTTCAAGATCAGTACCAAGGCATAAGGAGAAGGGCTTAATATACGTGGAATGCGCGGTAGACTCCCTGGCGGCAAGATCAAATCGAATCTTATAGAGCTCTCTCTCTCTCTCTCTCTCTCTCTCTCTCTCTCTCAATGTCAGGGTATAAAATGAGCTCTTCCTTGACCTCTTCGCTCTTAAATCCCTTCCCCGGTAAGGTTTTGATGTCCCCAATCACTCACTTGCCGAAATTACACATTCCTAGCACTCTTTTTTTCCATTTTTGCATGATTTGTGCTTTGTTTTGCCCTGTTTTACAACAGCAAACCCTACACTTTTCTGATCTGATTTCCTAATCCTAACCTACGCTAAATACAACAAAGATCGAAGGCAAAAAACTGAAATGATTTCTCCATCTTTTCCAATCATCAAACCAACAAAATAACCCAAAATACTTACTTGTTTCAAAGATAAGAAAACCCAAACTTCCTACCTATCTCAAGCTCCGTTTTGGGGATGAATCCCTTACTTCGATGCTCGATATGAGGCGCACAAATGCTCAAGCTTGAATCCGTTGGTCCTGGCAACGGAACCAAAATGTAGTGGGAGCTCACGCTCAACCGCCAAGACCCACGGACCGCTTATTGTTTCAAGCGTTTCAAGCGAGCTCTCATAGCTATCTCTCACCTAGCCGATGCGCCGTCGATCCTCTCGGGGTGTAGTGAGCTTACCTTGATGCAGAAATGAGTTGCCTCCTCTCTCGCACACGCTGGTAGCTCCACGATCCTAGATGCTAGCTCAAGCATCCTCAAGCCTCCTCCATCTCCAAGTTCCATACATCATAGCCGCGCGTGTGAGAAAAGAGAATAGAAGAGAAGAGAGAAGAGGAGGTGGTGAAGAGCTTCACCCTCTTGATCCCTCACTCCCCACACACTCACTGACTCCCTCACACTTTCACACCCCCTCTCTCAAGAGCACACACACAAGCAAGGTGAAGAGAAGAAGAGAAGAAGAGAGGACTCTTGTTAGCCATACACCAAAGAATGAGCTTCCATTTACTTTTTGAACTTTATATACAAGCCCTAAAATCCCATGGGCACCCATCCCTTTTTACATGACTAGCCATTGTGGCAAGGCCCATTTTTCTAATTCCCTCTTCTTGCTTCATGCCCTAAGCCTATACCCGTCTATTCTTTTACAAATGGCACAGGAGGGAGCCTGGCGCTCTTTTACAAGAGTTTTTAGAGTTTTTTAAGGCGCCTTTCATTTAAAATTATGCTTTTTGTCTCAGCTTAGCTTTAGGGGCTGCCTCTACGCCTTTGCTCTTTTTCCATCATTTTTTCGATTTTTCCTTCATTTTTCCGCCATCTCGAATTGAGGTTAAGAAACCTTGTCGTATAGCATTGCATGTCATCAATGCAGCTTTGTTTTGCTGTGGCAGCTGGTGCATGCCTATTCTGGATTGTTTACTACTTGGCTGCTCACTATTTGTGTTCTCTAGCTTCATCTGGCATTGATCCAAATACTCCTAGATCAGCATTTCCTGCTGCAGATGTACTTTTGGAGACTATCTGTTGTGTTTCGTGATCCATCAGAGTACGAGACACTCTTGAGCTTATATTCACTACCTTGGTCCTAGAGACATGGGAGTTTGGGGGACCGGTATTATTCATCTTTTGCATAGTGTGTTTGTTGCTGTCATGGGGTCGTGAGAGACACTAGGGACTAGCATTAATTAATTAATTAATGCCAGTCTAAGGGTTAATAGAGGTTGGGGATCATTCCAGGTTGCAAATGACCTAGCCAATTTAATTATGGATGGGCACATTTAGTTTTGGGCCGGGTTAGAGTGGTTGAAATTAATTTTCAGGATTATTTAATTCTTAAAATTAATTAAATGGTTGGATAATGCTGAAAAATGGGTTTAGAAGGCTGCAACTTGGCAAAAATGCCCATACAAATAGAAAAAACGTTTTTGGGGGCTCGAGAAATGCAGTTAGTTCATTTAGCCTGCAAAAGAGAGAAAGGAGATGCTATTGGTCTAATCTACAGCCATTGGAGGACCATCTCTTCATCATTATTGTGCGTTGCCAGCTCTTGCTGCCACCCAGCACCCAAGAGACAGTTCCTAGCCATCATCCACCACTGTATGGAGTTGCGTTTGCAGCAGATTTAGCGCATCTACAATAGGTTACACCCTCTTTATCAGCCCTACATCAGATACCTACGTTTTTGTGTTCTTTTTACTCTGGAAGGGGTGGCCAATAGTTGCTTGTCTGCAGCTACTTACATGGAGAGATTTTCATCAAATATTCATTCATTTCTTCTCCAATTGGTGGCCAATAGTTGCCTTGATAGCAATCATCATCTAGGAGAGATTTTAGCATATCCCGCATCTTTAACAATTCTTGAGGACAATAGGGTTTGCAAGGAGAAACAAAGAGTGTGTACGGCAAACAATGAGAAGAGAAGAGAAGAGAGAATTAGATGAATGAAATGAAATAATGAAGTGAATGTGATACAAGGGTGCCGTAGCACAAAGGATGCCCTAGAGTAGGGAGACTACCAAAGAAGCCTTTGAGTCTACGAACACAGGGATGATGAGGTGTCGCTTGGAGTAGGGAGACTACCGTCAAAGAGGAGCCTCTCAATTGTAGAGATGAAGAGGTGATGCTTGGAGCAGGGAAATTGTTGTCGGAGGATGAGGAGCCTTTGAGTTTGCAAGCCTAAAGATTGATGCTAGCTCTGCTGGGGAGTGCCGTCGGAGAAGGCGAAAGAGCTAGAAATTGAAAATGCAAATGTAGCAGCCTCTGATGATGAAGCGCCAACTGGAAGAGTGAGGCTTGATGATTGGGAGTGGCCAAGAACCAAAGCGCAAGGTATGTAGCTATAAAGGGTGACACCAATTGTTGATGTAGATGCTGGGTGAGTGGAGGACCTTTAGGGCAGCCAAACACATGGATGAACTGTGGCCTAAAGGAGAAGAGTTGACGCCTAGCAAGTAGATGTTGACGTCAGCAGGGATGAGCACCAAACATAAAGGAGGAAGGGCTTTGGAAGCTGTCACCTATGCGTGGATGATGACGCGAGTAGGATGGACTCCAAATGTAAACGTGATGCAAGAATGCAGAGCGCTTGAAGATGAAGGAGAGAGGAGAGAGAAGAGAAGAAAGTCTTAGAAGAAGTGAGTGTCATGAAGTGTTGAGAATGGAGATGCGCTGTATATATAGGCACGAACTGTCTCGTCTTGCCCATTGAAGTCTCTTGTACAACGCTCTGACTCTCTCAGAAGACCCTAGAAAGCCTTTTTGAGGCTGGAAACTGAAACCAAAAATGGGAATGAAGAAGGGAAATTGTATGGAATGATGTGGTTTCTCAACATGCCTTGGGGTTAAAAAAAAAACATGGGCTTGAGCTATCTTGACAATCCCTTCTTGGTTCTAGTTTCGGGCTTGAGAGGGGGTGAGGAGCTCTTTATTGTAGCCCCAAAGCTCAATTATTACCAAAATTTCATTAAACGGTATGCATTCCTAGAGTTTGTGTTCTATAAGCCAAACCCTAATTTGGGGAGATCCACACTAGACAGGCTGCCCACATCTCAGCCTTATTCTTGTTTTGTAGATTGCTGATACATGTCTTCGCTGTCCACACCCTGTTTGTGGAGGATATCTCAGTTTGAGCTGCTGTCTACTACCATCTATTGCTGCCCACAGCTGGTGCCTGCTGTCCAGCTCCTCTCTCCTTGTTGGCAATTGATTGCAGCCTGTTGTCCACATTAGACAGGCTGTGTGTGCTGCTGATCTGCCTGTTCCAACCTGCATTCTCCACTGTGCAGCCAGAGACATGAGGGTTTGGGTCTCAATATTTACCTTCTGCATGGCGTGTTTGTTGCATTGAGCATTGTATTTATTCATCATTCATTCATTCATTCATCTTCAATGTTCATTGTCTTTGAGTTACCTTAACCCTAATTGTGTCCTTTATTAGCCTGTGCTTTGTTGTCCAATTGTCTTTGTTATCCATAGAGGGGTATTTCTTTACATCAGGATTTGAGAGAAGGTGTTAGGAGAGTACATATCATGGGTGCCAAAGTGCTGATCTTAGGTGCTAGAACCATTGAGTAGAGTGCATTTCGTTTTTGTGTTAGGTGCATTAGATGGGCTGACTTGTAAGATGAAAATAAGCGGGTTTGGGACTTATAAATGTTAATCTCATGAAAATAAGCGGGTTTGGGGCTTATAAATGTTAATCTCATAATATGTTACTGCTATATAAAAAACTAACCTAACAAAAATTGCAAAGTTATCTTAGGGTTTTGTTAAAGGGATTAGAATAGTTGTAATTTAAGCATACCCTAGAATAAAGGGATCCTAGTTGCTTCTACTAACCTTTTAATGAGAATCCTTGAATGAGTTTTAGAAAAGCAACCTTACAAAGTAGTACAAGGCAACAAATATGCAAAGAAGTGGTGTAAAAATTGAATTGTAAAAACAAAAAGATTGGTGAGACAAGAAAATCTTAGTATCTCATCATCCAGTCCCTCTCTATGGAATGACAAACTTAGTTGAGCATGGCAGTTCTAATTCTACTTCATAAGGGAAAGGTGGTCACAATGAAGGAAAAATGAAAACTTGCTGTTGATGAGCTCTGTTGCATTGTGGATTATATTACCCATGGATGATTGACTGTTTGTTGTACCAGTGCATGTGTGCCATACAGATTTGTTCTGGGAAGCAGTAGTCACAGTAATTTCGCAATTTGGACCAGTTGTAGAATCTGTTATGTCCAAGTTGAGTTATCATCTTGGGTGTTGAAATTAGTGTTTGACAATAGAAATAATCTCTGTGATGATATTTTTGAAGGGAGACTGCAAGAGCTACAAATGTGGGTCAGCTGTTTGGGAGGCTTGGAAAGGAGCTTCTTGGCCCTGCATGCAAAGACCCTATCTCTAGCTTTAGTCAGTTTCATAAGTTTTCAGTTGAGAATCCTAAGGTATGTAAGGAGATGTTAATTGATACAGCTTCAGAATGTGAGGTCGTGTAGTACATTAACTCCAAAAGTTCTTTGAGCTCAGGTCTACTGGAAAGTCCTGTTAGAAGAGCTAGACATGCAGTTCCACTCTGAACCATCGTGCATCCTGGATGGGGAAGACATGGAAGATAGTCCAGGGGGAAGATGGCTAGCCGGGGCTTCTCTCAATGCTGCAGATTGCTGCTTGAAAGGTCATCAAGGTAGGACAGATGAAGATACGGCTATTATATGGAAAGATGAAGGGTCAGATGTCAAACAGTTATACACAATTACGTTCAGGGATTTGAGAGCTAAAGTTTGGTAAGTTTCACATTCGGTTGGAGGATGTTAATTCTGCTTATCAGCACCTGCAAAGTCTTGTCTCATTTGACTATTTGTCTTCAACTTTTGTAGCCAGGTGGCAACTGCTTTGGAAATCCATGGCTTTTCAAAAGGGGATGCTATTGCAATTGATATGCCTATGACTCATTGGGCAGTCATTATCTATCTTGGAATAGTTCTCTCAGGCTGTGTAGTAGTCTCAATAGCTGACAGCTTTGCTGCTTTAGAGATACAGACTCGACTTAAAATCTCAAATGCGAAAGGCATTTTTACTCAGGTCAGGATGCATCCTACAGAGTGTAATGTCCTAAATGTCTGTTGATAGGTTGTCACTCAGACCAATTCTCAAGGCAAGTTATCACAATACAAAATAAAAAATATACAGTTGGAGTGTTCAAGAGCAGGGTGCTGAAGGGATTAAAGGAATGATCATCAGAGATGAAAGTTGTGGTATTGAGAGAATTTTGAGAGCATGACTAGATGATGTCAGTTGTACTCTTTTCTGAGCATGATGTTTTCATTTAGTGGCTTCACTTGAAATGACATGGTAGGGGTTGTATGTGCTTTTACATAAATCCACAAATTGTCAAAATTTTTCTATGACTTTGTGAGGTTCTCAGCCCTCAAATCCTCAATCTTACATGCTTGTGCAGCAAGTAATGAAAGATAGAGTGTGAATGACAAACTTCCTTATACTTTTAGCCTACCATTCCTTATGAAAGTAGAAAACTATTAAACTGAAGCTTCCTTCAACCTTTGTGACATGCCAATACTCAGTCTTGAAAATGTAGAAAATTTTGTACTTGAGGAATGAGAATGGATCTGCTTATGCAGGGTAATGAGCCCTCAGGGAACATGTTGGTTTAGGAAAATGCGCACATCATACCATCTCTATGATAAGTGTTTTCTGTCATGCATAGTGGTCAGTGTGTGCATGTCAGGGGCTTTTCATATCAAGGCTCTCAACATCTATCCTCCTATGAGACTTAGACTAGGGCAGCATTTTGTTTTGGTCTGTTGAGAAACCAAGTCATTCAGTACATTCCTTCTCCTTCATTCCTATTTTGGTTTCCATGTATAGCCCCCACAAGGCTTTATTTGTACCATTAGTTAGTGTCTAGGTGCCACTTGAGAGGTCTGGAGGCCACTTGAGAGACTTCAGTGGGTGCCACTTGATTGAGTTGAGGCACCACTCCAAACAATCTGTGCCTATAAATATGGTATTGACTTCCCTCATTCTTTATCCCACACATTCATTCCTTTTGACACTGTCACTCTCTTCCACATTCTTCTCTCCTCTCTCCATCCTCTCCACTACTGTTCCCACCTTGCGAGGAGGACATTACGGTTTGTGGCTTCTACATCCATCTCCACTTGGAATTTTGCAATGTGTATCATCTGGCATCAACCCTCCTCACTTGGCATCATCATTAGGCTTGTGTTTGCAGCATTCTTCTGTTTGGCATTAGTCTCCTAGCATTTGGCATCTCCTATTGGGCTGTGTTTGGCAGTTTTGTGGCTCCTCCTTCATTTGGCATCCTTCCTCTCCATCAAGTGTCAGCTGTTTGGCTCCATTTTGCTGTTCAGACACCTTCTTGACATCGGCTTCGGCTTCGCCAAGCACTTGCTATCCCAGGAGGTTGTATTTTGTTGTTCTTGCTCCATCATGGGTTGGATTTCTTCATTTGGTAGGCCGTCCTATCCTTCTTCACCCTCAAGAGCTCGTGTTAGTAGCTGTTTGATCTTCTTTCTCAACTCCGACATCCTCAAAGGATTGGGTTTGCTCCCTCGATAGTTGTCCTTCATCTTAGCATTACCTTCTATACCTACTACTTGGAGGACTGTGTTTTGGTCCCTCTACAATGTAGATTTCCTATAGGTGTTGCTGTTTGATCAAATTAGATAAAGCAATCATCTTCAAGGCTTCAACTCCATTGTATCAGCTTGGTTTACTTAGCATGATTCAGTGATTCATCATTCATGATCATCTTCTTTTGCATCTTCTTTGAGTTTCTTCTTCTCTTAATGTTACCGTACACTCTTGTATTTCTGCTTGCAAACCTTGTTGTCTCTTTGATATGAGTGCATACCGTTCCATCATATTGTTTTGACATGATATTAGAGCATGCCTTTTCTAGACATGGTATTAGAGCAGAGGTGCTTAGAGAGCTAAAGATCCTCTTCATTGGAGAAGGCAAACAAAGGTTGTGGACTCGGCATCACCTCCATCTCCCTTATTTCATTGCATCATTGGGAGATACCCTTATCCTTTTCTACCTCCCACCCTCCCTTTACAGGCTCGCTACCCTGGTGCTATGGCTTCTACACAGATAGAAGGATTGACCACTAGGGGTGCACCTTGTGCGGCAAGAATGGTCATACCACCGAAGATTGTTGACATTGACCTTTACTTCCTACCCCACTGGAGCACCGAGTCTTCCCCTTGGCAATGGTTGTTCCACCTCACCTTTTTGGTCCATAGAGATGATTGTGCATTGGCTAATAGATTTTAACGCTCGAGGCAATAATATGCATCCAACGCGCACTAGATTTTAAGGCTCAAGGCAATAATATGCATCCAATGCGCACTGAGTCCTTACGAGCAAAAGGAGACTCTAAGATCTCATTAGTCGCTATGACCTCTCGGAGACCGTTGCAATGCGCTACGAAGATTTTCTCCATCCACTTTCACGTGTAGTGGCTTTCCTAGCCATCGGTTTTGCAGTTTGCTCCATCAAGTGACAATGGTTGTTGGGTATTGTCTTGTCAATCTTCTCCTTTGAGAGACAATGGTTGTTCGACTTCTTTCTCTTCTTCGGCTCCGAGTCCACTCCATTGAGAGACAATGGTTGTTGCCCACCCATGGCTCCACAAGAGCTATCTATTACCTCACCACCCTTGTAATGCTCCATGGACATTGACCACGATGCATGCATCGATGAGCTTTTGTGTGATACCCCTCCCTCCACTCCCTCCTCTACTTTGGTTCAAGAGGCCATCTCTAGGAACTGTCTAGCTTCTATTCAATTGGAGGCCCAAATACCTTCTTTGGCACCACCAGTGGCATTTCCTTCATCATAAGACCCTTTGGAGATGGATCCATGAGTTTGTAGATTCCCTCTCTCTCTTCGAGGGGGATATAGAGGGGTCTCATCTTTCTTCTTCTTTAGGGGGATCCCATTCCTTCAACTTCAAAGGGGGTCCGTCCTCCTGCGGTTCTTCACACACCTTGTCAACAACCCTTTATCTTCTTGGGGTAGTTGATATCTCCATGCCATCTTACCTATCGATTCCCCTTCCCTTACTTTGTAGTCATACCTAGAATCTATAGGTTCTTCCTAGTTCAGGGCTTTGGATGTTTTAGCCATGGCTTGGTGGCTAGCCTCTAGGCCTTCGTATATCTTCTAGCATGGAGTAATGATGCTTGTGGCTTCTATCCTGAGGTTCAGTTTCGGGTACTATTAGCTCATTATGTCTATTGTTCTTTACTATAGGTCACAAGTGGAATATTGGAATTCAAGGGTTGATCCTCCTCTCTCTCTCTCACTCCTCTTTTTCACTCCTTTTTGGGCCTTAGAGGGGGTGTTGAGAAACCAAGTCATTGAATACACATCTTCTCCTTCATTCCTATTTTGTTTCCATTTACAGCCCCAAAAAGGCTTTACTTGTACCATTAATTAGTGTCTAGGCGTCACCTGAGAGAGCTGAGGTGCCACACGAGAGAGTTTAATGGGCATTAGTCGAGAGAGTTGGGGCACCACTCGAGACAGTTTGTGCCTACAAATACGGTAGTGACGTCCCTTGTTCTTTATCCCACACCATCATTCCTTTTGACACTCTGTCCCTCTCTTCCACATTCTTCTCTCCTCTCTCCATTCTCTCCATGTTGTTCACACCCCACAATCAAGACATTACGGTTCGTGGCTTCTACATCCATCTCCACTTGGCATTTTGCAGCCTACATCACCTGGCATCAACCCTCCTCACTTGGCGTCATCATTAGCCTTCTGTTTGCAGCATTCTTCTGTTTGGCGTTAGTCTCCGAGCATCTTGCGTCACCTATTGGGCTGCGTTTGGCAGTCTAGTGGCTCCTTCTTCACGAGGCGACCTTTCTCTCCATTAGGCGTTAGCTATTTGACAACGATTTGCTGTGTAGACACCTTCTTGGCATTGGCTTCAACTTTGGCAGGTATTTGCTACCCCACGATGCTATGTTTTGCAGCTCCTGCTCCATCAAGGGTTTGACTTTTTCATATAGCAAGCCATCCTATCCTTCTTGAACCTTTGAAGTTCATGTCAGTAGTAGCTGATGATCTTCTTCCTTGACATGGATGGCCTCAAAGGATTGCGGTTCACTCCCTCGATAGCTGTCCTTGATCTTTAGCATTGCCTTCTATGCCCTACTACCCGAAAGATTGTGTTTTGCTCTCTCTATAGTCCAATTTCATGCACGTGTTGTCACCTGATTAGGGAGGACAATGCAGTCATCTTCAGAGCTTTGGCTCCGCTGTATCAGCTTGGTTCACTTAGTATGATTCATTGATTCATCGTTTACCATCATCTTCTTTTGCGTTTTCTTTGAGTTTCTTCTTCTCTCAATGTTTGCTGTACACTCTGTGTTTCTCACACAAATCCTAATGTCTCTTTGATATGGTATGAGTGCACACCAGTTGGTCACACTATTTTGACATAATCTTCTATTAGACCCTCTAGAGGTATATCTTTGGATTGCTAGGGAGGCTTCTAATCTCAAAACCTTGGAGAATTAGCAAAGGAACAAATCCTAGTTTTAGGGCATTCATAAAAGTGGAGCAAGAGGAGTAAAAAGCTTGATTTTTGTAGTCAAAAGCTAGAGATGTGTGGCCTTCTTAAAAGATTGCTTGTAGGACACCCTTGGAGTTCAATGGCAAGTTGCTAGAGAGCCTTTCTGGGCTCTATGTTGGTGATTGAGGTTGTAGTGGGGGGTGGCCTGGGTCAATGGGGCAGATACAACATTGTTAGAACTTATCCACTTCTGCTTTCTATGGTGTGTTGGTTTCTTCCATGAATACTTGGTTATTGGTGTGTCTTAGCACTATGGCACAAAGGGTGGAGAGTTTGCTTAGAACAAGAGGATACGTGCTTCAGGTGTCCTAGTTAGGGCTCAATTCGAACTTTGGTAGAGTGTAGAGATAAGCATCTAGATTTTTTGTGGGGCCTTCAATTATTAGCAGCTCTCTCAATTCGGGGGGTGCCATGTTCTTTATGAGGCCGTCGTATAAGATACCCGCTTTGTGCTTTTTTGTTGAAGGGAAGATTTGGGGGGGGGGCGCTGTTAGGACCTCTTTTAAGCAAAAACAAATTTCACAAAATAGGAAGACTCACATGGAATTTGCCTTCCACCAATGGAGCTTGTTTGGTCCAATTGTGAGCTTGGAGTTAGTATCGTGACCATGCCTTAATTGCCAAGTCCTTAGAATCGGTGTCCCATACCTTCAATCCATAGCACTTTGGTAACTTTACCCACTTATTTTTAGGGCTAGAGTACATGAATGAGCAGTTGTCTCTTATGATTTATCTCAAGCAACCTCCTTAATCTCCTCATGCTATCCTTCTCAACATTTGACACCAACTTAAAGGTCATTGATATTGACTATCTAATGGGCTGGTGGGTGCTAACTAACTAGGTGCCTATTCCTAGTCAAAGTAGCCCGTACCCTAGGTTAGGGGGATGTAGTACTTCTAGTTTTATGAACTATAGTTGTCTCAGTAAAATAAAGCTAGGAAATGACAATTGACACTACAAACTAGTTCTCCTAAGTAGCCTCCACCTTAGGATAACCCATCCTTTTGATATAGTACTTTAGGTAGAGCCTTGTGACATGGTTGTTCAGTTCTTTGATGAATCGATTCAGGTTCCATTTTGTGATGGCTTCTTGAAGACTTGCAATTCGTCAATTGATCTCATCACTTGCATCAAGTCATATTTTTTAGACAACCTTACTAAAAGTGGCCATCTCTTAATCTTTTGGACTAACTAGAAAGGAGGACCTCTTTACATTAAAGAAAAGGGCTTCAACAAAGGCAATGTTGCTTGGATCAGTCAGACTACTAATGCATGAAATCTTAGGTTTTGTAATGATGCCTAGAGATTGAACAATCTATGGAGGGCCACACTCTTTGGTTCTCAATGTGCTTGTGAAAACACATGGAAAACTCCCCATGAAAGCTTGTTTTTCCTATGTTTATTTTAGTGAAAGGAAAAACAAATATATGGATCATCTTTGTTGGTGGGAATGCCTTGAAGTCGGTTGCCTTTGGAGGAAAATGTTTAGTTTAATGCAAAAATCATGCTTTCACTTGACCATTAAAAGCAACTAAGCATTGTTTGTTGGTCTTAGGACCTTTAATGAAGAACTATAGTTCATTAAGTAAAGCTTTTGGTTCAATAGTAGTAAAAGGAATGCTAGATTTGTGCTTATTCGAGAATGTTTTGCTCATATTTCTTAGGGATTTTAAGTTTGTTTGAGCCAAGTTAAGGATTCATCTCATGTTCAGTAGGATCAAGAGGCGCAGCCATTGGCCATGTCTGATCCGTAGTGTACTGTTCCACAAGCTGGAATGTGTACTTCTACCGTGACACAAAAATACAGCCCCCAGATTGAACTACCTCCATCCCCAAGAAATAAGACAACAAACAAAGGTTTGTCATCTCAAAGGTAGCATAAGCTTTGCCTTAATTCCTGTGATGGCAACAAAATCTGAGCCTATGATGAGTAAGTCATCAATATACAGCAAGATATAGCTGACCCTCTCTGCAGTAGATCAAACATATAAGTTTGGGTCATAAGCAGTAGAATGGTATCTGTGACACTATAAGAACTCATCTATCCTATGGAACCAAGACCGTGGTGCTTGCTTCAGTCCATAAAGAGCATTTTGCAAGTAGAATGCCTTATGCCGCGGGTTCCCAAAAGGAAAGCTTGGTGGCTGCTCCACATAGACTTGCTCCTCGAGATAACCATTCAGGAAGGCATTGTTGACATCCATATGATGTATCGGCCAACCGTGGTGAGCGACTAGCGTGAGAAGCAACCGGAAAGATGTCAACCGCGCGGTAGGGGCAAAGGTCTCTTCATAATCAACACCATGCTTTTGTCGAAACCCTTGCACTACAAGGCGAGCCTTGTACTTGTCTGAAGTCCCATCAGTGTTTAGCTTGGTCCTAAAAATCCACTTTGTCCTGATGAATTTTTTATGGCTTGGACGATCCACCAATGTCCAAGTCTCATTTCAGTTAATACTCTCTAGCTCCTTCTCCATGGCCTCACGCCATTGAGTGTGTTGAAAAGCCTCCTGCCATGTATCTGGTTCAGAATGCGCTATGCAATCAATTGTGAACAGCGATGCAAATGATGCCTGAGGAGCAAGCCAGGCTGATCTTCTATGTCCCTCTGGAGTGAAATCCGGTGGTAAGATTCTTTAATCGTGTATGGTATGTTGGTGCTAGCGAGGTAATGGATCTTGTGGAGGGAGCCTAGGAGCTGAAGAATTTTCAAGAATGTCAGGAGCAAGAAGTAGATCAGGCTTAGTAGGTACGATCTACGATGATGTGGAAGGAGGAATCGGATCGGGATCTGGTACAAAGGACTGCATGATATCCCTCTTGTCAAAAGTGACGTCCCTCCGAATGATCGCCTTATTTGTCCGAGGACCGAACAAACCATAGGCTTTCGCTTCAGAGGAATACCCGAAAAAAATTAAGGAGATTAGCTTGGGGAGTGAGCTTTCCTATCTTATCATCAAGCGTGTGTGTGTAGGCACGACACGCGAAGACTCTGAAGTGGGAAATAATAGGCCGAGAGCCAAAGAATGCCTCATACGGGGTCTTTTGAGGAAGAGCCGCAGTCGGGCACCAGTTGAGGATGTACACTGCACTGTTAACACCCTCGACCCAAAGGCACTCAGGGAGCTCTCTTGCGAACAACATAGAGCGTGCCATTTCCATGACTGTGCGGTTCCTACGCTCTACAACTCCATTTTGAGAGGGGGAGTTGGTAGAGGTGAGCTTGCGAGAGATGCCATGCTATTGTAGAAACTCGGAAAACTCATGGGAGATAAACACACCATCACTATCACTCCTCATGCAACCAACACGACATCCAGTTACCGAAGCAAAGAAATATGTGAAAGCATTTGACTTATGCTTGAGGAAGTACACCCACCTGTATCTAGAATAATCATCCACTATCAAAAAGAAGTACAGTGTGCTGTTCAAGGCGGCAGTGGATGTCAGTCGACAAAGATCAACATGAATCAATCTAAGAGGCGCCTTAGCACGATGTGTGGATTGCTGAGGGAAAGGGGTACGGTGTTGCTTCTTGAGCTGATAGGCTTTGTAGACATCACGAGCTAGCTTTAGGCAGGGAAGGTGCTTAACTAGCTCATGGCGTGACAACTCATAACGAGTCATAACCAAGATGCCCTAAGCGAAAATGCCAAATATGCTCATTGTTCGTAGGCTCCCGAGATGTGGCAAATGCGTAGAAGCCATGAAACATGGGACCCTTGGCTGTCAGCTTGGCCAAAAAGAGTGTCATGTGGTATAAGCCATTAGGTTGTGCCTCACCGTGAGCAATCACTAAACTAGTTTAAGAGTCAAGGACCTTGACTGTGGTCGTTGTAAACAAAACTGCTCGCCCCAACTGGCAAAGCTGCTAAACAGATAACATGTTCACCCCAAGTTGTGCCTCACCGTGAGCAATCACTAAACTAGTTTGAGAGTCAAGGACCTTGATTGTGGTCGTTGTAAACAAAACTGCTTGTCCCAACTAGCAAAGCTGCTAAACAGATAACATGTTCACCCCAAGTTGAGGAACATGATATACATTGTCGAGCGAAGCCAGATCCGGACCCTTGTTAGTGGCAAAATTGACGCAACCTTGAGCTTGAATCTTGACCGAGGAGTTGTGTTCTACGCAGATCCGCCGGGTTGCAGGGGCTCGGGCACAAAAGATGTCCTCTATGTTGAGAGTGTGTTGCAGTTGAAGGAGTGAGCAGGTGAGTGAGAGTACGATGAGAGAGTACGATATGATTTGGGTGTATCAACGATGTGTTGGTACACAAAGAATAAAATGTATTTATACTTAGGGTACATAAGGGTGCATTCACATATACAACTAAATAATACACGTGTATAATACACGGAGGTAAATAAAGGACCTTTATGCCAACAATCTCTCACTTAAAGGTCCGAAGTGAACCTGTAACCAACTCCCACTAGTCGTATGCAATGCTCATGCTGAGCCTTGCTTAGACTTTTAGTGAGAACATCTGCAGGGTTGTCCTGTGTTTTGATCTTGATCAATGTGATTAGGCCATCTTTCAGAATCTGTCTGATAAAGTGATATCGCACATTTGTATGCTTTGTGTGTGAATGATACATGGCATTCTTAGCCAGATACACAGCACTCTGGCTATCACATCCCAACACTGGAGTACTCATAGACATGGCGAGATCCTTTGCAAGTTTGCTCAATCATATAGATTCCTTAGAAGCTTCAGTAGTAGCTGATATGTATTTAGCTTTAGTAGTACTCAATGCTACAATGTTTTGCAACCTGGAGCACCAAGAAATAGCCCCACTAGCAACTGTAAAGACATACCCGCTAGTGGACTTGCAAGTGTCTAAGTTACCTACCATATTTGCATCACAATAATCCTGCAAACCAAGTGCACCCTGCCCATAGCAAATACACTTTCTTTGTGTACCGTTTAGATATTGAAGAATACACTAGATAGCCTCCCAATGTGTTTTGCCAGGATTTGACATAAACCGGTTGACAACTCCCATTGCATGAGCAATGTCTGGACGAGTAGCAACCATAGCATACATAAGAGAGCCACAAGCTGATGCATAAGGGACTCCCTTCATAGCGTTGGCTTCCATGTCATCTTTTTGGCTTTTGGCTTTACTAAGCTTAAGATATGGAGGTAAGGGCACCCCAAGAGGCTTAGCTTCAGCCATGTTAAATCTGTCCAATATCTTTTCAATGTATTTCTCTTGAGATAAGAATAGCAATTTCTATGTTCTATCCCTGCGAATCCTCATGCCCAATATATGCTCTGCATTTCCCAAATCTTTCATGGAGAAAGCTGATTTCAGCTGATCTTTGAGAGCATCCAAGCTAGTCTTTCTTTTCCCAGCTAGCAACATATCATCCACATACAAAAAACAAGTATGATGGGGTTGCCATTTGTACCCTTTTTCATGTACAAACAATGATTTGCATGGCTGCGCGTAAACCCATGATTGAGCATAAAAGTGTCAAACTTTTTGTACCACTGCCGTGTTGCTTGCTTTAGGCCATAGAAGCTGTGTTTTAGTTTACACACCAACTGCTCGTTTCTAGGAATTACAATGCCCTCGGGTTGTTTCATGTAGATTTCCTAATCAATGTCACCATGTAGAAAAGTTGTTTTCACATCCATTTGGTATAGCTGTTAAGTCCAATAAATTAGTGAGAGCAAAAAGCACACATAGAGTGGTCATCTTCACAAAGGTGAGAAGACCTCTTGGAAATCAATCCCTTCCTTTTGTGCATACCCTTTGGCAACCAGTCTTGCCTTGTACTTGGGTTTCCCATCAAGTGTCTTTACTTTTTAAACCCATTTGTTTGGAAGAGGTTTTCTTTCTTTAGGCAATGACACAAATCCCAAGTATCATTAGTATACAGAGATTTAATCTCTTCCTACATAGCTAGCTCCCACTTAGTGCTGAATTTGCATGACTTGGCCTCTTTATATGTAAGAGGCTCACCCTCATTTGTAAGCATCACATAGCGCAGAGAGGGGTCATATCTATGTGGCTGCTTTCTTAAGCATGTAGACCTGCATACCCAATGATCTACATTTTGAGGAATTGGGTCTACATTAGGAGGTATGTTATTTTCAGCATTTATTGGCTACTGTAATCCATTTTTAGCATGCTGTTCATGCTATACAGCATCTTCATTTTCATTACCAGCACTCGCATTTTCATAATCAGCAAGTCTATCTTGCTGTCCATGACCTCCTTATGCTTCTATTTGCTATCCATCATCATATAGCTCAAAAATAACCGGTTGATCATTAGTTTCAGCTTGTGGTATAGGATTATGAGGCTCATCATTCGAAGTAATAGGTGGCTGCAAATTCTGAAATTTGACCTTTTTCATGTCTTCATCAGAGGCTAAAGTAATTTTCAGCAACTTTGCCTCATTAAACACAACATTACGGCTGCGAACAATTTTCTTGCACTATGGTAACCGCACTCTATAGCCAAATTCACCCTCATCACCATTGCGCATGAAAATGCCTTTGGTGGATTTCGGGTTAAGTTTACTTCTTAGCTCATCTCTAACATGCACAAAAGCATCACAACCAAATATCCGTAAATGGTCATATGAGGCCGATTTGCCAGAACAAACCTCCTCAGGGATGCCATTATTTAAGCATTTGTTTGGAGAGCAGTTGCAAATGTGAACCGTGGTTTTAAGTGCCTCTCCCCAAAATTCATGAGGGAGATTAGTAGTGGATAGCATGCACCACACTCTTTCACACAAAGTCCTATTGTATCTTTTAGCTACCGCATTTGAAGAAGGGCTGTATGGAGCTGTAAGCTCCCTCTTGATTCCATGCAGGTCACAAAAAGACTTAAACTCAGTAGATGTGAACTCACCCCCATTATCAATTCTCAAGCATTTAAGCTTTCTACCTGTGTGAGTAGTCACAAGTGCATGAAAAGTTTTTAAAACAACAAATACTTCACTTTTCTTTTTCAACGGATAAACCCAAATATTCTTGGAACAATCATCAATAAAAGAGACAAAATATGCAGGACCACCCAACGATTTTTAACGAGCATACTACATACATCAGAATGCACCAAGTCCAAGACATTGGACTTACGAGAGACACCAGAGTAAAATGAAATTTTCATTTGCTTTTCAAACTGACAGTCATTACAAAAATCAAGTTTAGAGCCTTTTCGATCAACTCTCTTCAAAGAGGTAAGGACACCAAGTCCTTTCTAGCTCATATGGCCTAATCTCTTATGCCACAACTCCAAATGACAGTTAATTTCAGCAACTGTAAGAAACTTACCATTCAAAGCTTTACAGTGCAAACAATACAAAGTGCCCTTCTTGGTTCCTTTTGCAATTAGCATGGAATCCTTTTTCAATTTCCACAAACCACCACCAAACAGTGTAGTGTAACCATGCAAGTCAAGTTGACCAACAAATAGTAAACTCTTCTTAATACCAAGCATATATTTGATATCTTTCAACACAAGCTCTTGCCCATTATCTAAAGACAAGTGTACAGTGCCTATTCCATCAATGCTGCAAGCATGGTTATTTCCAAGATATACTTTTTTATAACTGCCTGCATTAAACATAGCAAAACACTCCAAGCAAGGAGTTATATGGAAAGAGGCACTAGAGTCTACAATCCAAGTCTGAGTGACACCATCATCAACTGACAAAAGTGCATCAATCACATCAGCCTTGGTAATCTGCATATCTTGCGTGTGACAGGCACGGGCATCATAATTTTCTGCACTTAGTACATCAGCCTCTGCATCCGAGAGCTCCACTATGACTACACTGGAGGCCACATTGGCCTTTTCCTTGCCTTTGGCTATCTCAGATACATCTATCTTATCCTTTTTCTTCTTTTTATCTCTTGCGTTCTTATTTCTCTCTTGTTCCTTCTTGTAGTACCTGCAATCAGGCTTCTTGTGGACCTTCCGACCGCACTAATAGCAAGTAATATCACTCTTTTGCTTTTCTTTGCTCTTGCTTCTACTTCTTTGTCTAGCATTTGCATTTTTCTTTTCAACCCTGCCTCTAACATTGTAAGCTGAGTTACTGCCTTCTCCACTAGACTTACTTCTAATTTCTTCATTCAAGATTGAACCCCTCATACCATCATATGAGAGATTGGGGTTATTACCAAGAGAAACCACCAAGGTGTCCCACGAATTAGGTAGTGTCATGATCAGAAAGATCGCCCTCAACTTATCATCAAAATCCAAATTAGCATCCTTGAGCTGCTTTAAAATACCAGTAAATGCACTCTAGTGCTCAGCTGCAGGCTTGAACTCATCCAGTTGCATATTCACCAACTTGCACATTAAATGCACCTGATTAAGAGGTGTGGTGATCTCATAGGTAGTTTTTAGCTTCTCCTATATTGCATAACCAGTATCTAAGCCCTTAATGTCTGTCAAAATGTCATCAGTGACACCCAACTTTATATAAGCCACAACCTTTTTTGTTTACTCTGGCCCAATTTGCATCAAACATTTGTGCGGGTTTATCTTTATGCAAAGCATTCTCACAATCCTTTAAGAACAATATGCCTTGCATATGGTCTTTTCGAAGATCAAAGCCTTGACCATCAAACCGTTTGATTTTCATCAAACTCTTAATTTCAGAATTGGAAGAAGTTGCAGCCATTTTTATCACAAATACAAGTGTAAATGCACTAAACAGCAAGAGCACAAGCTGAACCAGCAAATACACTACTGTTCTTGCCCAACTAGAAATAAATCTCTGCTGTTTTTACATAAATCAGCCACCACACGGGCAAATATTGCAGAAATTTACCAAAATCTGCACAAAATTCCAAATTTCCAGGTCCAACAGTGCATAAATGTCAGCCAATCTGACCCAACTGAGCGAAATTTCATCAATACATGAAAAGCCTCAAATTTTCCGGGTCCAATGTCAGGTAATTTTACTCGGATGAGCAAAAATCCGACAAATTTGGCAAAATCCCCAATTTAATTGAGGTCAATATGCACAATGTTTGCAATTCTTGACACAAATGCCACTGTCAAGCATAAATAGGATCAAATATGGGAAAAGCCCCAAATTTTTCGAACCAGATTTGCACAGATTTGAAACCTTTGCTTCCACGCGTGAACCCCCATTAGAGAAAGGGGGTAAGTGAGATTAAAGGAATTGCTGATTTCTGTTTTAATTTGGGGGGGGGGGGGGGGGAATCGTTGACCTCCCATTATGACTGTCTGCCCGCCAGCCTATTAGCTGGTCGCTATGACTCCCTGTCACACGTCCGTTCGCCATACTGGTTCCCCCCGCTGGACCTGTCCCATCGCAGCTATCACTTGCACGTTGGTTTTCCATTGGACACATCCTGTCAGGTCGATTGGTTTCACTGGTGTCTGATTAGCTGCTCGCTCATCTTCAATCCTGCCCGCTGGTCTTCAATTTGAAGCCTACGTTGCCTGTTATTAACTGCAGCACAAGAAAAAGCAAAAAAAGTGAAAAAAGCGCAAGTTGGGACCTAAAAGAGGCGGCCCAGAAGGAAATCAGACACAACGGAAGAAGTAGGGAGGGAAAAGGCCGAAAGCGCTAGGGCGGTCTCAAAAGCTAAGGCAAAGGCAAAATCACACTTTTAAAAGCGAGGCATCCCTAAAACTTTTTGTAAAAGAGTGCCACGCTCCCTCTTATGCAAACTGTAAAGGTAGATGGGCGGCAGGAAGGAAGCTAGGAAGATAGGAGGACAATGGGAGAAAGAGCCGAAGCCATGTATAAAATGGGATAAGGGAATGACCGCCCAAAAGGGATTTAGGTTTTTGTATATAAAGTTGAAAAGTGAATAAGGAGCTCATTTTTTGGTGTGTGGCAAAGTGGACTCATCTTTTTCTCTTCTTCTTGCTTGCTTCTGTGTGCTTGAGAGAGAGTGTGTGAGTGTGAGGGTGAGGGATCAAGGAGAAGAAGCTCTCCATTGTCTCCTCTCTTCTTCTCTTCTCTTGTCTCGTATGTGGCTATGGAGGATGGAGCTTAAAGGTGAAGACTTGAGGTTGCTTGAGCTTGCATCACGAATCGTGGAGCTACCGATGTGCTTGAGGGAGGAGGCAACTCGTTTGGGCATCAAGGTAAGCTCACTACACCCCGGTAGGATCGAAGGTACGCCAGCTAGATGAGAGATAGCCATAGGTGTTTGCTTGAAACGCTTGAACAATAAGCGGTTCGTGGGTTTGGTGGTTGATCGTGAGCACGTCTCTACATTTTGGTTCCGTTGCTGGGACCAACGGATTTAAGCTTGAGCACTTGCGTACCTCAAATTGAGTGACGAAGTAAGGGTTTCATCCCCGAACTAGAGCTTGAGATAGGTAGGAAGTTTTGGGTTTTTAATCTCTACAACAAGTAAGTATTTTGGTTTTTTGATGATTAGGCAATTAGGAGGAATCATTTTAGTATTTTGCTTTTGATTTTTATTGCATTTAAAGTAGGTTAGGACTAAGAAATTGAAGGAAAAAACCTTAGGTTTTTTGCTATTAAACAGGCCCAAACAGGGCACAAAGAAGGAAAAAAATGGGAAAAAAGAGTGCTTGGAGGTGTTAGAATCGCAAGAGTGATCGGGTAGATTAAGGCCGAGTCCAGCAAGGGTTTAAGAACCTAGGAGACAAGGGAGATCTCATTTTTAGGTTCTGCGTATATATATATATATATATATATATATATATATAGAGAGAGAGAGAGAGAGAGAGAGAGAGAGAGAGAGAGAGAGAGAGAGAGAGAGAGAGAGAGAGAGAGAGAGAGAGATCTTCTAGTTGCTGGGCCTATATGCTCCGAATGACCCTTTACCCTGCCGGGATCTTTGGAATACCTTGAAGACCTCCTTGTCACTTGGCAGACGAGGTTTTTTGATGGGAGATTTTAATACGTGTGTTGATTCTTCGCAGTCCACTTCAGGGCATTCGGTGATGGACGCTCCGGAAAGTTGGGTATGGCATGAGTTTGCTCTTGCTGTACTTAAGCAAGACGTGTGGTCCTGGCTACACCCTTCTGCTACGGGGTTTACCTTTCACTCGGCGCAGTATGCAACTACATGGTCGTGATTGGATCGCATGTACATTATGCAGGATGATGATTTTCTTCCTGAGATGCTGGAAATGACAGTCTTGCAGCAATATGCCTTGTCGGACCATTTCCCTCTCCAGCTTGAGATGCTTGCACAACCCATTGCTCCTTTTATGAAATTGTTGGATAGACTCCCTTTACGTTTCAACTCCTCTTATTTGAAGTATCCACTCTTTCAAGGTTATATGCAGCAAGTGATCGATAGATTCTTATTGGATTTCGCCTCGGAGGGCACTGCTTCCTTTGAATGATTGCTCTCAAATGTGCAGCGGATTGCTCGACAGTATGGGATCCACCATGCCTCTCTTTGCCGGCGGCATCGACATGCAGCGGAGGACTTACTGGCTTTGCTTCACTCGCTGCTGGTGGACACTCTAGATGATGAATTTTTGCTGTCACTAGCAATGCGTTTGACTAACCTGATTAAAGAGTTTCAGTTGAAATCCTATCAGAAGGCCAAATTGCACAATTTGATTGAGAATTTACAAGATAGTGCTTGTCAAACTCATAAGTTCTTTCGCGCTCTGCATGCCTCTCCTGCTCGAGAAAATATGACTAGGCTCCAGAATTCAGAAGGTCAAATGGTCACTGACCCTCAGCACGTTCAGTCTTCTATGATATGGTCCACCATCAGGTTCCACATGAGATGCAAACTACTTTGGAGACAGATATTTGTGAGGAGGAGGTTATGGATGTTTTGTTGCACCTGCCTAAGGATAAGAGTCCCGGTTGGGATGGCCTCACCAATGAATTCTTTAAGAGTTCCGCTACCCAACTGGTGAAGCCATTGATGGCTATGTTTCAGCAGGTTTGGGAAACAGGGTTGATGCCTTCCTTATGGAAAAATGGGCTTATCAAATTGCTTCCAAAGGTTCCTTCGCCGTCACTGTTGCAACATTGGAGACCAATCTCGTTGATGGGCTCGATATATAAAATCTTTTCCAAAGTACTGGCGAATCGGCTCCACAAGCATCTTCCGGCCATTGTGCATCCTCTCCAATATGGTTTCATTAAGGGTCGTAACATTTTGCATAATATCTTAAATGTACAAATGGCGATTGACTATGCAAGGCACTCTAATCAGGAAGTGGTATTGGTCCAATTGGACCTGGAAAAGGCTTTTGACTACTTAGACTGGTCCTTCGTTGCAGAACTCATGTCTACCATGGGCTTTGGCACTCCGATGTCCCGCTTGATCTACACCATTAGTGCTGCGGCTTCTTCGCGAGTTATGCTAAATGGTGGTGTTACAGCACCCTTTGTCCTTGCACGCTCTGTGAGACAGGGTTGTCCTCTGAGCCCTCTCTTCTTTGCCCTGGCGACTCATTTGGTTCTTTCGATGTTATCCTCCATGGCAGCTTCTGCTCAATTGGCCGGATTGTCTCTTCCTTTTGGTCAGCACTTCATTAGTCAATCGTTGGTTGATGACAGCTTTATGATTTTACATGCGGACAAGGACAATATTCGCAAAGCATTAGATGTTTGGACGCTCTTTGGTCAGGCGTCTGGTCTGCGTATCAATACTTCCAAATCAGCTATTCTCATTTGCACGGAGCCCGATTTACAGTCACTGGGCTGGCAGGGCCAGGTTATTCCCCGTGGTTCCATTGTCAAGCATCTTGGGTACCCTTTGGGGGTTGATGTTTGGCCAAAACAACTGCTACAGTGGATTTCACAGAAATTGGCAGCGAAGTTTCTTTATTGGAAGTCGCAAGCTTGGCCCTTCCATGTTCGCCTCAAAGTGGCTCAGATAATTATGCTGCCAATGCTTACATATTTCTTGCCATTGCTGCCCTGGACTCCTACCACTTTGAATGCTCTCACGCGGCCCATTCGTTTCATGTTATGGAAGAAGGATTCATTGTAGGTAGGTATTTCGTGGATTTCGTGGTCGCATACATATACTCCCAAGCGTTTGGGCGGGGGGGCCATTTTGAATGCGGAAACTCATATGCTGGCTCTTCGTTGGTCCCTTTTTCGTGCCATGTGTGTGGAGCATCACCCATGGGCCGTGATAGCCCATTATTTTCTTAAGGACCGTGGGCTTCTGCATGGTAATACACAGATTAGAAGCTCCTGGTGGCATGTTCTTAATGCAGACTCTTGATTTTCGAGTCCTTATTCATCCCTGCTTGTTCACTTGGTCGGCTCCTGGCAATTGGTTCTCCAGAAGGCTAGTTGGCATCCAGCGGAGGCCCGCTTACATACTAACTCTTTTCAACAGGAATTGTTGGCAACCTCGAGATTACTTTCATGGGAAGGCAAACAGGAGCTCCGGCCAAAATTTAACCGCATGGCCCGTTTGGGATTGACTTCTGTTGCAGATACCACCCTTGCCAGTCGTAATGTCTTCATATCCTTTCGTACTGCCAGGCGACTTTTCCGAATCCCTCGAGGATACCACAATTTGTGGGAACAGCTTTTGTTAGTCCTCCAGAGCAGGCAACCCTTTCCTGCCCTTGCTGTGGATCGCCCTTGGTAGGACTGGGTCCTGGCAGGCCGGTTGAATTTGGAAAAGGCCTTGGCTAACCAGGTGTACCATCTTGTGATTAAAGATCATCAATGGTTGGTCACTAAAGCCAATACGGTATGGGGGCTGCGGAAATCTCAGTCATGGTGGAAGGCAACTGTGATGGAGGGCTGGGTGAACAAGACTCCTTTCAAATGCAATGTCTTTCTTTGGAGGATAATGATTGGTGGGCTTTCTCTTGCCTCGGCCCTTTCCAAGCGTCGAATCTCTAATGGCAATTGTTTCTTCTGCACCACTACTGTGGAATCGGCCCGTCATCGATTTATCTCTTGCTCTCTTGCGAAGAAAATCTGGTCGTTTTTGTCAGCGGTTTGGCAAGCTGTGGTTGGTTTCTCAATGAGCCCTTTCGATTGGGTTTTTGTACGCCCAAAATACCCGACACCGGCACAGTTGCATATGAAGATCTTGTTCCATTTTCTTAGATACTGGGGATGCTGGCACAACTGGACCACTCGGAATGCCTTTCTTTTTGATTCGGCATCTAATGTTCCCAGACACATTGCCAGGCTTAAAGGCCTTTTGCTTTGATAGATAGATCTCCTTCGGCACTCTGACTTGCTCCCTCGGGAAGACTTACTTCCTTGGCATTTGGCAATTTCCAGTGTGTTTTTGCCATGACTTGTGTACCTCTGTCCGGGTTTTGTACTGACAGTTGACACACGCTAGCTTATAGCCATCGTGTATCTTGTAATCATGTAAACTTGTACCTTTTTTTCATAATTAATACAATTATCTTTTACGAAAAAAAAAGAGAGAGAGAGAGCGATGGTGCCGCCGGCTCGTTCCGCCCTGCCGTCGCCTAGACCTGCGCGCCTTGCCCCTGCAGGACACTGCTTTTCGTGTGGTAAATTGGGGCACTTTATGGGTGAATGCCCAGAGAGGCAACCGTCTTCAGATAATGTGCATGTTGTGCCGCCCATGGATGACATGGTGCTTGATGCTCTGTCACAGGAGGAAACCCAGCCATCCAGTGTTTTGGATAAAGGTAAACAACAGGTTTTGGGTTTGGATTCCCGTAGCAATGACTGAATAGAGGCACGTCCCAAAAAAGGTAAAAAGTTGGATGCTCGCCTGCTGGATTTTGGGCCTACTGTGTCACGGGATTCCATCCGTACGTATATGTGCAGGAAAGAAATGTTCTCTTCACAGCATGCTGTGCGTACTATGGTTCCTTCGGCCCCCCGTAATCAGTCTACGAGGACAGTATATACAGACGGTCTCAAGGGCCCGCTTGCTAAGTTGGCATTTGATTCTAGAGGCAATGTGATTACGCCCTGGGATCGTTGTTATCCCTGTTCCATCCCCAAGATAGTGGATATCCCATCTACCTCTAAAGCTGGCCGGTAGAATTCTTTTGCAGTGTTAGCTGATTTTCTGGATGACGGTGTCCTTGATATTCTAGCAGACAAGGTTAAATCGAGGCAAGCGGTGCCTCGTTCCTGATTTTCTTTTTACAGATATTTGAAGATAGCCACGTGGAATGTGCGAGGCATTTGTTCTCACCATAAGCAACATGCCATGTGGACTGTCTTGCATGAGAATCAGTGGGATGTCTTGTGTGCGGTGGAGCATAAGAGTCACGGTGAAGCAGGAAAAGTTGTGGATTGCCATGGGTTTCGCTTGTTTTATGCAGGGACACATGCTGTGCATTATTCTGGTGTGCTTATGATTGTCCATGAGAAATATCAGCTTGTTCTTATTAAAAATGATGTACAGGGCTGCTTTGTGGTAATTGAAATTTTATTTGAAGGAGAGATCTTATGGTTGCTAGGCCTCTATGCTCCGAATGACCCTTTATCTTGCCGGGATCTTTGGAAGACTTTGCAGAGCACCATGTCACTTGGCAGAAGGGGTTTCTTGATGGGGGATTTCAATATGTGTGTCGACTCTTCACAGTCCACTTCAGGGCATTCGGTGATGGATGCTCCGGAAAGTCGGGCATGGAATGCCTTTGCTCTTGCGGCACTTAAGCAAGATCTACGGTCTTGGTTACAACCTTCATCTCTAGGGTTTACTTTCCATTCCGCACAGTATGCATCTACATGGTCGCAGTTGGACCGAATGTACATCATGCAGGATGATGATTTTCTTCCTGAGATGCTGGAAATGAAAGTTTTGCAGCAATATGCATTGTCGGACCATTTCCTTCTCCAGCTTGAGATACTGGCACAACCCATTGCACCTTTTATGTAGTTGTTGGATAGACTCCCTTTACGTTTCAACTCGTCTTATTTGAAGCATTCAATCTTTCAGGGCTATATGCAGCAATTGATTGAGAGATTTTTATAGGACTTTGCCTCTGAGGGCACAGCTTCTTTTGAACGACTGCTCTCTAATGTGCAACGGGTTGCTCGCCAGTATGGGATCCATCATGCCTCTCTTTGTCGGCAGCGTCGACATGCAGCGGAGGACTTACTGGCTTTGGTTTGTTCGCTGCTAGTGGACACCCTAGATGATGAATTTCTGCTGTCCTTGGCGCAGCGTTTGGCTGATCTTATTAAAGAATTTCAGTTGAAATCCTATCAGCAGGCCAAATTGCACAATTTGATTGACAATTTGCAAGATAGTGCTTGTCAGACTCATAAGTTCTTTCGCGCCGTGCATGCTTCTCCTGCTTGAGAAAATATGACCAGACTCCAGGATTCAGAAGGTCGCATGGTCACTGATCCGCACACCATTGTCAATATATGTAGGAATTATTTTCTGGATCTTCTTGGTTCTTCTCTGTCACCTTCTGACCAGGTTACGCATGCACGTTCAGTCTTCTATGATTTGGTCCGCCATCAGGTTCCACTTGATATGCAAGCTACTTTGGAGGCAGATGTTTGTGAGGAGGAGGTTATGGATGTTTTGTTACACCTGCCTAAGGATAAAAGCCCTGGCTAGGATGGTCTCACCAATGAAATCTTTGAGAGCTCGGCTACCTAACTGGTGAAGCCATTGGCGGCTATGTTTCAGTAGGTTTGGGAAACAAGGGTCATGCCTTCCTCATGGAAAGAAGGCCTTATCAAACTGCTTCCAAAGGTTCCTTCGTCGTCAATGTTGCAACAGTGGAGACCAATTTCTTTGATGGGCTCGATGTATAAAATCTTTTCCAAAGTGCTGGCGAATCGGCTCCACAAGCACCTTTCGGCTATTATGCATCCTCTTCAATATGGTTTCATTAAGGGCCGCAACATTTTGCATAATATCTTAAATGTGCAAATGGCCATTGACTATGCAAGGCACTCTAGTCAGGAAGTGGTATTGATTCAATTGGATCTGGAAAAGGCTTTTGACTATTTAGACTGGTCTTTCATTGCAGAACTTATGTCTGCTATGGGTTTTGGTACTCGGATGTCCCGATTGATCTACACCATTAGTGCTGCGGCTTCTTCGCGCGTTATGCTCAATGGTGGGGTTACAGAGCCATTTGATCTTGCATGCTCGGTGAGACAGGGTTGCCCGTTGAGTCCTCTCTTCTTTGCCCTGGCGACCCACCCGGTTCTTTCAATGTTATCTTCAATGGCAGCTTCTGCTCAGCTGACCGGATTGTCTCTTTCTTTGGGACAACACTTCATTAGCCAATCTTTGGTTGATGATAGCTTTATGATTTTGCGTGCAGACAAGGACAACATTCGCGAGGCATTAGATGTTTGGACGCTCTTTGGTCATGCTTCGGGTCTTCGTATCAATGCCTTCAAATTAGCCATTCTCAGCTGCACGGAGTCTGATTTACAGTCATTGGGCTGGCGGGGTCAGGTTGTTCCCCGTGGCTCCATTGTTAGGCATTTTCGGTACCCTTGGGTGTTGATGTTCGGCCAAAGCAACTACTGGAGTGGATTTCACAGAAACTGGCAGCTAAGTTTATGTATTGGAAGTCGCAAGCGTGGCCCTTCCATGTCCGCCTCAAAGTGGCTCAGACAATTATGTTGCCAATGCTCACATATTTCTTGCCATTGCTGCCGTGGACTCCTACTATCTTGAAGGCTCTCACTCGTCCCATTCGTTTCATGTTATGAAAGAAGGATTCATTGCACGCAGGTATTTCGTGGATTTCGTGGTCACATACATGTACCCCCAAACGCCTAGGTGGTGGAGCTATTTTGGATGCTGAAACTCATACGCTGGCTCTTCGTTGGTCGCTTTTTCGCGCTATGTGCGTGGATCATCACCCGTGGACCATTATAGCCTGTTATTTTCTTGAGGATAGCGGGCTTTGGCATGGTAATACACAACTTCGGGGCTCCTGGTGGCATGTCCTTAATGCAGACTCTCGGTTTTCGAGTACCTCCTCCTCTTTGTTACTACATTTGGTCGGCTCCTGGAAAGTGGTGCTTCAAAAGGCGCGTTGGCATCCAGCGGAGAACCGCTTGCATACGAACTCCTTTCAACTGGAATTGTTGGCAGTCTCGAGATTACTTTCATGGGAAGACAAACATGAGCTCAGACCAAAATTTAACCGCATGGCCCGTTTGGGTGTGACTTCGGATACCACCCTTGCCAGTTGTAATGTCTTCGCATCGTTTCGTACTGCCAGGAGACTTTTCAGAATCCCGCGTGGATACCATGATTTATGGAAACAACTTTTATTAGTGCTTCAAGGCAGGCAACCCTTTCCTGCCCTTGCTGTGGATCATCCTTGGCAAGACTGGGACCTTGCAGGCTGATTGAGTCTGGAAAAGGCCTCTGCTAATTAGGTGTATCATCTTCTGATTAAAGATCATCAATGGTTGGGTGTTAAAGCTAATACTGTATGGGGATTGCGGAAATCTCAGTCATGGTGGAAGGCAACTGTGATGGAGGGTTGGTTGAATAAGACACCTTTCAAATGTAAGGTCTTTCTTTGCCGGGTGATGATTGGTGGTCTTCCTCTTGCCTCGGCCCTTTCCAAGCGTCGAATCTTGAATGGCAATTGTTTCTTTTGTACCACTACTGTGGAATGGGCCTGACATCGATTTATTTCTTGCCTGCTCGCCAAGAATATCTGGTCGCTCTTGTCACAGGTTTGGCGTGTAGTGGTGGGGTCCTCTCTAACCCCTTTCGATTGGGTTTTTGTGCGGCCAAAATACCCCACACCGCCACAGTTGCATATGAAGATCTTATTCCACTTTTTCAGATACTGGGGATGCTGGCACAATTGGACCACTCGGAATGCCTTTCTTTCTGATTCGGCCTCTCATGTACCGAGACACATTGCCCGGCTTAAAGGTCTCTTGCATTTGCAGATAGATCTCATTTGGCACTCGGACTTGCTCCCTCGGGAAGACTTACTTCCTTGGCATTTGGCAATTTCCTCTGGGTCTTTGCCATGACTTGTGTATCTCAGAAAATGGGCAGAAGCTCGAGCCACTCAAAAAAACGATGTACGAACCACCACTTAGTTCTTATGGGAGTAGGTTATCTCTTGATTTGGCTGTTCCATTGAACTTATTAGTGATCAAGGCACACACTTCATCAACGAGGTGATTGCTCATCTCCTATCCACCTTTCTAATCATCCATTGGAAATCCTTACCCTACTACCCTCTAGCGAATGGCCAAGCAGAATCAACAAATAATATTTTGGTAAACCTCTTGACCAAGGTAGTCTCTGCTTCGTGTAGCGACTAGGATAACAAGCTAATGGTAGCCTTATGGGCCTATTGGATAGCCTATAAAACGGATGTGGGACAGACTCCCTTCAAGTTGACCTACGGAACAAAGGCAATTCTATCTGTAGAATTCTTTGTACCTAGCTTGAGAATTGCCATTCAAGAGGGATGGGAGGGGCATGAAGCATGGATGGAACGTCTAGTTGAGCTAGAATGCTCATTGGAAACTTGACTTCTGGCCACCCATGCGCTGACCTATGAAAAGGCATGACACAAGAGCTGGTTTGACAAACACGTCAAGCAACGAGATTTTGAACAAGGAGACTTAGTGTAGTTGTAATCGCTCAAGGAACATAAGCAAAAAATGAAGTTTAGGGGGTTAGGACCTTTCAGAGTCCACACCATAAGCCGAACCGGCAACATGGAACTCGAAACCTTGGAAGGTGAGGGCATAGGCTTTTTTAATGGTAGCCACATAAAAAAGTACTATCCCGTACGCATCCACTTCACAAACCCCCGATGTTAGAAGCCCTTGTCAACGTACGTGTAGCTACCATTACGAAGTGTGAAGTGGAGGATGAGGAGGCAATAACTCCGGCTTGCCTGCGCATGAGCATTACAGCCCAATAGACATGTGCTATTGATGCATTGATTGATGAAGGTGCTGAATTTAATATCTTGACTCATGATCATTGGACTCAAATTGGCAAACCACAGTTACATTCCACAAACACCAAACTCAACCCATTTTGCGGCCGATTGTATGAACTTTTGGGAAAGTGCAAAGTTGCAGTCTGTATCGAGTCTGAAAGCTTGCCAAACACGAAAGATGTAGGTTTGGAATTGCTGTTAGGAGGAATCTTTAAGAAGCAAGCCCACTGTAATGTTGACTATCAGTCACAGCACATCCACCCAGCCATCGGCAACATATGAATTGTCACAGCTTTCAGCAAGGGTTGTACGATACCCCATCACAATTCGCAAAGGCACCGGTAGAGAAACTCACCATTGAGCCTAAGGAGGGGGGTTGTAATTCGTCATCACCCACCAAACCTTAGTACTAGCAAAAAGCCGACCACAAAGCTAAAAATCTTGAATACCAACTCAAATGGATGCCAAAACATCCCAGATTGCCACCTAGGAGCACCCAACCACGCACTCGCAAGGCTAGAAACCTTCCCTTGAAACCTAGGAGGCCTCGAAGCACCTACAGGCATCGATGAATTGTCAAGCCGTGATGGGTCCCCAAGACCTTATTGCAAGCATAACGCTATTACGTGGGTAATACTTGGATTTGGGTACCTAAAGTCAAGATGGCCGAGAACACCACTCAAATGCCACCCTCAAGCTTGACCACATAAAGCATCATGATGAATCAAGTATTAGCATCACAAAAGCCTTTGCCCAAAGGGCCCATTACCCTTCCATAGTAACACGCCACCCATCGCACCGGCCACGCCTAGTACACTACGGTCACACCCCCAGTGGGAACCGCAACCAGAATTGCATCCGTCAGCTACTAAATTGTCAAGCCCAACCAAACCAAAGCCACTTGTTGGCCTTAGACCCTCTTACCAGCGGAGATTCATTCTAACCTTAGCCGTCGACTTAGCTGAGAACACAGGCAATGACTTTTTTGCTTGTCTTAGATGCTTGGATGCCATGTTTACCATGCTGGCTAAGAGCTACGATTGGCTAGACCTGGGTCTTTTGGAAGAGCCTTTAGCAACAAAAGTATGAATGCCACCTTGCTCATGGGAGGAATCGGAATTCTTATTTGCCAAAGCTACCCAAGCGGCCAAGGAGCTCATCATCACCGAGCTTTCCATTGAACAAGCACGCAAATGACGCCTTATCACATCTTATAACAAAAGCAAAGTCCTTACTACGGACCAAGAAATTGAGAAGTTAAAGAAACTCGCGGGCAAGAGCTCCTCTTTCCTACACAAACGGTATGCCCTTTGCCTTCACTAGGCACTAGAAGGATGCCAAGTCATGACAAACGTTGAACAGAGACACACGATCATAACTGCAGAGTATGACCCGATGCATGTAGCTCCAACTTTCTATAGGGTATTGACCACCTATTGTAATCGACCCCTTGAAGACCACGTCAGAGGGCACCCCTACTTAGATCGAATTCTCACTGAGGAGGAGCTACACATTGCAAGTCAAATCAACTCCGGTGACTTCTTCATGGATGTTCTCACCTATATCACTTAAGTAGGCATCTGTCCTTGCGACATGGATCACTATGCTAATTTAGGATACAATCCGAACTTCTACGATTGGTTCATGCAAAAGTAAAACCCTGCAACCAAGCATTGAATGCCCTTGACCTCTCAAACCTTAATCTTAGGAAGGATTCTTCTTTCCGTAGGGGGAGGAGGTAAGGTGGAAATAAGAATAAAACTCAAAAGCAAATGGAAACAAATCAAAACCAGTTCATGATTAAGAAAAAAGGGTCGTAAAATTTTGGGATGTATGGACTGCTTAAGGAAGAAGTTTAATCCTATAATTAAGTATTTCAATTCCGCAAGCATGTGATCTTTGTCCTTTGCAAATAATTGTTTTGAAAAGCACTAATGGTGAACATGGCTTCATGACAAGCACCTAGCACGGCCAGGCCAAGACAAAGCCAGAAAGTTGCCGTTTTTGGAAGAAGAGCAGGCAAAATATGGCCTTATTGTGTAAACAAGGGCCTTTAACCAGCTCAAGTTTAAGCATGTGTTGAACCTGGAGGATGTTGCTATGGAGGAACAAGCAGTGAAGTAGATTGTCGAACAATGCCATCTGCAAAAGTACATGGAAGTAGTTGGCAAAGTTGTCAACTATGAGAAGTGTGCGGAATTTCTTTGGACCTTTGGTAGAAACTATGGCACGGTGATGGTGCGGGAAAGAGAAGAAACCCACCAGGTCTAGATCGAGTTAACCCCAGAGTTGGTGGAGAAAGCATTGGGCCTACCCAATAAGGTGGAAAAGCGGCCGAAGAGAGATGTGTACACCATGTTAGGGATGGGCAAGGCGGTGGTCCATACAAACGATGGCATAAATTTGGCAGACATCCCCGATCCAAACTCTAGCTCTAGGCCAAGATGATGAACGCACTGTTCTCTAGTCATAGGTACAACTCAATAATGAGCTGAATCAACGTGCCTATGCTGGAGAGCATTGCTGTAGGATCCCTTGATGAAGTGAACCTAAATGGCTTTGTGCGAAAGACCATTGAGTCTTCAGCAAAAGCACTTGCAACAGAAGGGAGACTAGTTGGAGGAGAGTCCCTTGCTACCAAAGCAAAAAGAAAAGCGTCGTTCTCATAGGCCTCTACTATCGGATTTGGTGGGGTTTGGATAACCATAATAAGGGAAGCATTGGGGGAAGGACGGGGGGAAGGAGTTGGAGAAACATCAGAAAGGTCACCTCCTCACCACGAAGAACAGCCACACTCTAGTGAAAGGATGGTGAGCAAGGATGAGGAAGAAGAACGAGAAATACAAAGTAGCCAATGGAAACCCAAAAAACCAAAGAAGAAGGATTCACAAGTTTGAGGAGGAAGGCAGGAAAAAAGAAACAATGGACTTACAAAAAACTAAAAGAGAGGCTAAGAAGGAAGAGGAAGAGAGGAAGAAGAAAGAAACGGAGTCGGAGGGATTGGAGGAAGAATCAAGAGAATTTGAGGAGTGGAAAAGGAAGGAAGACGAAGACATGGCTCTGGCAACACGCCTATCTATAGAGCAATTATGCAGGCAGGATGAGTTGGGCGCCATGAGTCCGTCTAGAGAGGAGGGCCCGAGCTCAAGCACACTAGTGCTGGAAATCATGCTAACTGCAGTGAAGGAAGGCAAGGGCTGTCAAAAGATGACGCACCAGTGAGACAATAGGATTTGGGGGGGAGGAACACGGAGTGAACTTGGCAAACATGAAGAAGAGAAGAAAAGAGAGAAGAAACTCTAATGAATGGATGATGAATGGAATGATGAAGTTTTGAATCATGGCTCTGGCAACACGCCTATCTATAGAGCAATTATGCAGGCAGGATGAGTTGGGCGCCATGAGTCCGTCTAGAGAGGAGGGCCCGAGCTCAAGCACACTAGTGCTGGAAATCACGCTAACTGCAGTGAAGGAAGGCAAGGGCTGTCAAAAGATGACGCACCAGTGAGACAATAGGATTTGGGGGGGAGGAACACGGAGTGAACTTGGCAAACATGAAGAAGAGAAGAAAAGAGAGAAGAAACTCTAATGAATGGATGATGAATGGAATGATGAAGTTTTGAATCATGGAGTGAATGTGATACAAGGGAACAAGGGTGCCATAGCACAAGGAAGATGATGAAGACAACCATGAACCACAAACCACAATGTCCTCCTAATGGGGTGTGAGGGTAGTGGAGAGGTTGGAGAGGAGAGGTGACGGACTGAATGACTCAGCCGTGAGGAATGAATGAGAGAGTGGCCTATAAATAGGCACAATCAGTCTAAGATGGTGCCTCTTTTTGGGGCTGCAAACCCTAAACACAAACCCTAAATGCAAAACGTAGAAATACAAAAACGCAAACTGCGGGTGAAGGGTTTCTCAACATCCCCTCCGAGGTCCAGAAAGGAGAACAAGAGAAGAGTGAGGTGGAGATACAATGCTATATGCTGAAGAATGCTCATGCAATAGGTACCACTTGGACAGTGTCCCTCGTGGGAAAATTGTTCACTTGCCCAAGCGCCCTAGTGTAAAGATGATGAAAACATGCAATGCATAGGAGGAATGTCGGACTTTGTGTGGTGCCGAGAACCATAAGGATATGTTCGTATTCGATCTCGGGAGATGGCTCCAAGTTGACCAAGGGACGAAGAAGATCCACCCTATAATCTGAGAATACCACTTGAAAGGAAACCTTTGAAGATAGTCAGGAGACTAGATGAGTTGTAGAACCCAAAACTCAACCTTGGGAGAGAAGCCACTAGCTCCATGACTCCATGTTGGAAGGAATATGAAGGCCTAGCCACCAAGTCGCTACTGAAGACCCAAGGGCCTCGATCTAAGTAGATCCTGTAGATCCTAGGTATGAGTAGAGGAAATGATTGCTCAAAGGAGAGCTATTCCTCGAAAGTGAAAGGTGGTGGTATGTGAAGAACTTCATGGCTCTAACTGGGCTCTAAGACCTTCCAAGGCGAAGTAAGAAAATCCCCCTTTGAATCCTAGTTTGAGAGAGAAAGGGAATCCAACCATTCATGGCTAACGGACTCCGAAGCATTTGATGATGAAGGAAGTGCCGCGGTTGTGCCGAAGAAGGTATCTTGGGCTCGGAAGAAGAAGCCAGAAAGCACCCAGAAGTGGCCTCTCAAACCTGAGTGGAAGAGGGTGGGGAAGAAGGAGGTTCAGGATGAGCCAAGGGTAGGGAATAGTCGCAGGCTCTTAGGAGAGTGGATTGTGGAGGAGATGTGGGCCGTGGAAGCCACTGTACCTGGAAGTGGGTGGAGGAAACCTCCACGCAATGGGGTGGTCTCCAGGAGCACTTATCGCCTTGGAAGATCTTAGAGCCTCCGTGTGCTCGAAAGGACTTAGTGCGCGTCGGATGCAGCTTATTGCATCGAGCATAATACTCTGATAGCCGATGCAGAATGATCTCTATGGCCCAGAAAGGAGTGGTGGCACAAGGAGTGCTTGGTGGAAGATGCATATACTCCGGAGGGATGGGGAGCAAAGGTCGAAGTTGACAGTCTTCGGTGGGATGATTGTTCGTGCCGCAGTAGGAACACCCAGTAGACTGGCAATTTGTTGGTGGAGACGCCATGGTACCGGGGTGGCAAATTGGAGAAGGGAGGGTGGGAGGAAGAAAAAGGATATCTCCCAATGTGCAGTGGAAATGATAGAGAAATCAAATGTTGATGCCGAATCCACCACTGGTCTTTGTCTTCTCTGATGAGGAGGAGAAACAAAGACTAAAAACGCAGGAAAAAACATCACAGTAGTCAATATGCTGAAATCAGCTCCAAATAGTGAGTGGTAGGCTGGAAATAGGCACCGAACTGTTAAATACAGCAATGGCTAGCTTGGATGGTGATGTTCTCCACGTCCGGGGTGTGGGCAGCAAGCTGAAATACCTGAAATTTGCAAAGACGAGATTATTTTCTGAATGGAGAGTGATTAGGAACAGTCACTCTTCTGTAAACAGCTGCAAATTGTGGGTGGAAGGTTGGAAACAGGCGCCAGATTGTAGATGACAGCAAGGGACAAGTGAGAGTGCGATGTCCTTCGCCAAAGGGGTGTGGGCAGCAAGCTTTAAACACTTGAAACATGCAAAAACGAGATTTTGATGCAGCGGAAGAAGAAGAGAAGTGGATGTTGAACCTGCCACCGGTCTTTGCTATCATTGGAGTGGAGGATCTGTGCCACTATTTGAGTAGATCCAGCTTTGATACCATGTCAAAAGATGATGTACCAGCGAGACAATAGGGTTTGCGGGGAGGAACATGGAGTGAACTCGGCAAACATGGAGAAGAGAAGATAAGAGAGAAGAAACTCTAATGAATGGAATGATGAAGTTTTGAACCATGGAGTGAATGTGATACAAGGGAACAAGGGCATCGTAGCATAAGGAAGATGATGAAGACAGCCACGAACCACGAACCACAATGTGCTCCTAAAGGGGTGTGAGGGTAGTGGAGAGGCTAGAGAGAAGAGGCGACGGACTGAACGAATTAGCCGTGAGGAATGAATGAGAGAGTGGCCTATAAATAGGCACAATGAGTCTAGGATGGCGCCTCTTTTTGGGACTACAAACCCTAAACGCCAACCCTAAACGCAAAACACAGAAACACAAATTGTGGGTGAAGGGTTTCTCAACAAGGGCAAGGCCCTGATTGATCCCACTCCTATCCTCATAATGCCCGCCACTCCCACAATTATATCCGCACCTAGCTCCACGGCCAAAGTGGAGAAGAAGGCACAAAAGACGAATAAAAAATACCTTGCATCGGAGAGGACGGAAGAGTTTGAAAAAAATGGAAAATACTCCGGATCTTGCTCTCCAAGAGGGGGGACCCATCCTTGATGGAGGTCTCAACGACCCTGCAACATCATCAGACTTACGCGCAACATCTGAAGAGTGAAAATCATGCATACCTTCGTTCAAAAGCTTTTCTTGAAGGGCAATCCTTCGGTCGAGCTCCTCAATCTTCTTTCGTCGATAGGCTATGATCAGTTTATATTCTTTAGAGGTTATCTTGCCTATCTTTTCTTCCATGTACTCAGATGTGTCATCCACCATGTCGGAACTTTGTGGAGCAAGCTGATCGGCCCACTCTCGCTCGGTTCTCGGCATAGGCTGTTCTGGAGAGTGAATCGGTGTTGATGTGTTCGAAGTCATTTGAACCTACTGTTGTTTTTGCTTCTTGCGAAGAGCTCTCAGATCAAAGGCCTAGGTTTCTCAAACAGTACCAGGCTCTGATACCATGTAAAGAAAATACCCTAACACAGAAGCATAAACGGAAACTGTACGACAAAGCACAGACTGATAAAAGAACATTGTTAGGGTAACTTAGAGACAATGAACACAGTTAATAAATGAAATGATATGACTACTAATAATAGGATGCTCATGCAGCAAACACACTATGCTGTGAATGAATACTGAACCTCAAACTCCTGTATCTTAAAGGATCAGGACAGGGGTAATGAGCTGGAGAGTGTGTCGTACTCCGAACGGATTCCGAATCGTAGCAAGGTAGCCTCCGGATGTCGAACACTAGCAAATGCAGCAGCGAGAAGCTGGATTTGATGTAGATAGCAGTGAGGAGAGAGAAAGACTAAAAACGCAGGCAACAGGTGAGAGAAAGACTAAAAACGCAGGCAGGACAGCCTGCAAGAGAGAGAAAGACTAAAAAGACAGGCAGTAGGTGAGAGAAAGACTAAAAATGTAGGCAGGACAACCTACAGGAGAGAAAAACTGCAGCGACTGCAGCAGGAGAGAAAACTGTCAAGGCGACAGCTGGGGCCTGCAAACGCAGCAATTTGCTGACGTGGCAGGCTGTACGACAGCAGTGCACATGAACAGCAGTCAGTCGCCAGGTAGAAACAGTAGCAATCAGCGTGTGGAGGGCTGGAAATAGGCGCCAGATTGTAGGGAATCAGTGATGGATAGCAAGGGCTGAGATGTCCTCCGCGAACGGGGTGTGGGCAGCAAGCTGATAACACCTAAAAGCTGCAAAAACGAGATTGGGGGAAGAGTGGAGGGCTGGCTGCCAATTTATAGAAAATTAGGGTTCTAGATCCTCTCCCACTAAACTCTCTCGATCCGCTCCCTGTTTTAGGGCTTGGCTAAAATAAGCCTAAAATAAGCATGTTTTGGGGCCATTTAAGTGGCTAAGAGCAATTCTTAGCACAACGGGCAGCCGTGTGGGGGGTGGGTATGGTGGGGGGGGACATCGTGGGGGGGGGGAGGGGGGGGGGGGGGGAGATGGTGGGGGACGACGTTTGGGGGAGGGGCAGGATGGTGGCAGGGAAGTAGGCAGGGCGGCGCGAGGGGGAGGCAGGGGGCTGGCGCGGTGGAAGAGTCGTGGGCGGGGGGAGCTCGCTATAGGGCGATGGTTGGGGGAGGGGGCGCGATGGCAATGGCCAGTGGAGACCGGGGCAGGCGCGAGCAGTCAGGGTGGGGGGCAGCAGTATGACATGATGGGCGTGGAGCTTGCCATTGCTGAAAATTGAGATTTCAATGACAATGTGGGTCAAATAATGCAAACAATAGAATAGACTGTGACAGAAGTCTGTCAACAGAAAAAAATAAATCTTTTTGCAACAAAAGTTCCCCAACGAGGTATGCAAAGGTACTCCAAAGTTTTTTATAGCATTTGGCTGTGAAAAATGTAATTGCTCTCCTCGAAATTCTTCTCACTCCAAATGGTGGAGAAAATCTGGATCTCACTCTTACAAACAACACTGGCATTCTCGTCAGTCAAAGTCTTAGAATAGATAGAACAATAATAGGTATCACAAGTTCGAGTCCTAGAAGAAGTTTCCTTCTAGGAAATCAAAAGATGTAAAATGTTAAATTTTTGGCAATCTGAACCACTTGCCTAACGAATGTCCACAAAGAGGCAAAGATCAGACAAGAGCCGAAGGGGAACGGAAGGTAAATAATCTCCATCACTATTTATCAGATGATGATTCTTTTGACACAAGTATTACATATTCATTGTATGAAGAATACGATTCATATATCGATTGGTCTCCCGAGTTAGCATCAGAAATTTCATCAGACTTAGTAGCTTTAGATGTCCCCCTTATAGACTCAAACTCAGACTCAGACTCAGAATGGTCTGATGATCTTAGTAGTTTACCTGATGAATATGATGATGAGGACTATGCAGCTGATTCCTCTTCCTATTTAAATTCACATGATGATGAGGAAATTGTCAGTAATGTTTCTTTCCATTCCACCTTTTCTACTTCTCATTGGGAAGAAAATCAGAGTGCTGCATGATGATCAAAATGATGAAGATTTGGGTAAAATCCAAACTATCAATGCACATCATATTTCCTCTTCATTTAATATGAAAGGCAAAGTATTTTCCCTCTACTTCTAGAGATTCTCCTGGATTCCATATAAAGACAACCAAGGCCAAAGATCTCTCTTTCCAAGAAGATTCCGACAACAATGAAACTAGTAGTTTTGTTGAGTCTTCTTTCAAAGGTAAAAATAAACAAAAAGAGAAAATCAAAGCAGAATTGTATTTTAACCCTCATGACTTTCCTAAAACAGGAACCTTGAGCTCAGACATGTTCAAGAAAGCGAATGTGTTTATTCCCCACAAGCTTGAACAAATGCACAAACCACAAACTCTTCAACAATTCATGGATAGTTTTACTAAGAATTCTACAAAAACCAACAGAGAACTTACTGCAGTAATAGAAGCATCCCAAGCTATGCAAGTTCAACTCCAAACTCTTTGCAAAAGCTTTAAAAGGGTTTTAAGGACTCCAAAATATATTGCTCAAGCCACCATAGGAGTATTACAGAAACTCACTACTTCTCTTCCTCAATCTCCTGAAATTTCTCCCATTGATTGTGGTTCTTCTATGAAGACAATCAACCAAATGAGGACGACAATAAAACACTACAGACATTAGCTCAATATTAATGCATTGGAGGGAGGTGGCCCAATTCCAACGATTAGTGTCAAGTTACGCTCATTAGGAAAGTTCAATTTGTTTATTGATACTTTTGTCCATACTAGTTCCAGCTTGACAATTGCTCCTTTTAAGCTTTTCCTACAAGATGTGGTTGAACACAGTAGTCCTACTATAGTGGAGGTATCCAATAATAAGAAGATTACTCTCTCCACTATAACCAAGGCTTTTCTGTATCTAGGAGAGATGAAATTACCCATTGAAATTCAACTGATGAAACAAATGAGGTATGATTTGCTTCTTGGCATGGATGTGCTTCAGCATTTAGTCCCTTAGACTTTCTGGACAGAACACATTTCTTTTTCTTACTTAGGAAAAAAGACTAGCATTCCTTTGCTAGAAAAGGTTGGCCGCATTATCTATACTATTTCTCAACCTCCTGCTCATGTAAAGATAGAACACACAGAAATTTGGCTTCAACAAGAACTACAAAAATACCAAGAGGACATGCCTCTGTGAAACCGAGTTCGTTTATTTCTTGCGCCGTCAGGCCTACCTGTGCAAGATATATTCTTTGCTCCTCCAGGCTCTGCGGCGGGCCTCCTAGCTGCAGTGGCACATGCAGGCCTGCTGTTAGAGCTCTGCATGCAATGGTTAGCTTCTTCTGTAGCTGATCATTGGCTTCGTCTCCTTCCGGTTTGGTGGAGTGGAGCAGTGTACTGAGGAAGGCATGGAGAGCTGGGCCGCCTCTGCTTGATTCTCAGCCAGCACCCTATCTCCTTCGGCTTTGGCCAGCCGGCGTGCCAAGTCCCGTATTCTCCCCTCATTGTGATCAGCCCATTCTTTTGCTCTTTTTTCCATATCTCCCAGGTTCTCCCCCTGATGGAGGGTCATAGCGATGAGTTGTTGCTGCTGGGCCTCGAGCTCACGGTGCAGGTGGGACTACTCCTGGCGTTCATCGGCGATGTGTGCATTGAGCTGGTCCAGCTTCACTTGCATCCTTCGCACCTGCTCTTCTCTTAACTGGTCCAGCTCTGCAGCCTCCTGTCTAATCTTGTCAAGCTAGCTTTGTGCTTCCAGGTTGATTGCAGAGAGCTGCTCGTTCTTGCGCCGCAGGTGAGCATTGGTCTCCCTTTCCCCGTTGAGACGCTCCATCAAGATTTTTCTCCTTCCTTCCCAAGCCACGTCACGTTCCTTCAGGGCCTGTTTTTTGGTACGAATTGGTACGGATACATACCATACAGTACGGTATAAACGTTACGGAACGAACTAGTCCGGGCATGGTAAGAATGCAACTATGCACTGAACATATGTGTTAGAAAGAAACTTTAGAGCATTAGGTCTTTGTTATGGAGACACCTTTAATATAGGTTGTTGCTACTGCAATACAATAGTGTTAGATTGTTTTGGAAGAATAGAAGGATCTTGGGGAAGCACAGTGGTTTTTTCTTTGATGTTATGTACTATCAAAGGTTTAAGAGGTACCGGCTCTTTCTTATGGAGAGATTGTATATCTAGTTGCCATTCGTGAGGAAGCGTGATCTCAGACCAATTTACACATTTTGGAAGAAACCTTTGGGTACTCTCATCAACTTTCATGATAATGGTTTGACCTTTATCCTTATCACTATTGATTCCTTCTAATACCCTAGGGATGGCTAATGATATGCACCTAAAAACCATATGATATTGGATAGCTAAATGTGTAGAAGAAATTCTCATATGCAAACTTGAAGTTCTCACATGCAACTCCTACTATCATGTCCATAATTTCTTTATGTTAGGTGACTTATATTGCTGCCATACATGAGACATTAAGACCACAAGGAAAGAGAGGGATTATGCCTATAGCTATGTAACCAATATGCAAATAAGTATATTTTGTATGAGTTTTTTGAATGTTATGTGTGACTAAAGAGAGAGGATTTACATGTTGGTCATTAAAAGTAGAATCACCAATAGTAAGTATACCTTGATCTCCAATGTATAGAGGTGGAAGCTCAAAATTTGAAGACAATATTCTCATCATAAATGTTAGCTGCACCAATCTGTGGAAGTATCAATTTAGTGCTTGGACTAACTTCATCCATAATAATGGTTGAATTGCCCAAGGATTTGTAACGCTCAAATAAGCTCTTGAATGCTGAGGTAAAGGTATTCTGCATTGTAGAAGCCATAAGAATCACTCAACGGAAGAGGATTTGTGCACTCCTCCAAAAGCCAAAACCTTACAAGCCTCATGCCTCACACTCTTCTGGGAAACGGCAAACGGTATTAATGGCTACACGGAGTATAGCAACCTCACAATATCACTGATTACCTTTCACAGCTCCGGGCTTAGTAATCGTAAAATACACGGCTCTGATACCAGGCATAGAGAGCACAACGGAACATGGAACAGAGAGCGTACAACCTGAGAGAGAATTCAAAATGAGAGACAAAATATGAAGCAGAGTAGACTTATATTGCAACTTGAGAATGAGTTATAAGTATGGTTAGTTTGCTTCTTTGCTTATGTCTTGTTATGTGTCTTGTGAGAGGATCCTTATATAGAGGTTTTTGATACAAATGAATAAGGAAGGTTAGTGAGGTATGAGTCATACACCACTTTGTTAGTGGAGAATAATATACAAAAACTAAGTGGGTACTGTGTTAGGTATACGGGAAAGTAAATCGGCCAACACATTATCTTTGCCAACGATATGCTCGAAAGTAACATCTAGCTCATAAAAAAGAGAGACCACCTAAGTAGCCTTTTGTTACCAATTTCTGTAGGTGCCTTTTTTGTAAGATATCCACGCATATGGTGCAGATCTGTGCATATAGTGAAAGGAACAAATTCAACAAAAATTTCGAATGCTTTGATGGCTTTGATGATGCCTAATATTTCCCGCTGATATGATGGGTAATGCTTTTGTGTTGGGAAAAAAATGCCAGAAGCATAGGGGCAACTTTGAAGTTGCTTCTTTTTCTTGTTTGGCTTTGTGAATGTTGGTATTTCTTCATATAGAACATTGTATCCCATTCGATGTTTGATGCAGTTGTATAAACAATTAAGGGATAACCTATTGGGAGATGGAGAGGAGGCAGCTTTTCGATAAAGGATTTGATTTGTTGGAGGGCTATTGTGTGGAGAGATTTCCATTCAAATTTAGTTTTCCTAAGTAGAGGACAAATATCTTGAGTATATAAAGCAAGATTGGGAGTAGAGAAATTAATCTAGTTTAAGGAGCTTGAGAGTTGTTGAAGCATTTTTACATTTGGAAGGGTGTTTGGAATATCTAAAATTTTCTTAAGGACATATAAACGTTTGAACAAGTTCTTAATTCGACAAGGTCATCCGATTCCTAAGCCTAGAGGTTTGTCTTCTTCAAATGATTTTGAAGCAGGCCCTTCAGATACAAGACTATCTTCTATAACAAACTTATCTCCAGATTGCATTTGTAAAGCTAAAGCAGTCCCTCTCAGCAAAAGGTATATTAAGCTTGTAGAGCAATGATTGTATGAATATAAGGAGATGATATTTGAAGATTCCTCTATAGAAGATTAGCAAAAGGCTTTTGATGAAGTTGATAACCTTGCAGTCAAAAGCCTTTTGGTAATCTTCTGTAGACCAGTCTTCAAACATCATCTCCATAAATTCATCCAATTATTGCTCTACAGGCTTAGTATACCTTTTGCTAAGCGGAAGTGCTTTAGCTTTACCAATGCAATCGGGAAGCAAAGAAAGTAGATGACACAAAACCTAAGAGCTAGAGCACTCTTGCTTAGTAGGACAACATAAAATTGCCCCTCAAGGTGAGTGCCCCTTCTGATATTTCTTTAATATTGAAGATGAACCTTTACACGTATCACTTATGACCTGGCCATGCGATCGACATAGCTATCAGAAACTTCTAGTCTTTTTGCTAATGATTCCTCACATGCCTTGACCAAATTTACTCCAATTGCTATGTCCTCGCTTTAACCAACCTTGAGCAATGAGCTTTGAATCTATCTAAATTACATACTCAAACCAGTGTATCTTCAAGCTTACATACCTGCGATCACTCCAATGTTGACCAACATGACATCGAATAATGCATCCATGGCCTCTCATTACTACCACAATGAATGAGGATTCACACGAATCTCACTCCCAGACCAATTCAATTCATCAAATGAGGACCACCCTTGATTATCCAACAATCTTAGAGCCTTGTCCTCATAGAAACAGGAAACGGCCGGAACGGCCCCCCGGCACGCAGAATTGCTTTCTCCGTCACGAAGCTGTCATGGGATGCATTGTGAATTGGTGGAACGTTCCCTGTCCTGTTTCAGATAGGGAATGCCATGTGGCACCCACTACATGGCACCCACTTACCTTCGGCCAGCCGCTGCTCCTGCTTGATCGTTTGTGACAACGCGTTTCGCCCACTTCTCTCCTGTGTGTTGCTTCCGCCCGAGATTGTTTGCCCGTTCCCGCCCCCAGTGACCAGTCCGCACGGCGGCCGTTCCCTGTTGCCCTATCAGTTGCCAGCTGCCAGTCCCCCTGTCTCCTACCTCCTACCTCCAACCTCTCTTCTTTCTTCTTCCTTCTCTTTCTTCGCTTCCTTATCCCTTCTCTTCTTCCTTCTTCCTTGGACGTTCTCCCTTCTCTTCCTTCTTCTCCTCTTCTCTGGAGTCTTCCTTCCTTCTCCAAGTTCCAAGTTTTTGATTCTTCTCCTCTTCTCTTCTTCGTCTCCCTTCTCTCCTTTTTCCTTCTCTCTTGACTCTTGACTCTTGAGCCTTCTCCCTTCTCTGGAGACTCAAGTTCTCACTTCTCTTGAGCCATTTTTATTTCAATTTTCAGCCTGAAATGGCTTCATCTTCCCGCCCCACTCGTTGGGCTGGTGGTCGAGGAAGAAGGTCCGATGATTAGTCATGGTGGGAAGGAGTAAATGCTGACTGTCCATTGAGTGGTAAAGGATCTCGACCATGGACTTGCAAGCTTTGCCCATACAAGCGAACTAGTGGAGCAAACAAGGTAATCCATTGAGCTAAGCATTTATATTTTGGATTTTTATTGATTTTAATTTTTCAAAGTTACTTAAGTATTAGAATATGGAATACCAATTGCCACTTGTTCTGTTTTATGCATAATCAGGTGTGAGCTCATCTCCTACATGAGCCAAATTCAGAGGTACAGTTTTGTCTGAATGAGACCTTGGAGAAGCAAAGGGAGCTTCATGACCATGTAGTAGGTCAACAAGCTTATCTTGCATCTAGACCACGATGTGTTGCAGTTGACCTTGCAACTTTTGTGACACCATCTCCATCAGATGTATCTAGAGCAGGGTCAGTATCATGAAGTGCTACCTCCACACCTACTGAAGGCATTGCATCAGCCATGGCTTTTGTAGGGAAAGGTTAGGCACGGAGATCGAGGTAGACAGACCTTACGCGCAATGAGAGAGACAGAGAGAGTACGAGTGAGCAGAGTAGAGAGTGAACACGTTTTTTGGTACAATGACGAGTGTACCACTTTAGGTTTTTAGATAGATATATGTATGAAAGTACAATGTGCTAAGGGTGTGTTTACACCCATGCACATATAAAAGGCACGATGGCCCTTTATTCCCAAGAACCTTCCACCTAAAGGCAATGTGCCTTAAGAGGAGAAAAGAATCAACTAAGTCTAAGTATGTACAAAGCTGAAATGAATATATCTATCCAACTCCCATCATCTGTTGGCAATGAGTAAACCGCTCTGCTGGAAGACCCTTCGTAAGGAGGTCTGCAGGGTTATCATCTGTATGCACTTTGACAAGCTCAATGCTCTTGCTGTCAAGTACATCTCTAATGAAGTGGTACTTCACTTGTATGTGCTTTGTCTTTGCATGAAAGACAGGATTCCGTGCTAGCATGATAGCACTCTGACTATCACAATGGAGAACAAGTAACTCTGTGATGCCAAGCTCTCCCACCAGACGTGAAAGCCATAAAGCCTCCTTACATGCCTTAGTGGCAGCTACATACTCTGCCTCTGTAGTAGACAATGCAATACACTTTTGTAGCTTGGAGATCCAAGAGACTGCTCCTCCTGTGAAAGTAAACACATATCCAGAAGTGGACTTCTTGCAATCCGCATGACCAGCATAGTCTGCATCTGTAAAGCCAACAAGACATGCCTTCTGCTTTCCAAAGCAGATGCACAACTCCTTTGTGCCTTTGAGGTATCTCATAATACCTTTTACTGTATCCCAATGCTTCTTGCCAGGGGTTGCCATGTATCTGCTAACTACTTCCACTGCAAAAGCAATGTCAGGACGTGTAGTAACCATAGCATGCATCAAACTGCCAATAGCTGAAGCATATGGTATCTTGGCCATTTTAGCCTTCTCATCATCAGATGTAGGGCTGTCCTCTATACCGAGTTTCATATATGGAGGCAATGGAACCCCAATCTCCCCCCCCCCATATTGAAACGCTGCAAAACTTTTGAGATATACTCCTGCTGAGATAGATAGAGTAAGCCTTTCGATCTATCTCTGAGTATTTACATACCAAGAATGTGATCTGTATCACCAAGATCCTTCATGTCAAAGTTGCCATGAAGACTTTGCTTTAGTGAAGGTATGAATATCCTTGCCAGCAATTAGCATGTCATCTACATACAAAACCAAGATAATCAAGCTGCCATCTACTGCCTTCTTGGTTTACAAGCAGTGATCCACTTGACTTCTATGAAAGCCTTGGGACTGCATGAATGTATCAAACTTATGATACCATTCTCTTGGTGCTTGTTTCAGCCCATACAAACTCCTTTTGAGTTTATATACCATTTTTTCTTTCCCTTGTTCAACAAACCCTTTAGGCTGCTGCATATATATATCTTCATGCAGATCACCATGTAAAAATGCAGTCTTTACATCCATCTGTATGAGCTCCATATCCTCAACTGCAACCAAACCCAAAATGGTTCTCAATGTAGTCATCTTGACAATAGGAGAGAAAATCTCATCAAAGGCAATTCCATGCTCCTGCTTGTACCCCTTTGCAACCAATCTTGCTTTGTACTTGGGTGAGGAACCATAAGTGACCTTCATTTTGTAAACCCATTTGCATGGAAGGGTTTCTTGACCTTTAGGCAACTGCACCAAGTCCCATGTGCCATTTTTTTCAAGAGATTCCATCTCTGACAGCATGGCTTTATACCATTTCTTGTTGTCCTGTCTGTCCATTGCTTCCTTGAAGCAAGACGGTTCACCACAGTTTGTCAACATGACATACTTAACCACATTAATTGCACTAGGAACAAATTTGTCAGGTTGTCTAGTAGCCCTAGACGATCTCCTAACCTACTGGTCATTGTTTGCTGGCTGTTCCTGCAAATTTCCATTTTCAGCATGCTGTCTTGGCATTTCAGCCTGCAAATCAGCATTAACAGCTTGCTGTCTTGGCTGTTCCTGCACATGTAATGGCTCATTTTCATGGGCAATAGCTGGCTGATCATTTCCAGCATCATTTCCTGTATTTACAGGTTCATTTACAGCAGGTATTTGCTGTTGTACAGCGGGCACATTTTGCTGTCCAAAAGGTATTTCTTCCCGGAATACAACCCTACGGACCTCTTGAGTCTTTTCGGACTGTTTGTGCATGCGATCTTCCCGGAAGATAACGTCATTGCTGCATACTATTTTCCTTTTCTCGGGATCCCATAATTTATACCCCATTTCACCCTCGTCACCATATCCTAGGAAAATGCATTTACAGGACTTTGGCCCAAGTTTGCTGCGTTTTTCTTTATGAATGTGCACAAAAGCCTCACAACCAAACACTTTCAGATGAGCATATGAAGGTGGCTTGCCCGACCACACTTCGTGGGGAACACCCCCCCCCAAAGACCTGTTTGGTGATCGATTAATCAAATGAACGGCTGTCATAACAGGCTCTATCCAAAAACCATGGGGTAATGCAGCATGAGACAGCATCATACAGACCTTATCCTGTATGGTCCGATCCATACGCTCTGCAACTCCATTTTGGGGTGGATTATGAGGGGCAGTGAGCTCCCTCTTTATCCCTTTGCTGCCACAAAATGCCTGAAAGGCTTTGGATAAATATTCCCCACCATTGTCAGAGCGAAGACATGTAAGTGTCTTATCTGTCTGATTTTCTGCCAATGCTAAGAATTTTTTAAACTTGTCAAGCACCTCATCCTTGCTACGAATAGGTAAACCCATACTTTCCGTGTAGCATCATCGACAAAGGTGACAAAATATTTCTTTCCCCCTAAAGATAATCCTGGCATTTGACATACATCCGAATGTACTAACTCTAGAGGAAAAGATTTCAAAGAAATAGACTTTTTGTGAGAAGTCTGTGTATGTTTGCCATAAATACAATGATCACAGTGTTCAAAATCAGCACAATGAAGACAAGGCAAGTAACCCAAACGAGAAAGCACTTTCATTCCTGTTTGACTTATGTGTCCCAACCGGCCATGCCACAAAGAAACACTTGGCTGCTCGGTCACGGCAACAACATAGTCACATACACTAGATACATGAAGTGGATACAACGTATCACTCTTGCAACCTCTGGCAATAATCCTAGATCCCTTACAGATCTTCCATTTTCCATCACCAAAGGTGGTATGAAAACCATCATCATCTAGTTGCCTTGTGCTAATCAAGCTCTTCTTGAGCTGAGGTACATGCCGTACATGCTGAAGTGTAAAGACAGAGCCATGCTGAAATTGTAACTGCACACTGCCAATACCTGCAATCTCACATGCATAGTTGTCCCCAAGATGGACAACACCATGTCGACCCCTTGTATAGGTGGAAAACCACTCAGGATGAGGGGTGACATGAAAGGAAGCATTTGAATCAAGAATCCAGGTATGCATGTGATCATCTGTATTTGCAAGTAGAGCATGTGCACCAAAATGTGAAGAGACAAAGAGTACATCACTCCCAGTGTTACTGTCATGAATGACTACATTCACCTCTTCAATTTTTACACTGCTCTTCTTAGGCTGACTGTTCTTTTTCTCTTCCTTGCAATCATTTGTTTTCTTGCCTTTTCCTTTCTTTTTCTTCCATTTGTAGCAGTCACGTTTAAAGTGACCCTTCTTGCCATAATGATGGCATTCAAAATCTTTGCCACGTGATTTACTGCGTCCCTTGCCATCATATTTGCCCTTTTGTTGTGATCTGCCCCTAGTATGCAAAGCACTGGAAGACTTACTGGATGCATTGTTCTATCGATTCATCTCTTCCATAAGTAGAGTACTCTCTACATCAACATACAAAAGGATCACATTAGAATTGCACATAGCAGTCCTGAATGTATCCCAACTCTCTGGTAGAGTGCAAAGTAAGAAAGTAGCCTTAAATTCCTCATCAATCATGAACTTCAAGGCAACCAGCTGGCTGAAAATGGAGTTAAACTCACTTAAGTGAGTAGACATTGCTGTACCTTCTTTCATACGCAAATCCATAAGCTTTTTCAGCCAATACACTTTTCTTGCAACACTCTTCTATGCATACAGTTCTTCCAGTCTAGTCCATATAGCATATGCAAAATCCAAACCTTCAATGTTGAAGAGCAAGGCATCAGAAATCGATAGCTCTATGGTTGAGCGTGCAAGCTCATTCAACTCATCCCAATCGTCCTGATCCATGTTTGCAAGCTTTGCCCCTTTAGTTTTGATTGGCTTTGCCTGCTTCTTTTGTAACAGGATATTGTAGCAATGTTTTTGCCACACTGCAAAATTACGTGCGCCTACAAGCTTCTTTATAAGCATCACATTACTGTTGTCATTGCTGCTAGCCATGGTTTTCAGCCCAAATGTGACTGAAAATCCATATGGTTGAGCGTGCAAGCTCATTCAACTCATCCCAATCGTCCTGATCCATGTTTGCAAGCTTTGCCCCTTTAGTTTTGATCGGCTTTGCCTGCTTCTTTTGTAACAGGATATTGTAGCAGTGTTTTTGCCACACTGCAAAATTACGTGTGCCTACAAGCTTCTTTATAAGCATCACATTACTGCTGTCATTGCTGCCAGCCATGGTTTTCAGCCCAAATGTGACTGAAAATCTAGTAAGTGCAGGCCGAAATTGTCACCCAAGTGACCAAGGTACAATTAAGTACCAATCAGCAATAAATGACCACGCAGAAGTACAGATTTCAGATCTGTAATTAAGTTTTCAGAAGCACCAAACCAAGTGCTACAGCATTATCCAACTGATTACAGCTGTTCTAAAGGGCATGTGCATCACATCACATGAGAAAACCCAAAATTTCAGCTACAATTTTTGTTGTACATGTACCCACGGGCATAAAATTCGACACGAACGGTCAAAAGCCCCAAAATTTTGTGCTCAAAGAGTCAATCACACATCTGCATTTCCTTTGTCATGCATAGGACTGTCCAATTTTGCCAAAATAAAGCAATTTCAGCAAAACCCCCAAAAATTTACCAAGTATTGATGTCCAAATTGTGCGGAATTCAACCTGCATGTACATAAAATGACCAAATGCTGCACAAATTTTGCCCAAATCGCAAAAGCCCCAAATTGCACGGGGTCCAATGTGCCTCAATGTCGAGAAATTGGGTCAATTTCAGCCCAATTTGTGCATGTACATGAAAAGCCCCAAATGTCGGGGACAAAAATGTCACAAATTCTTGCAATTTCTGAGACAAATATCACTGTTGCATCTTGCTCGCACCAAATCTGGACAAATCCCCAAATTTTCCAAGTCCTGCGTGCACTAATTTCAGTGAAATTGAAAGAATTTCACTAAAATGTGAAAAGCCCCAAAATTCCTGGGCAAATGTGTACCGAATTTGCAATTTTTGAGTCAGATTGTCCAATTTTGTATGGAGATCCCCAAATTGGTGAAAAGCCCCAAATTTTTGAGCCGATTTTGCACAGATCTAAGATCTTGTGCTTACGCGCGCGAAACCCAGTTAGTGGGGGTGAAAGAAAGTGAAAAAAAAAGATTGAATTTTTGAAAAAATCTGACGGGTCAACGGACCCGTTAGTCGTGCGCTGTAGCGGTTGCCTGTTTGCCGTTACGTGATGGTTGCCATGCCCGTCACCAGCCAAGCAGTCGTCCCGTCCGCCACGTTTGGCACCTGTCGACGTGTGGTTGTCGCCTAGCTGCCTTGTTGACGTGTGGTTGTTGCTTGGCTGCCCTGTCGACACTGGTCTGCAGCGTGATCTCAGACCTGGTCGCCTGTTCACGCTTGGTCCACGCCTGCCTGCAGTCGACTGTCACTGCCTGTTGCTCCTGTCGACTGCCTCTCAACTGCTACTCGCGAACTCCTGCAATACACGAGTCTGCCTGCAACCTGCCCGTTGCTCTTGCAGTACCTTGGCTATCTCTTGCCAGCTCTGATACCAGTTTGTAGGGAAAGGTTAGGCACGGAGATCAAGGCAGACAGACCTTACGCGGAGTGAGAGAGGCAAAGAGAGTGCGAGTGAGCAGAGTAGAGAGTGAACACGTTTTTCGGTACAATGACGAGTGTACCACTTTAGGTTTTTAGATAGATATATGTATGAAAGTACAATGTGCTAAGGGTATGTTCACTCCCGTGCACATATAAAAGGCACAATGGCCCTTTATTTCCAACAGTATCAACAACGCCACATGTTGCACGGAGACAACGCACACACATTCAATTTTGTGCAGCCAGGTCAGAGTATTTGAAATTGATGTGCAAGAAGATTGGTGAGTATGGCCCTTTGTATGTACCTCCATTATCAGAGACCTTACATGTCAGATGGGAGAGGATCGAGGTGCAGCTGAAGTGCAGTAGACAGTGTGAGAGTGAGAGACAGAGTTGAGCACGATACCCAATGCAATAGTACTGAATAGAGTGTAAGCTAAAAGTACAAATGATAACCCTTATACCTTAGAGTTATAAGGGGCTGTTCACACCCGAACACAGTAAGTGCCCGTAAGTGTGCACCACAAGCACATACAAAATAGTACACATAATCTGGGGGAAAAACCTCTCCTACCGAGAGTAAAAAGTGCCCCAGTGTTCTAGTGATCACCCGCACACTCCCATATGAGCGTAGGCGTAAGTAAGGCGTGTGAGATACCCAACAAACCCCCCTGGAGTGAAGAGTGATCAAGTGTACAAGGATCATCCGCCACCAAAGGGCGTCAAATTCAAAGCATCGCGAAATGCTTCAAATTTGTCTCGTGGAAGAGCTTTGGTGAAGATGTCTGCCACATTGCTGGTGGTAGGACAGTAGACAAGGCTGATATCACCTGCATGTAGCCTCTCTCTGACAAAGTGGTAGTGAATCTCTATGTGTTTCGTGCGAGCATGAAACACAGGGTTCCGTGCCACTGCAATGGCACTCTGACTGTCAGTATATAAAGGAGTAGGCTCCGTAACAGATACATCCAAATCAGCAAGTAAGCGTCTAAGCCATACGCACTCAACTGCAGTAGTGAAGGCTGCCTTGTACTCAGCTTCACATGACGACGTGGCAACAGTGGATTGTTTCTTGCTAAGCCAAGAAATGCATGACGAGCCAAGAAAGAAACAATTGCCACTAGTGGAGTGACGAGTATCAAAATCACCAGCCCAATCAGAGTCACTGTAAGCATGTAACTGCAGTGGTCCCCCCTTGGCATAAAGCAATCCAAGAGCTCTAGTACCCTGCAAGTAACGAAACACACGCTTCACAGCTTGCCAATGCGATATACGAGGCTGATGCATGTACCTGCTCAAAACTGAAACGGCAAACTGTATGTCTGGCCGAGTGTGGCATAGATAGATGAGACATCCCACTGCTGGAGCATAAGTATGGATATCAAACAAATCACTGTCATCATGTAATGACAGTTTGAGCCCAGGTTCCATGGGTGTACAAACTGGCTTGCAATCCTGTAAGCCAAACTTCTCAAGAAGTTGCCCAATGTACCTTGACTGACATAATCCAATGCCTCTAGCATCATGTACAAACTGGATGCCCAAGTAATAGTGCAAAATACCCAAGTCAGACATGTCAAAAGTTTGCTGTAAATTATTTTTGAATGCTGAAATCTGATCAGCACGTGTTCCAGTGAGCAAAAGGTCGTCTACATATAGACACAAAATCAGCATGGATCCCCCCTCTTTATGTACATAAAGGGTAGACTCAGATGGGCTATTTACAAACCCCTGACTAAGCAAGAAGGCATCTATCTTTGCGTACCAAGCTCGTGGAGCTTGTTTCAAACCATATAGAGCTTTTTTCAGCTTGCATACTAAATTTTCTGAGCCTTCAACTGCAAAACCAATGGGCTGCTGTACATACACTTCTTCCTGAAGTTCCCCATGTAAGAATGCAGTCTTTATATCCAGCTGATGCACTTTCCAACCAAAATGTGCAGCCAAGGCAATCATAGACCGAATGGTCGTCATACGGGAGGTAGGAGCAAAGGTCTCCTCATAGTCAATGCCCTTTTTCTGTGCGTAGCCTTTAGCTACCAGCCGTGCCTTGTACTTATCTATGGATCCATCTGCATTCCTTTTCAATTTGTAGACCCATTTCGTACCAATGGCACGCTTGCCAACTGGCAAAGACACCAAATCCCAAGTATGATTCTTATGAATAGAATCCAATTCAGCTTGCATGGCTGCCATCCAATGCACACTATGTCGTGCATCCTCAAAACATTCAGGCTCCTCATTATCATGAGTACATGCTGCCATAACAAACTCCATGGAATGTGCTGAATCATGCAGTCGAGTTTGCCTTCGAGTACGACCAGCCAAGGGTGTTTCCAAATGACTATCTCTCATAGTCTGCGTGTACCATCTAGGCACCTGTCTTGCTTCCTGACTGTGTACAAGTTCCTGCTGAATTTCAGTTTCAGTAATGTGCTGATTTACTGCATGTTCCATAGGAGCAGCTGGCTGAACATTAGGTTCATTTGCTGAAGTACCAGCTGAATCACCAAATGTGATGGGCAGCAGCCCTTCAAAGACATCACGGGCAGCCTGATATGTATCAAAACCAGCCAAGGATAATTCTGATTTTTCATCAAATACAACATCCCTGCTGACAAAAACCTTCTTGGTCACGGGATCATAGAGTCTGTAGCCTTTGCTTTCGCTGCTATATCCCATAAAGATGCATTTTACAGCCTTGTTGTCCAACTTCTTTCGAAGTACCTGTGGAATATGGGCATATGCAAGACACCCAAAAGTACGGAAGTGGCCAACAGAAGGTTTGCGGCTGTGCCAAGCCTCAAAAGGTGTGACGGTTTTCAAGGCCTTGGTAGGGCATCTGTTCAAAATGTGGCAAGCGCACATGACGGCTTCCATCCAAAAACTATGAGGCAAACTCTTTGCCTTTAGCATACATCTGGCCATCTCCATGAGTGACCGATTTTTCCTCTCTGCTACCCCATTCTGCTGTGGAGTATATGCAGTAGTGTACTGATGGATAATGCCCTTCTGCTGCAAATAAGAATTCAGCATAGAGGACATGTATTCCCCCCCTCGGTCCGAACGGAGAGTCTTAATCTTGCAACCAGACTGAGTTTCCACAAGTGCACTGAAAGCCAAAAATGCATCATACACTTCTGACTTCTTTTTCAAGCAGTAGACCCAGCACAAACGTGTAAAGTCATCAATAAATGTTACAAAATAGTAACAACCACCCAATGACTGTGTCTGCATGGGCCCACAAACATCCGAATGCACAAGCTGCAATCTGGCTGTTGCTCTAAAAGCAACATCACGGGGAAAAGAGAAACGATGCATTTTCCCCAAAATGCAACCCTCGCATAAATGCTCAGGAGGTCTCTCCAAGAGAGGTAATCCATCCAACATCTGAGTACGCTGTAATAGCATCAAGCTGCCATAGTTTACATGCCCCAAACGAGCATGCCATAACTCTGCCTCTAACATAGCAGGAGTAAGAGTGGATGTCAAATATGCAGACTGATCTACCGAAAGAGCATCCAACTCATATAACCCATGACACAAAGAACCTGTCAAGACCAATGTCATGTGTTCCTTGTCACGGACCATGCAACGGTCATCATCAAAGGTGACCTGCAAACCACAACGTGCCATAGAAGAAATGGAAAGCAGATTCTTCTTAATGCCGGGCACATACAAAGCATCCTGTAGGCGGAGAATAGAGCCATCAATGGCTGTAAGCTGAATCTCCCCAATACCACGAACAGGGTATGATGCATTATTAGCACACTGAACAGACTTCCCAACGGGAGGTGCACCAAGAGAAGCAAACAAATCTCTACGAGATGTGATATGCCGTGAAGCACCACTGTCAAAGAACCAAGTGTCAGCATCTTCTGTAGAGCTAAATGCTCTATCAGCCCAAGAGACATCATAACTGCAAGTGTAAAAACAATAGTCCCTGTCTGCAACAAAGGACGCGGACTCACTAGCAGTGGAAGGAGCTGCAGAAACAGACATCCCTGACTCCTTCTTCTCTTTGGCGATGCGCTTCCTGCACTCAGTGATGTAGTGGCCAGGCTTCTTGCAGTAATGGCATTTTCCTTTCTTGGCTTGCGTGCCCCCCTGTTTCTGACTTGTCTGTGAAGTGTTACTACTACCAGAACTCTGCGAAGCATTTTTCCCTTGGCTGTTTTTACCCTTCTGCCTTGACATAAAAGCCTGCTCAGAGGCTATACCATCCACACCACTGTTCCGTCTAGTTTGTTCCTCCTCTAGAAGCAAACTGACAAGCTGAATGAAAGTGATGGGCTCTTTCGAAATCCTCATAGTGAGGTTCAAGGCAGTATGAAAAGCCAAGTAAGAGGGAGGCAGTGAATTCAATGTCGTAGAAATCAGCTGCGCATCTGAGTAGTACTCATCCACATTCATGAGTTGCTTCCGCAAGTCCTGAATTTTGTTGAGATGATCCTGCATAGAATCACCCTCATTCATCTTTAGAGTCTCTAGCTCTTTCTTCAAGAAAGAGATGCGAGTCTCATTCTTTCCTGCAAACATCTGCTCCAATATCAACCAAGCTTCTTGTGAAGAAGCTGCTGAACGAATATGAGGAATGATAGAACGCTGAACTGCCAATGGAATCAGCGACATAGCCTGTGCATCCCGTGTATCCCAAGTTTTCTGAGCTGCAGTTCTTGGGGGAAGTGGCTGAGCGGGGTGAGGTGGAGGGGGCTGAGGTTGCCCTCTTGCACGTCCTCCTGGAGGAGGAGTAGCGGGAGCCACAACTCCTGGTCGTGCTTCCTCTCCACTGACATAATCCCACAAATTTTTGGCCACTAATACATTCTTCATCATGAAAGACCAAAGGGAATAATTGTTCCCATCCAATCGGTCTTCCTTGGACACATAGGTGAATACATCTCCTCCCTGATTTGCCATTATTTCCCAAAAGGTAATAGAGCAATGTCAATGCAGTACGGGCTGGAAATCTGCAAATTTCCAGAAATTGCAGCAAACACAAGTCTGCAATTAATGTGCAAAGGGTACTCTGTCAAAAAACTGTCACTGATGCACGCTTCCCAAGGTGCAATTAGTGCTCAGCAGCACTAAAACATCAAAAGCCCCAAAATTTTCTGCCCAAAATTTCTGTCACAAATGTCTGTTACAAAAGCCCCAAAATGTGCATTCAATGTGTCACAGACAGACACAGCACGTTTCCCAATGCTGAAAACTGAACCTGCTGTTCAGCACGTTTCCCAATGCTGAACCTGAACCTGTTGCACGAACTCCTGTGTAAAAGAAAAGTGCAGAATGTTACCTCTGCGTGTTGACGACGGGCACGATTCCCGAGGTAATGACTGCTGGGTACAGTCGGACTGACCCACAGGTACAGGCGTGCAGGTCCAGTGACACGCGCAGGCAGGACTGGGCGCGCGCTGGGCAGAGGAGGCGGCACCCAGGACTGGCTGGTGGAGACAGGTGGCGCGCTGGCAGCTGGAGCTGACGGCACAGGCTAGCTCAGCGCAGGGAGGCTGCGCAGGCAGACTGACAGGCGAAGGGGCACTCTGGGCAGACACAGGGCAGAGGACTCGCTGGGCAGAGGTGGCAGCACGCAGGTACAGGAGGCGCGCTGGGCAGAGGTGGCAGCACGCAGGTACAGGTGGCGCGCTGATTGTTGGAGCTGCACGCTGGGCAGAGGAGTCGTCTGGTGCTGCGCGCTGACGGACTGACAGGCGCAGGCAGGACTGGGCAGGAACAGGCGGCTGGGGCAGAACTGGCGAGGGCTGCAGACTGCAGACTGAAGACTGCTCTGAGCTGAGCTCTGATACCAAATGTCAGATGGGAGAGGATCGAGGTGCAGCTGAAGTGCAGTAGACAGTGTGAGAGTGAGAGACAGAGTTGAGCACGATACCCAATGCAATAGTACTGAATAGAGTGTAAGCTGAAAGTACAAATGATAACCCTTATACCTTAGAGTTATAAGGGGCTGTTCACACCCGAACACAGTAAGTGCCCGTAAGTGTGCACCACAAGCACATACAAAATAGTACACATAATCTGGGGGAAAAACCTCTCCTACCGAGAGTAAAAAGTGCCCCAGTGTCCTAGTGATCACCCACACACTCCCATATGAGCGTAGGCGTAAGTAAGGCGTGTGAGATACCCAACATTACACACCACTTTTCTCGACAACGAAAAGCTCCTTGTTGAGCAAGCAGCAGTGACTAGAAAGAGCCTGTGGGCTAAAAATAGAGTTTCCTTGATTGCTGATGGTTGGAGTGATACATGCAAGCGATCCATTCATGGTATGGTTGGTTATTCTCATAGGGAAATGTATTTCATATCTTCACATGATGCATTAGGGATAGGAAAGTCAGCAGATGTACTTGTGGTAGAGTGGGTTATAAGTATTGAGCTTATTGGCCCAGAGCATGTTGTGGGATTTGTTGCAGATGGAGAGCCCGCAAATAGGGTAGCAGGTGCTATTATCTAGGGATATTATCCGCATATCACAATTTCATATTGTATGTCTCATTGCTTGAACAACCTACTAAAGGATATTGGTAATCTATCATGGATTGCACCTGTCATAGAGCAAGGAGCTTAAATGGTTAGCTTTGTTTTGAATCACTAGTTTCTTCGCCATCACTTCTCTTTGCAGTCGAAGAAGACACTTTTAAAATACTCTGACACCAGATTTGCCTTTAACTTCTTGATGCTAGGCAAATTAAGAGAATGCAGTGGTGCATTGAGGCAATTATTTCTTAGTGATGAGTTTAGCTCATCAACATTGGTAGATACTTCTACAGGTATCTTATGCTTGGAGAAAGCAAATAACTCCACTTTTTGGGATGATGTAAAGCGGATAGATGCTATGGTATCACCTATTGTGCATTTATTGAGGATTATGGATGCTATGCAACCTTGCATTGGCAAGGTATATGAGGCTATGGATAGGCTGAATGAAAAGTTGCAAGAGTTGGCACTAAATGATGAGGTGTATGAGGAGATACGCCATTTAGTTGTGACGAGGTGGAACTCCTATAGCTCACCCATGCATACAGCTGCATTTGTTGTAGATCCTGAGTTCCAGGGCAAGGGTCAGGAGAATGACACTGAGGTTATGGATGCATGGAGACTTATTTTGTCTCGTCTAGTGCCTGATCATGGCGCTAGACGAAAGATCAGAGATTAGCTTTCATGTTATAGGACCTTTCGGGGTTCTTTTGGTTGTGGGGATGTACAGGAGGATCATTGTAAGATTGGGGCAGCTTTGTGGTGGGAGGACTATGGTTCAGATGGTTCTGAGTTGCAGCAACTAGCCATCCGTATTTTGAGTCAGTCAGTTAGCTCCTCTTGTTTGGAGCAATTGTGGAGTATATACGCTCACATTGCTTCAAAGAAGAGGAACTGTCTTGGTGTGGAGAGGGCAAACGATCTAGTATTCGTCAGTGTTGATTTGAGGATGTTATGTAACAGTATGACAACAAAGCCCGATCCATTCACAAAGTGGGAGATGCAGCAAGAAGAGGAGACACATGCTGATGTTAAGGGAGACGCAACAATTCATGGTACACATGATGATGAGGTTGGCACTTCGGGAGTAGCTAGAGAAGCCTTAGATCATGATGATGATCTTTGATTTAGTTTACTTATCATGAGTCTCATGATACATGACACATGTACATTGTATATGATATTATGATCATTGATGACAGTGTGACACTTGGGTTGTTGTGCCATGCCGATATTATATTTGTACTTGCAGTCTTGCAGTTGCCCTTTGGGCTATTTTGGCATGCCGCATTTTGCTTCAGTCTAGAGATTAGACTTTATATATTTGTAGTCTTTTTTGGGGCAATTAGCATGTTCTTTCAAAGATTAGACTTCATATTTGTAATCTTTTAAGTTTTTTGGCAATGGGACCATAGGTATGTTCTTTTAACTTAGACTTTAAAGTTTAGTTCATTGTTCATTGTTTTATCATTTATAGCATATGCATTATGCATTTTATTATTTATAATTAAATAGCCTACCTCTGAGCCTTGCAAGTTGCAATTCAATTTCTAATGAGTAGTTTTAGAATGATGAGCCTTGCAAGTTGCAATTCAATTTCTAATGAGTAGTTTTAGAATGATGCATGATATCTTAAAGTTAAAACTTAAAATGATTTGTCATTGTGGATTATATACCTTGGTTTTAACACTCTAGAGTCCGCATGGATTATGAGTGAAATATTAAATTTTTTTCATGAATTTTAATTTTTAAAATGTTGTTCCCGTTCCCAAGTCCCCGTTCCCTAGGTTTGGTATCCCCGTCCCTGTCCTCGTTCCCATTTCCCATTTCATGTTCCTATGCTTGCCCTAGCCAATGCACCTTCAATTAACTATCGAATTAAGGTAATTCGGGCCTATAGACCTACTAGCACAAATTGAAACCGGTCTATGACTCACATAAAGCGGTAGTCCCTTCAATTAATACTTGGTCTTTTCATATACACACACAAACAGAGACCTCACTCCCTCGCTCAACACCAGGTTGGCCCGAAGTCCGATGCCTCTTTTGGTATTTCTTTATCAATTAAAATATGGAAAACTACAAAAAAAAAAAAAGAAATGTTTCAAAGTACAAAGCTTGTGAACAGTTGATTTTCACCTTTTTTGAGTAAATTTCAGTTGTGTAAGGACAATACAACATATCTAGAACAACATCCCAAATAGAAAAACACTTTTTGTGACCATAACTCAATAATTCAAGTGTAGAATTGTAATGTGTAGAACTCTGTATTTACTGGTTTTCACCTATTCTCAGCCTTATTCCATTCCAGATTTGTTCCATATCAGTTGGACTACAAACCCTTCGACCCTGGCATCATTCCAGCAATAAAACTGTCCCACAAACAGCACTAAATCAGAGCTGAAAGCCCTGTTCCTGTGTGGCGTGGTCATCACTTTCTTTAGTTCTCGCATTGGAGAAGCAATCAGCTGCTCCTGAACCTAGACAGTGAGGCTCTTGCCTCAGTAGAAGAGCAAAGAAAACATAGAATTGTACATTTGATTGAGTTAGCCCATCATGCAGAGCATTTCCTCTGAGAATAGAAAGAGAGTTAACTAGAGGGAGCAAGCTCTACCTCCATATCAGTTGGACTACAAACCCTTTGACCCTGGCATCATTCCAGCAATAAAACTGTCCCACAAACAACACTAAATCAGAGCTGAAAACCCTGTTCCTGTGTGGCGTGGTCATCACTTTCTTTAGTTCCCGCATTGGAGAAGCAATCAGCTGCTCTTGAACCTAGATAGTGAGGCTCTTGCCTCAGTAGAAGAGCAAAGAAAACACAGAATTGTACATTTGATTGAGTTAGCCCATCATGCAGAGCATTTCCTCTGAGAATAGAAAGAGAGTTAACCAGAAGGAGCAAGCTCTACCTCCATATATGAGTCAGAGACGAAGAAGTACTCTCCATAGCTGATGTACTTGCAGCAAATTTCCCTCGGCCCGTGAAAATTTCACGCTCAGATCTGCCCCTCTTGCATATGACGTTTTTTAAAAAAAATGCTCTCTCTCTCTCTCTCTCTCTCTCTCTCTCGGGAATTTGTGCCCAAATGTGACACATGGCATACACATAATAATTTTCACGTTTAAACCTTCCGGTCTAAAATTCTCCATGATTGGTGCAAAATTTGACATCAACACAGACTAGAGAATTAATCCTCCTTCAAAAACGAAGTTAATGATGCGAACGGATTTTGGAGTCCAAAAATAGTAGCTCCCTAAATTTTAGGGATGGTGGCCCCTACATTCCTCATGTTGTTCTGAGCAACTTTTGTCATTGCAATCACATCAAAAAGTGTAATGTGGCTAAGGTACGGTGACTTTTATTCCGTGGCATTCTCACATGTACATCTTTTGTCTTGGCCAGGCTCATTGTCCTACACCATCTTCAGTGGCTAAGCACACAATCCCAAACCACTGGCATTCTATTTTTTAGTGCCCATTCAATGTGGTCCCAAGGCTCAGACAAACCATTAGTCCAATTTATCCCAATGGCTGCCTTTTCTGGCCATGCAAAAATCCCGGCTTAATCCAAGAGAACTCTTGGGGTAAAAAGCAACAACAACCAATGAAAAGAAAAATAAATATTTATATAAGTAAATAAGGAAAGCACTTGCAAAAAGTATCACCACCTGGTGACACAAACCATAATCTATAGCATGCATTTTCCCCGAGATCCGATGCTGAATTTAATGCTTTTAGCCAGAGCTGGAAAATCAAACCTGCATGTCTGAATACATTTGCCCTAATGTCTGTCCCAAATCTCCAATGATTTAGCGACCCAAAAGAAGGAGCAAAGTGGGAGTTTTGGTTGGAGAGTGTGCAACAAGCAAGTCTACACCCAAAATGACTCATTTTTGCAAACCCTAGCCATTGATCTACTGTAAATAGCAAACTGTAAATCTGACTTACTATAAAACAAGGCTTGCACAGCTCAAGAGAGAGAAAGGACCAGAGAGAGATCGATTCACAGTTGTCGAGTATCTTGAGATGCCTGCAAAACACTCCCTTCTTGCCATTCACCATCAAAATCAGCAAGCATGCATCTCCTTTTGCTGCTGCAACTCTCCAAATTGGTTGCTCCAAAAAATATGAGACAAAGAAAATTGAAAGAAAGCACTCAAGGCCTGCTTTATGAATTAAGTGCGCTAGTTGTGTTGCTTATAGAGTGAAACTTCCAATGTAACTCAATTCTAAGAAGTTTAATAAAAGTTTCCTTGCACCTTGTTCTTTTTGCCTTGTCTTTGTACCACAGCCTATATAGTTCACCACCATATGCCCCAATGTCAGATCCTTCACTACCAATGGTCAATCTTTCAAATGCTAGGGATACCAGAATCAGAGTTCATTTTAATCAATTCATCAAGTCCATTTCTCATTCTGATGACATACCCACCTCTTGAAACATTGCAAGAAACCCCAATTGTATGTAGCTAAGATCCAACAGTGCATACAAATAGACCAATACATGTTTCTAGTAACCAAGCACACTACTGTTACTGCATGTATTTGCAATGCACAATTTGTCCATATGTGTTTTCAAGTACTGAGCACATTGCTATTACTCAATGCTTTGGCAATATACAAATGTCTATGCATGGCTCCAAGTAACTAAGCACATTAGTATTACTCAACATATTAGCAAATGTACAAATGTCTATACATGGTTGCAAGTAACCAAGCATGTTGTTGTCACTCCTTATACTACCAATGTACAATTGTGCAAGATATTAATCACTGCACTAATAAGCAACCAATCACAACCGTACAAATCCATGGCTATCAAAACAGTACTCATTACACTAATGAATAACCAAGCAAAGCTATAGAAACACTAAGTGTCTGGCACACTAATCATAGTAAGTCTCAAATCTCCCTATCTACTAAGATAAAAGGATACAACAAACCCAATAGCTTCATTCAGGCAATGCACATTCCTTACAAAGCATCAATTTGTTGTTGCAAAGTTGGCCAAAGAAACTCTTAATTGCTCCCTTAGTACCATCAATATGTCGATGCTCTGCAACTATTAACCACCACTTTTTTTGACACAAAAGACAACCATACATTTTAAAGGATCCACCCCATTCAATTGTCAAACTTAGCATAGCATATGCTTTATTTGTTGAAGGTCCAAACACACCATGCTACCACAACAAGAGATTCACCCATTCCCACATCAACTGTGTACCATCCTTAAAGCTCAAACCTACCATTAGCATATCAGGTGTACAAAAACAGCCAACCAACATATGCAAAAGCCCTCAATACTTCCACAATTGAAGCTATCACGAGGATGTGAATTTCTAACTCAATGCTCTTTCGATACTTAAGTTGGGACACGTAAGTTGTGCACATGTGAGCTGAGAATGTGAGATTAAGTTAAATGTGAGTCATGATGACAAATTATCCTAGCTTGACCAATGGGAGACGTTGCAGCGTCATGGGGGTTAGAGTTTTAATGTCCTAACGTAAGGTTTGGGGAAAGTTTCAAGACTTTCAAGTTTAAACAGGTTAGGAAGTTAAAGTTAAGGATGGGCAGCCTTCAATGTTAATTGTATGAGGGCAGGGCCAAAGGGCAAGGCAACTTGTTTTTGCATATGGAGCACCCCAGTGAAAATGGAAATTTGTTAAATGGCAAGTATTGAGACACCAAAGTCATTAATCTCATTGTATTCCTTTAATTCCTATTTTGGTTTCCATTTACAATCCCAAAAGGCTTTATTTGTATCATTTATTAGTGTTTGGGCACTACCCAAGAGAATCAGAGCACCATCCTAGATAGACAATGCATGTGCCTATAAAAAGGGCATGGGCATTCATCACTATACACTTTACTCTCTTATCGAACACCTAGTGGACGCTTCCCACAAGAGTGGCTTGTGTGCTGCCTTTTGGAGCTGATCTACTGCTGCCTTGATTCAGCTAGTTGTTGCCCTTTCAAGGACCTACCCAACCTGTGTTTTCAGCTTGACGACATATTATTCATCATTTCCACTGCTGCATTTGCTGGTTTCACTCCTCCCTAGATTGGTATGAGCAGATTTGTCTGATTCACTATTGTGTGTTTCCAGCTCTTGCTTCCACCACAGTACCCAGGCAATAATTTCCAGCCATTGGCCACTTTATGGAGGCTACGTTTGCAATAGATTGATGCCAGCTATAGCAGGTCACACTCTTTTTATGACGCCTACATCAAATACCAACATTTTTGAGTTTTCTTCACTCTATAGGGCTACCCATAGCAGTCGCCTAGTTGCAGGCACTTACACGAAAAGAATTTTCCTTAGCATCAACACCTTTGCCCGAAGAACTGCATTTCGCTCTCTTCACAATCGATATAGATCCCTTCCATGTGTTCCTACCTAAATAGCTAGGACATTGCAATCATCTCCAAGCTCTAATCCATTATATGAGCATGATCCATTTCACATGATTCAATGTTCATTGTTCCATTCCATATGATTCAATGTTCATCATTCTTCATTCATTGTCTTCCTCGATATTTCTAAGTTTGCTTTTCTTAGTGTTTGCCATATACTCTATTTTTCCTTGCAAACCTTACCGTTTCTCAACATGGTACCAAAGCATACCATTCTGTCTCTTGACATGGTATCAAAGATCCTCATTCTTTGTTAAGGCAAAGAAAGGTTACATGGATCGGTAATACTCTCAAATTCCATTGCATTATTTGGAAGATACCATTATCTTTTTCTCCCAACCACCCTCCCTTTACAAGTTGGCCACACCGGTGCTATGGCTTCTCCAAAGATGGAAGCGTGGACCATTGGGTCCTTCTACTGTGCCAAAACCAGTCACTCCATGGCCGACTGTTGTCATCGACGCTTGCTCCCTGCCCCACCGAAGTATATGGGTCTATCTCCTAGCACTCCTTGTGCTACCTCACCATCCTTGGGGACAAAGTTCATTCTACATTGGCTATTAGAGTTCTATGCTCAAGGCAATAAGACACATACGCCACATACTAAGCCATTGCACGCAAAACAAGGTTTTAGACCTCTTCAGGCAATAGCCCTCCCAAAGACCACCACAATGCACTATGGAGGTTTTCCCCACCTACTTTCGAGTATGATGGCTTCTGCAAAATGCGACTTTGTAATTTGTTCCATTGAGAGATAAAAGCTATTGGATACCACCTTTTTGTTAGTCTACTCTGTCGAGAGATAAAGACTATGCGACTCCTTCAACTCTGCAGTGTGAAGAAATACCCTAACTTAGAGACAATGAACATAGTAAAGATCTAAATGAATGAATAAATATAATATTATGCTCATGCAGCAAATAGACTTTGCAAGGAATGAAAACTGTACCCCGAACTCTCATGTCTCAAGGATAGAGACAGAGGTAATGAGTTGGAGAGTATGTTGTATTCTTGACGGATCGTGAAACACAGCAAGGCAACCTCTAGGTGTCGGATGGCAATAAACATAGCGAATAATGATGCTAGACAGACAAGCAAATGAGAGAAAATTGCCAAATGTAGCCTTTAGATAGTGTAGGATTGCCAAGTGGCAGCAAAACACAGCAACATGAGGCAGGCGATAGCTTGGCGGCAGCTGGTCTGCAGTATGGTAGTTTCCCTTGCTTGTTTAGCTTTGTTAGCTTGCTTTCTGGTATACTTTTTTGCCTCTTCACATACCCTCCTCCATATTTGCTTCACACACCCTTTGCGTATTCCTTTGTCATCGACACCTAGTAGTGGTAGGGATAGCTTGCTTATTTTGTGAAGTTCTTGTTTGGAAAAGGGAAGATGGAAGGAGAGAGGGTAAGCATTCCCCTCTTAAAAGGGGTAGTAGATATGTGGAGATAGTGACTTGGAAGTGAAGAATCTTTGTATTGATTTAGGGTGGTTAGTTGATATAGGAGTTCCCCTTGATCTTGTGAAGTCTTTGTTGTCCACGTTTAGCAATTTTACAAGGCCAATAAAAAAAGCAAAAGATTAATTCAATAAACAAAGAAAAAAGAATATGGTGGTTTCAGAGTCAACCACTCCAAAAGACCGAAAGGAATAAACACACACAGATGTATGTTTACAAGAATAGAATACCAATGCATTGGAGTTATGCAAAAGGCAATGCACATGTAATTATGTTCATGTAAAATGCTATGCGACGGTACCACTTGGACAATGCGCTAACAAGGGAATAGTTTACTTGCCCAAGTATCCCTTTACAATCATGTCATCTTGACGATGCGGATGAAGATACAAAGTACAATATATGTAATGTTGAAAAACGAAACTGTAAACAACATCCTGTTACCACAAAGAGAAGAAAGCCGCCCCCTCTCAAACTCAAATGGAAAGTTGGAGGGAATAATCCTTCCTATCAAATTTAAAGTAGGGGAGGGTGCACCCAAGCCAATCTTGAGTAGCAAAAACTAAATCAGCCGAATAACCGCCTTGGTCAATATGTCTACAAAGTTATCTAATGAAGGCACAAATTCTAGGCGAATGGTGCCTAGCTCAACCTGGTCTCTATTAAAGTGGAACTGGGCTCCCACATGTTGTGCCTATGGGGTGATGATTGGATTGCCCGCAAGTGTAATGGCACTGTAGTTGTCGCATTAAACAATAGTAGCAAAGTCGCATAGAAACTGAAGTGCCGTCAATAAGCTCCTCAAGCAGATAGCCTCCATGATATCATCAAAGAGAGCCCTATACTCAACCTTGGCCGTGGAAGCCACCACCATCTCATGCTTAGGGTTGACCCAAGAGATGGATACCATGCCCAAGGTAGAGAGATAGCCACCATAGGGACACCGAGTGTCAAGATCTTCTACCCAATCAAAGTGTATCCCTACAAACATAAATCAAAACCATAAGTCAAGCCATAAGAATAGATACACCACAAATATCTCAAAATACGAAGATATGCAATCCAATGTGACATACTAGGTGCAGTGAAATACTAATTGAGCAAACTAAATAAGCTAAATCTAGCCTAGTGTGAATCAATCAAAGAAGTTTCCTTGCCACAAATCTATAGGTGTGCTCATCGAAGGATTGACCTAGGAACCCTTAGAAAGATGGACAGTAGGATCAAGAGGCATAGCCATATAAACCTATCTGATTTGTGCAATACTGGTCCACTAAATTGAAGAGCGTATTTCTACTATGACACAAAAATACTTTCCCTAGATTAAACTACCTCAATCCCCAAAAAATAAGACAACAAACTAAGATCTATCATCCCAAAAGTCGCACAAAGTCCAGCCTTAATGTCTACTATACTAGAAAAGTCTAAGCTAATGATAAGTAAATCATCTACGTATAGCAAGATATAGCTGACCGCCTCTGAAGTGATACGGACACATAAGTTCAGGTCATAAGGAGACGGTATCTATAAGTTTGAAGAAACTCATCTATCCTTTGGAACCAAGATCACAATGCTTGCTTCAGCCCATATAGAGCTTTCAAAAAGCGAAAAACCTTTTCTTTCCAATCAGTAGAAGAAAATACGGGTGGCTGTTCTACATAGACTTTTGTCCTCCGGATAACCATTTAGAAAAGCAGTTTTGACATCCATCTGATAGATCAATCGACCATAGTGAGCAGTAAGTGCAATCAACAGATGAAATGATGTCTACCGCGCAGTAGGAGTAAAGGTCTCTTTATAGTCAATGCCTTGCTTCTGTTGAAACCCTTAAACTATAAGGCGAGCCTTGTACTTGTCTACAGGCCCATCAATCTCTACCTTAGTCCTAAAAATCCATTTCATCCTGATGACTTTCTCGTGGCTCAAACAATCCACCAAGGTTTAACTCTCATTTTGGTTAATACTCTCTAGCTCCTTCTCCATGGTCTCATTCTGTTGGAAATGCTTATAGTTGCCAAGGGTCTCTGAAATGGGACATGTGAAATGAGTTTCATAGGTTTCATAAAAGGTTAGAAATAGGTTTCATTCAAGATATGAAGAAGTATGAAAGTTTTATATGCATACATACATATTTGTCTCCACACACACAAACACACACAATAAACTTATATTTGGATTGCATTGGTAAAGCTAAAGCAGTCCCTCTCAACAAAAGATATACGAAGCCTATAGAGTAACAATTGAATCAATATATGGAGATATTGTTTGAAGAGTTGTCTACAAAAGACTACTAAAGGGCTTTTGATGAAGTTGATAAGCTTGCAGTCAAAAAGATGTAAGAAAGAGAAGATAGCATACTCAAAGCTATGTCTTTGAAAATCAGCTCCAAACATGCAGATAAAGATGATATTGACAAGTATGTTCAGAATAAGTATGATTCTAGAATGATGGATAAATCCTTAGAGAAAAGTCCTACTTTTTATACTCTTGCTTGGTATATCATGGATAATAATGCCTAGTAGCAACTTATCTACAACGTCTCCTCTTTTGATAAGGATAATGATGGTGTGATTGATGATAGTATTGTGCCTATTAATCCCCACTGTGCTACAAATGATCATGAATATCTCAATGCACATTCTAGCAATGGTTATAAGCATGAGAAACTCAAGCTTGATAAAATGGGTGTTTCTGCTAAAGTTAGAAACTTTCCTATATGGTCCATAGATGGAAAAACTCCAGATGAGATCAAAATGCTTATTTACATGATATATATGTATATTGGTCAAAAGTTTCTTAATAAACCCAATGGCAACAGATTAGATATTCTAAATGCTATGACATATGGTTTTGTGGGTGTATTACTGCAATGGTAGATATATATACATCCACAAATCAAAGCAATGATTATACCTCAACCTAATCCAGTAACTCTTTTCTTTGAGTTATTATTAGGAGAGCTTGTTGAAAATAAATTTAATGAAGTGGTAGAGGCAAAAGAAGCTTTCTTCAAAGCTAAACTCTGTGATTCTCCACAATACAAAGAATATTTGATCTATATGTGAGATTTATTGTATGAGAGAATGGGTGTCCATGACAGTGGTATGAAAGAACATATGGTATGTTCTTTCTCAAAACCAATCCCATTCTTTTGTAAAAAAAAAGAGCACGCTGAAAATAGAGATTTCAATGACAGTGTGGATCAAATAATCCAAACAATAGAACTGATTGCGAGAGAAGTTTGTCAATAGAAAAAACTAATCTTTTTTCAACAGAAGTGCCCTAGTGAGGTATGCAAAAGTGCTTAAAAGTTTTTTACAATAGTTGGTTGTGAAAAATGTAATTGCTCTCCTTGATGTTCTTCTCACTCCAAATGGTGAAGAAAATCTAGATCTCACTCCTACAAATGTTTACCGCAGTACAGAGGAGCGGGGAATGGAAAAAAGGAAATGGCAAAAGGCGCAGGATAAAAGGGAGAAAAAGGCGCCTTAACCGGTAACCAGACCCTGAAAAAATTAAAAGCACGGGCACGACCCTCAGGAAGTCTTAGAGTCGCCCAAGGAAAGTAAAAGAGTAAAAAGCGCACCATTAAGTGTGAAAGCGCTCTCGAATCCTTGTAAAAGAGCGCCAGGCTCACTCCTGTGCAAATTGTATGCATTAGTTGGGAATAGGATAGATTAGAACGGTGGGAAATGAGAAATGGGCCTAGGCTAATGGCCGGCCATGTAAAAAAAGGGGATAACCGCCCAAAAGGGATTTAGGGTTTTGTATATAAAGTTGAAAAGTGAATGAGAAGCTCATTCTTGTGTGTGGCCAAAGCTTCTTCTTCTTCTTCTCTTGTTTCTTGCCTTCTTGCTTGTGCTTGAGAGAGGGATTGAGAGAGTGTGAGGGAGTGAGGGAGTGATTGTGTGAGAGTGAGGGATCTTGGAGAAGAAGCTCTTCATCTTCTCTCTTCATCTTCCCCTCCTTTCTTCTCTTCTCTTGTCTCTCGTGTGGCTATGGAGGATGAAGCTCATGGGAGAGGGATTGAGGTTGCTTGAGCTTGCCTCAAGGATCGTGGAGCTACCGGTGTGCAAGAAAGAGGAGGGTACTCGATCGAGCATCAAGGTAAGCTTACTACATCCGTAAGGTAGGCATTGCGCGTCGGCTATGTGAGAGGTAGCCATGGCCGCTCGGTTCGAAACACTTGAGCAATAAGTGGTCCGTAGGTCTCGGGGTAGAGCTTGTAGCTCCCCTTTATTTTGGTTCCGTTGTAGGGACCGACAGAATCGAGCCTTGAGCGCTGCACGCATCAAATCGAGCATAGAAGTAGGGTTTGCAGCCTGAAACCGGTGCTCGAGATAGCTAGGAGATTTAGAAGGTTTTAATCCATAAAACAAGTGTCTTGGTTTGTTGGAAGCATTAGTGTAGGACTACCATTCTACATCTCTGTTTTGCATTTTGGCTGCACTAGATTAAGGTTAGATTAGGTTAAGAAAAGAGAAAACAAAGGTTTTGGCTGCTGCTGGAAACAGGGAAACAGGGGACCAGATTCAAATTTCTGGGTAAAACAGGGAAAAGGAAACTGGCTTTAAGGTTTTGCAGTGCTAGGAAAGGACCTTGAGAGACTTGGGAGGCTAGGATAAACCTCATTTCACTGGTTAGCTTTGTGAGAGAGAGAGAGAGAGAGAGCTTCTGGTTACCAGGAAGAGGGAGTGCTATCACGATTTTGGGTGCCATCGATTTGTGCTGCTCCAGGTGAGTCTGGTACTTCTTAGTAGTGCCCTAATCAGATCTGGAAAGTTTCTTGTGATTGTGTGTAGCAGGCGTCAAGTGGGATCGAAACGCGTTGGAATCGCGCCTGCTGCCAGATGCAGTCGGACCAGGTCTCAATGGTCCGATTCCCAGAATCGGGCCACTCGAGTCTTGGAGTCGGACCGTCCGATTCCTGGAGTTGGACCGTCCGATTCTAAGAATCGGACCGTCCGACTACTAGAGTCGGACCAGCCTTGTCCGACTGCAAGAACCAACTTTGTCCGACTGCAAGAATCGGACTATCCGACTGAGGGAGTCGGACCAGCCCTGTCCAATTCCCAGAATCGCAATCCGATCGGACGTGCCACGTGGCACTCGGACCGCCCATCATAGTCGGACTATCCAACATTCGGATCGGACCAAACAATTTTAGGAATCGGACCAGACCTGTTCTACTGCAAGAATCGCACCGTCCGACTGAGGGAGTCGGACCACGCCATCCGACTACTAGAGTCGGACTAGCCCTGTCCGATTGCAAGAATCGGACCGTCTGACTACTAGGAATCGAACCATCCTGCCAGAAGGAAAAATAAGGATCTTTAGTTGACCCTGCCACAGACCTGACCCCCAGGACACAACCCTGAACACCCCAAGACCCAGTTTGACCATTAGAACCTTAGAGACCAATCGAACTTAGAACAGAATAGAAAACGCAGCACAGACCTTTAGAAAGACCATAGAATAGCCGGGAATCGAGCTTAGAACTCAAATCAGGCTAAGAATGTGGAGAGAAACAAAGTGGAGTTCGCATTAAACGCTTTTTGCATCAGCACTTCACTCTTGTGTCCCACTAAATTTGCACTGTAAGAAAAGAGAAAAGCTTGTTTGTGCACCAAGCACCATGAAAGCACTAAGCGTAACGTGTGAATAAGGATTGCAGCTGCTTTCAAATAACAATGAACACATCAGGATATCTAATAACATTAAGGAATCCACTAGTAGGAGAAGACCCTAAAACTTAGACAGGTGCGTGAGTGCCCTACTAGTAGGAGTTGGAGAAGACACGAAGACACGAAAAGCAACAATATAGAGGATTGGACGCTGCCGGAGCTGCTTGGATTTATTGACAACCTTGTGGAGCTGGAAGCAGAAACAATGTTGGGATCAAGAGGCGAACGAGGGGAGGACCAATTAGACTTAGGAGAATTTCCAACCTCAGTCCAGGAACTGGTCCACAACTACGATCTACTCACTAGGACCGTAATCAAGGGCAGACCTGTAGAGGAAGTGGTAGCAAACCTGGAAGAAGAGAGAAGAGCAATCAAGAGAGCGCTAGAAGGCATAATTGCCTACAACCATGAGCAAAGGGCTAGAAGGCTACAACAAGACGTAGATATGTACGAGGCTAGACGAGTGCTAGACCTAGCTGGAGCGGCCAAATCTGGACCGAATGTAGAGAGGGAACGGGCAGCAGAGGCTGACATGACATTGAGCGAACTGGTAGCAAAGCGACTCTTGGACAATACGTCTGTTGAACAGAGCGCTACTGCCCTAGCCACCGCGCTACTATCGGGATTGGGAGTCACGCAAGGGGCTAAAGGGCAGGGTAGAATCCCCATCTTAGCAAAACAGCTAGCTAGATACGAACCTAGCAGTGACCCGTACAGCTTCATGGAGCAGTTTGAGCAAGTATGTGAGGCAAACGGTCTTACTGACCCTGCGCAGGGAGCTCAAGCTTTCGGCCTGTGCTTAGGCGATAAGGGGAGGACCTGGTATTCTAGTCTAGATGACGCAGAACGTACGAACTTTGTTCGCCTTAAGGGCCTCTTCATCAAGAGGTTTTCGGAGGTAGGGTATTCGGATAACCTCATCGTTAGGTTGATGAATATTAGTCAAAGGGAGAAGGAAGACGTTAGGGATTACGTCACTCAGGTGCATAGCCTCTACAAGAGAATCCCTGCCAATGAGCGACCTACTGAGAGGGCAGTATCTATAGTGTTCATGAACGGGATTCGGAGTGAGGAGCTCTACAGGGCTTTGGCCAGTAACTCCACCTTGCAACGAGACGTGCTAGCTAGAGTTTTCGAGGAGACAATACGCGTAGATGATCAACTCAGGGAACGTAGCATGAGGACTACCAACCGAGAGAGTGCAAGTCAGAGGGACCTTGAGAGATCAACTACTTCGGGGGAAAAAGCAATTGCTAGTGTACAGGATAAGGGAAAGAGTGTAGACCACGACCAAGGGATGGCAGAAATGAGAATGGAGATTGCACGGTTGCAAGAGCTGGTAAGGAAGCATGTGAGATCGCATGTACAATGTATATACTGCGGCGGCAATCACCTTCCAGTTGAGTGCCAAGATTCTAGATCTCGGCCGTGCTCAAATTGCGATAGATTCAGGCATGATGCAGTGCATTGCAGAATGCCGAGGAGATTCCCATACGCGCAGTAGTACAACCCTCCATACTTAGGTAATAGGCCACCCAATTTCTTTGGGAGGGGAGCCCAGTTAGCTCTCCCAGCACCGACTGACTCAAGACCTGCCGTACCTAGGCTGGAGATGAACCCAACTGGTATACCCAGACCACCAGGGCCTTTTGTAACCCACCCATCTAGTGATGCTCCTGTTCACTTTGTGGAGGAGTCTAATGAGGAAGAAACATATGTCAACCCGTACATATCCTATGACGAGGAGGGAAACCCAGTCCTGATGGACTATCGGCCGGTGCCAGTGATGGCTTTAGGAAGAGAAAGAGGCAGAGGCTTTGGAGGGCCAAGCCAAGATCCAGTCACATGCTGGACTTGCGGCCACCTAGGCCACATTTCATCACGCTGCCCAGAACGAGAACAAGCTAAGAAGGACAAAGCGGATCTCCGATGCATAGAGTGTGGAATCACACATCTGTTTCCTGACTGTCCCAGGCGGAAGCCATCAACCAGCTCTGCCAACATGCCATCGGTGCCTTTGGGGCTTTTTGGAGTGGAAATCTTTGACAGTGAGGATACACCCATCCCACTACATGTTATGACGCGAGCTCAGACAAAACAAGCATGCATCTCTTTGCCAGGGCCAAGTAACCTTGACGCAACCTCAATAGGAAAGAAAAGCCGGAGGAGATGGAAAAAGAGAACCAATGCAAAGATAACTCTTAAAACCGAGAAAGCGACTACGTTAGTAACGGGAAAGAGGGTCACAGACGCAGAGGCGGATACCTCAGCTCCTAAGACAGCCAAGCTAGGGAGTGCCAAGGTAGGGGAATATCCCCATCCCAAACGGCAGCTCCAGGCTATAGCTAAGGTCAAGGAGTGGATCAAGGATGCCCAAAAGCACCTCAAGGATGCTGAACCCATATTAGAAGATCCTATTGACGATTTTTCCAGCGTGAGCACACCAGTCTCACCTTCAAAACCACAAGCTGCGAGCATACCTGTACCATTGGGGCAACTCAGCAGCAAGGCCAAGGGGAAACTTGCCAGGGCAGACAGAATGCATGGCCTAGAAATGCTAGCCTCAGGGGAAGACAAGAGCCTAGTAGCCTCCTCACAACCTTGTTGTCTACTCCAGTAACTCTAAGCTTGGAAGACCTGCTTAGGCAGAATCATTCCTTTTGGCAGGAGTTAAAAGACTTGATGGAGGGACACATAGGACTTGCAGGTGCTGATCCGCAAGATCATGATGCGGTTACACAGATCCCAAGTCTAACTCTACACTCAACTCCTAAGTCTTTGCACATCAATGCTTTTTGGAAAGGCACTGAAATGTATGCAGTTTTACCCGTCCTAGCCTTAGGAGATATGATGCGAAAAGGAATTGTAGACACAGGCGCAGGTGTCAGTGTACTAAGCCATGCAGTCTTAGAGGCATGGGGAAACCCTCCTGTAGAGACTGCCAGGTTTCACGTCACGTTAGCAAATGGAATGAAGGTAAGACCATTCGGGGTCTTAAAGAATTGGCCAGTAAAGATTGCCGGTGTGCAGTTTTCCGTAAACTTCATTGTCATGAAGAGAGTGGATTATGATATACTATTAGGCTAACCTTGGATGAGGAATGCGCCTGTCATTGAGGATTGGGGCAATGATTTGATTTTCCTAGGGAACAGAACTAGTGCAGTAAGGGTAGAGATGGACACTTGGAAGATGACCCTTGTTGACCTAGATGCCATCTCAGCTATGCTGAAAGGCGATACTCAAACGACCAAACCCTATAGATCACTCACTAAATATATTCCTTGCCCTGAGGATGAGAGGGATTGGATGCATGTTTTGGCAACCATTGACCTACCATTCTCGGATGAGGAAGAACTATATCGGCAGGCTGCTAAAGCCGCAACCATGCCAATTGAGGAGCCAATTGTGCCACTCTGCATGATGGCAGGAAGCTCACTCAACCCAGGCAAACCAACCTCGTTCCATATCCCCAACAACAAACTAGAGCTTCAGGAAATCGTAGAGTATCTGACCAATAAACTGGAAGGAAACTTGGCTGCTAACTTAAAACCTCTACGTGATCTATTAGCTAAGCCAGAATGGAAATGGACCAAGGTCCACGACCTGAATTTGTTATATAACTGGGCTTTAGTTTTACTGATGACAAGGAGACTGGAGAGGAAAGCTTAGGTGATGATGAGCAGTCAGAAGGACAGGACTCTGATGACGAGGAGTATGAGGACTGCCGCTCTACGGGAGAGGAGAGTGAAGAAGAGATAGATACAATAGAGTACGACACGGAAGGAAAAGCGATAGAATACTATTACGCCGATACCTTTGACAAGGATTCTGAAATTAATGTTCACCAATCCAAATCTTCGCTTAGATTGAGATCCATATTAAACTCTTTAAGCATAGACAATTGCACTTTGAAGTAGCCATTCTTCAAATAAACCATCACAATATCATGGGGAAACGTTGACAAACAGAACATAGAAAATCACTATTTAATAACACGTTATGGGTTTGAAAATGCTTAAACCATTACATCGTATAAGCATGCAAGTTATGTGGCCCTCTTTTTTATAGGATTGTCCTCTCTTAAGGCATCTTCACAAATGTATTCTTCTCCCTCACGAACCTACTTTTTATATAAATGCTCTTTTTATATAAATATGCAAGTAATGTGGATTCTTGTGTGTGTAAGATTTTGGTCCATTAATGCATTGAGCTTTAGCATAAAAGAAACAGATCTTTTGAGATTCAAAGCTAGACTTGAGCTATAGCTTGCTTAGTGTTCTGTAAACATCACATCTTGCTTAGATATATAACCTTATCGAAGAACTTATGAGGAAATAAAGTGTCACGCTTGAGCCATATTATTACCTTTTTGGATCCTCTAAAATAATTGATCCTTTAGGTAGATATAATTGATAAGTTATGTCTAAAAGGTATACGTGATGTCTATATCCAACACATTACATAGTTTGGTTGTGAATAGTAATAGGAGTACCTACTAGGCAGGAAGCAAGCAAAGGACTCAGAAGTAGAAAGGCAAAAGAAACCGCAGGATCTACCCGAACGGTTTACAAAATTTAAAAAGGGTGACAGAGTGGTGATTCTGCTAGGTGCGAAAAGACAAGGCCAAACTAGTGAACCGATCGAGGGACCCACCAAAGTCAAGGAAGTTAACTTGGCTGGGGAAGGAGAAAAGCCAAGGCCTGTATTCATTGCAGATGACTTGACGGAGGATGAGGAGACCAAACTTGTTGCACTCTTGCAAGAGTACATTGACGTATTTGCCTGGACATTGGATGAACTTAAGGGAGTCGACCCTAGGGTTGTGACTCATAATATCCCAATGGTCCCTGATGCAGTGCCAACGAAACAACGACCTTACCCCATGAATCCCAAACACGCCCATGCAGTAAAAGAGGAGATTGACAAACTCATGAAGGCAGGATTCATATATGAGATCGAGCACACGGACTGGGTATCACCTATCGTGATTGTCATGAAGAAAAACGGAAAAATCTGAGTGTGCGTGAACTACAAGAAAGTGAATGCTGCTATAAAGAGGGATAACTATCCTTTACCTTACTCCGAGCACATGCTTGAGAGGGTAGCAGGTAAAGAAGCCTACAGTTTTCTGGATGGTTTCTTGGGCTATAATCAAGTGTAAGTGCACCCCGACGACAAGCACAAGACTGCCTTTGCTACGGAATGAGGTGTTTTCGCCTACATTGTCATGCCTTTTGGGCTGATGAATGCACCTGCGACTTTTCAACGCCTAATGTGCACTATCTTTAAGGACATGCTTAGGCGCGAACTGGAAGTGTTTGTAGACGACTTATGCGTACACTCTAGTTGGGCTGAACACTTAGAGAAATTGAGAGCTGTCTTTGAAAGGTATAGGTTGTACCACCTCTCATTGAACCCCTTAAAGTGCCAGTTCTAGGTGAAACACGGATGCATCTTAGGGCACGTAGTGTCAAGAAACGGCATTGCCACTGACTTTTCTAAAGTCAAAGTCATTGTTGACTTACCGCCACCCGACAACTACAAGGGAGTTCAGTGCTTCTTAGGACACACTGAATATTATCGACGCTTTGTACTAAATTACGCACTAATTGCTAGACCATTGTACAAGCTATTGATAGTGTTCGAGTGGACTGAGGAATCCCAACACGCATATGAGGAGTTGAAAAAGGCTCTTACTACTGCACCAATCTTACGAGCCCCCGACTGGAACATAGACGCCTCTAAGTTCGCTATTGGAGCCGTGCTATGCCAGCCTGGTGAACATAACTTAGATTACCCGGTGAGTTTTGCCAGCAGGCAGCTCACAGAGACCGAGATGAACTATTCCACGACAGAAAGGGAGGGGTTGGCCATGGTATTTGCGGTAAAGAAATTTAGGCATTACCTGTTGGCCACTCCCTTTGTCTTCTTTGTTGACCATCAAGCCTTGCTATATCTTGTGAACAAGCCTTTCGCTACGGGACGCATAGCTAGATGGTTACTCCTTCTACTGGAGTTTGACTTCTCTGTGGTTGTACGCAAAGGAAAGCAGCATTATATGGCTGACCACATGTCCCGCATACCCACAAGAGAAGCCGCTGGACAAGGCATACCTGACGATTTACCGGATACTCATCTCTTTAACCTGTCTAGCGAGAGATAATTGTTTAAAGCTGATCTGATGCCGTGTTGGGCCGATGACATAGTGCAAGTGCTAGAGAGCAGACTACCTGAGAGACCCATTGAGAAGGCCAGGCTGAGAAGACTTATCCTAAAAATGCAGCCATACCAACTGATAGCCGGCCAACTCTACAGGTTGGGACAAGACGGTTTATTGCGCAGATGCGTATGTGAGCACGAGATGCATGATGCATTGAAAGAAGCACATGGCGGAATCGCTGGAGGACACTTTAGCGGGGACACCACAGCCCGAAAGATACTACAATCCCAACTATGGTGGCCCACCCTTTTCCGCGATGCAGCTAAATTCTTAAAGCACTGCGATGAGTGCCAAAGGACCAAAGTGCCTGTGCGGAAAGACAAGATGGAGTTGACCCCTGTCATAGCCCGACAACCCTTTGAAAAATGGAGCATTGATTTTATTGGACCTATCAGTCCTGCGGCACAATATTCCCAAGCTCGCTACATCATAGTGGCAACCGATTATCTAACGAAGTGGGCAGAGGCATGAGCCACGCGGAAGAATGATGCTAGAACCACTACAAAGTTCTTGTGGAAGCAGGTCATTTCACGGTTTGGTTGTCCAATCGAACTTGTAAGCGACCAAGGCACGCACTTCATTAATGAGGTGATTTTCCACCTGCTCTCTATCTTCCTAATAATTCATCGGAAGTCCTCTCCCTATTACCCTCAGGCTAATGGCCAAGCCGAATCCACAAATAAAATCTTAGTCAACGTGCTTACAAAGGTAGTGTCTACTTCCAGAAGTGACTGGGACAACAAGCTAATGGCGGCCTTGTGGGCCTATCGCACAGCTTATAAAATGGCTGTCGGACAGACGCCTTTTAGGCTGACGTACGGAACTGAAGCCATTTTACCCTTAGAATTATTCATCCCTAGCTTAAGGATAGCAGTCTAGGAGCGTTGGGAGGAAAGAGAGGCTTGGACCAATTGCTTAGTGGAGTTAGAGCGCGTAATGGAGACCGGACTCCTCGCCACTCACTCTCTGATTTGTGAGAAGGCTTGACGAAAGATGTGGTTTGGCAAGCATGTCAAACAGCGAGACTTTGAACAAGGGGACTTTGTTCTGCTATACTCTGTAAAAGGACATAAACAGAAGATGAAGTTTCGGGGGCTAGGGCCTTTCAGAGTACGCATGATTGGTAGAACATGGAATGTTGAGTTAGAGACACTTGAAGGCGAAGGAATGGGCTTTTTTAATGGCAGCCGCATAAAGAAGTACTATCCTCCTTCCCATCCATTACATGAGCCACCCATGCTAGAACCCCCAATGAACGTCTGCATGGCTACTATAACCGACCTTACAGATCAGGACGAAGAAGCAGTGACACTGGCGTATCTACGAATCACAGTCACAGCAGGAGCGACGTATTCTTTCGATGCTTTGATTGATGAAGGTGCCGACTACAACATCTTGACGCATGACCATTGGACACGCATTGGTCAACCGAAACTACAGCCCACTAATGCCAAACTCACCCCGTTTGGGGGTAATGCTTATTCACTCCTAGGGAAGTGCAAGGTAGTCGTTTCTATGGAGTCCGAAAGTTTATCAGCTTTTTTTCATGTGTTGCCTGATACTAAAGGAGCCGGTAATATGTCACTATTAGGTCGTACTTTCAAGAAGCAAACGAACTGTAATGTGGATTACAACCTAAACCGCATTCATCTTGCTATAGGCAATGTGCGTATAGTGACGACTTTCAGCAAGGGCTATCCTGACGACTCCACCATTACGAAGCCACCGGTAGAAACCCCTACGACCACGCTTCAGCCCAAGTCTAAACAGAAGAAAACTAAGGCCTCATGCCAGGCTCTCGACCCTAGGCCCAAACCCGCCAAGAGTGCTCACAAGGCCAAGGACTCCAAGCTTATATGGGTGCCAGCCATCATGGCCTAAGAGGCAGTCTAGACGCTATCGACGTAGACACACAACCACGCCGCGATGGATCCCCAAAGACCTCTTGGGAGCACAAGGATACTACAAGGGTAACCCCTGGATTTGGGTGCCTAAAAATGGCAAGTTTAAAAGCTCATCTACAAGTTATCTCACCCCAGTGAGGGAGGCTTGCACACATGGTGCCCAGGGCATAGTTAGCAAATCATTGCCCGCTGTGGCTAGTAAGCCCCAGCTCATCTATCGACCAAAGCAAACGCCACAAGCCTTAGACTTACCTAATCCAGAGAACTTAAATACCCCCATGATTGCTCACTCAGAACCCAACACAACTCCCATGCCCCCAGAGCTTCCTATAGCACCTCAAAGTGCTTCGGAGTGCAAAGCCACACCTGTGACACCAATGATGGAGTCACCACTATCCAGTCCATTTGCACCATTCCCACCAGCAGGTCTTAAACCTTCCTACGAGGTACGACCTTTCCTTTCCTTGGCTAAAGACCTCGCTGCGACTTCTGGGGATGACTTAGTAACCTGCATCAAGATGTTGGACAAAACTTTCACTACATTCGCTAGAAGTTATGAGAGGCTAGACCTAGGTCTTCTTGATAAAACACTTGCTTCGGATGTTCGTGCATTACCATGCACTTGGGAAGAATACGAACTTATGACTTGTAAATTTCCCAAAATTGCTGTTGAACTGATAGCAAACGACGAAATCTCAAAGGAGCAAGTTGCCCTCAGAAGACTAATCACTTCATATTGTAAGCCTCCTCATTCTGTTCCTGAGCACGAGTTGCAAGAGCTCACGCAGATGGCAAGCTCGCCTTCCACGTTCTTGCAGCAGTGGTTTGCTCTGAGAATCCAATGGAAGAAAAAATGTTGCTGGATAATGACCAATGCTGAGCAACGCAGGGCAATTAAAACCATCGAATATGACCCTACTTATGTGGCACCTATCTCGTTTAGGGTTTTGGCCATCACCCGCAACCAGCACTTAGATGACCATGTGCTCGCTCACCCTTACATTGACCAATTCCTTACGGAAGAGGAATTACATGTTGCAAGCGGCCTTAATACTGGAGATCTCTTTCACGATGTCTTGACCTACATCTCCCAAGTCTCCATCCAACCATCTGCTCTTGATTGTCATGCCCAACTCGAATACAATCCAAGCTTCTATGATTGTTTATTGGCTAAGTAAGTCAATCCACGAAAAACAGCATTTGCCTCGTACTTCCTGTGCTAATCCTAGGAAGGATTCCTTGAAAGATCCAAGACGGGGGGGGGGGGGGGGGAAGCAATGTGAGCAAGAGCAGAGCAAAATGAGAGTCAGCAAAATGAGAGTCATGCTATCTAGCAAAATGTTATGATTAATTGAGTTTCAATGGAAGATAGTGCAAAGGGAAAACAATAGCAATTGCTGCTGTGAGCCTGTCTCTAAAATTCAAGCCTCTAAGCAAGTATACCAATTTTTGACACATCCATTTTTCTCTCAAAATTGAGTTTTGTTAGAAATAAGCTGATTTTTAAGCATTAATGTTGGCATGGTGTGTTGACAGGTAACCACCATGGCAGGACAAGACAAAGGGGACAAACTCCCATTTTCTGAAGAAGAAATGACCAAGTTCGGCATCAGCATCGAGACAGGAGGATTCAGTCAATTCACCTTCAAGCACACGCTGAACCTGGATGAGGCCATCTTGGAGGAACCTGCAGTCAAAGAATTGGTGGACAAATGCCATCTCCACAAGTATGTGGAAAAGGTGGGACAGGCCGTGGATTATGGCATGTGTGCTGAATTTCTGAGGTTTTTTGACAAGGGCAGGAACTGTGGCACTATCACAGTGAGGACAGGGGAGCAGGAAAGAAGAATTGAAGTGCCTCTCAATGCGGCAATCGTAGAGAAGGCCTTGGGGCTCGTACCCAAGAAAGAGAGGCGGCCGAGAAGGGATGTTTACACCATGCTGGGGGTAAAGAAAGAAGAGGTGCACACAGTGGATGGAATCAGCTTGGCTGACATCCCGGATCTAGCAGTGAAGGTACAAGCGAAGATGATCCACACACTCTTCTCGGGCCAAAGGTACAACGCATTGATGAACAGGATCGGGGTCCCGTTGTTAGAAAGCATTGCAGCAGGAGTCCCTGAGGAGGTAGACTGGAATGGGTTTGTGCAGAAAACCATTCAAAGCTTAGCTGCCCTTCTCACTCTAGCGGAAGTACCAGCAGGAGGAGAATCCCCTACCTCAACAGCACGCTCCACAAGGAAGAAACCTGCCTCAAAGGCTGCCACAATTAGATATGGTGGTGTTTTGATAGGCATCATAGATGAAGCAATGAAGGATGCTGGAGTCAGGGAAGAGCAAGCTGCACATCAAAGCCCACTGCATCAAAGCCCACCTCACCACGAAGGAGAAGAATCAAGTGAAAGAACGATAAGTGACAAGGGAGAACAGGAGGTGCCGCCTACACAAGCAAGCAAACCAGAAGGACAAAAGAAAGGGGATAGGAGACAGAAGGAAAGGAAAGAGGAATTAAGCAAAGAAGAACGAGTTGAAATCAAGAGGGCTCAAAGAGAGTCTAGGAGGGCTGAGGAAGAAAGGAGGAGGAAAGAGGAGGAAGAAGAGCTTGCAAAGATAAGAGAAGAATCAAAGATGCCAGAAGAGGACAGGAAAATAAGGGCGGAAGAAGAAGCTGAAGAGCAGAGACTGAAGGAGCTGGCCGAGTTGGCAGAGGCTACACGAAGATCTGTGGAAGAAACCCACGGGGGTGGAGAGCTCGAACCTGTGAGCCCTCGTCATAAAGCCAAAGCTAGTTCAAGTGTGGAAGCAGCTCCAGGCTGTAGGCAAGGGCAAGTCCCTACTACATCCACTTCCTTCCTCTTTTGTGCCTGCAACGACTGAAACCACGACTGCAACCACCACACAACCCACACCTCCCCTCGACACGGCATAGCTAATGAACATGGTGCAAATGCTAGTGAGCAAAGTGGCCGAGATCGTGCCAGAAACCAGATTGAAAAGGCCCGCTGCCGCAGATGCAGAGTCACGGCAATACCCTAAAAGACAAAGGCTGGAGGCATCAACCACCACACCCCATACTCCCATGCCTGCCGACACTGACTATGACGCATATGTGGCTGAGCTACTGGCACAACTAGACAAGGCGAAGGAAGAGAAGAAAGTGGCCTTGATGGAGCTAGAAAAAGAAAAAGAAACATCAACTGCTCTTAGGCTAGAAGTCTCAAGGCAGGGAGCCGACCGACGAAGAGAAATGAAGGCCTTGCAAGACCAGCTAGTAGCAAAAACAAAGGAAGCCCAGGACAACGAAAGCTGCCTTAGACAAAGGCTGGAAGACGAAGAGCAGAACCTGGTGGCAGAGCAAAGGAGTCTAAAGCTACTAGTGCAGCAATACAATGATCTACAGCAAAAGGTCGCTTAAGTGGAAATGCTAAGACAGGAGGTTCAGGAAGGCGAAGCCAGTATACCACAAGAACATACCATGGAACTCCGTTTGTGGCAGGAGCTAGAAGAACAAAACAGATTAATAAGTGAAATCGAGTTTCTGAAGAGTGAAGGGCCAAGAGTCTCAGCAGTAGAAGCAAGACGGCTACAAGATGAAGTGCAAAGATTACAAGATGTGTCGGAGACCTCCCAGGAAGATGTAGAGGCCCTCATGGCCATGGCTTTCAATCAAAAAAGGCTATTCCTTGTTGAGATCCAAAGCCAAGAGCAGCTGGTGCAGGAAAAATCAGAAGTACTGGCCGAGGTGCACCAAAGGCTCAGCATTGTAGATCAAGCCAAAGGGATTGCTGAAGAGCAGCTGGCTCTGAAGTTAAGAGAAAGGAACCAGTTGTGGTTTTTAACAAATGAGGAGCAACAACAGGTAGTGACCACCCTGGCGAGCCAACTGGAGGAAGAGAGAAAAAGGATGGAAGAAAGAGCTATAGATTGGGAAATGAATAATTTTGACAGGGTGAGAGACTTGACCGAATGCTTGGCAGTGGCAGAATGCGAAAGGGTGCTTGCAGAAGCTAGGGTTGAAGCTGCTGAAATAACTACTAAAACACAGCGGCAGGTCTTGCTCAACACGGTACTCCATGTCACACAAGCTGAAAGCGATGATCCTGTGGAAAAGATGAAAAGAAAGTTGGAGCTGACCACCCGAGCTCTAAGATATGGTCTTCAAGAGCGGGAGCTCCCAACGAGTACAGGGATCACTAAGGAGCAACAATTCCACTACTTACGCTGTATAGGCCTTTCCACTGGTGAGCTCAAGGAGCTAGGTTTAGAGGAGCATGAACAGCCACCACACCCACCGCCAGTCATCCCATCTGTGGTTGAGCGACATGTCAAAGAGGGTCCGGATTTCGAGCAAGGTGATGAAGAAGAGCAACAAAGAATACTGAGTCCGCCTCAACCCAATCTCCCACAGGAAGAACCTACAGATGCCCATCTGCCTGAGCGTATAGTTGCAGCAAGGAGGAGAAGACAAGAATTAGCTGAGGAGGCCCAATTCCGAGCATGCACAATTTCAAGACAACTTCCTGAAGAGCCCATGCGAGTGAGAGGTGATGCACATCCTGTAGACTAGCCCTAGGAGTTGGTCATCTGGCGTCAGCAAGAGTTCCACAAAAGGCCATTTGAGCTCTCATTTGCTTTCCCACGCTCTTTGGACCGGGCCCTGCCTCTAGGAGTCTTAGCCAAGATCAAGGATTTGGCTAATGAACTTGCAAACAGGTGGATTGAAGAGAGGAGCCTGATAATGACTAGGTGGCGACAAGAACCACAGGATTACTGGGAAGATAAGGTCAATATGGTTCCCAAAACTGTCCAAGGCTACGAGGCACAGCCGAAATGGCGGAGGAGGATTTGGGACACCAATTTTGATGCATGGACCGCCTTTTGCAGTTCACTCTCCGAAGAGCGCAATGATCCTATTTATATGCTCTACCCCCGTAGGCATGGAGTGGACTATGATAGAGACTTGCATGGGGATTACGACTTCCCAAAAATATATAATGTAAATGCTAGGAGCCCTGAGGAGTGCTTAGTGTTTAGGCTAGAAGATATACTTCCTTCTATAAATCGTTTCCTTTGCAGACTTCTCTTCCTGCCCAGATCCAGCGTTTTTGACCACTTGTAATTACCTCCGACTTATCAAATTCCTGCTACTCCAAAAACCCACAGCAAAGGAAGCCCATCTTCCCCCACTCTTCTTTGATATCAACCTAGAAATAGATAGTAGAGCTATGACTAGGTTAATGATGCGGGCTACTCTCCTTCCTTCCTTCTGTCTAGAGCTCTTAGAAAATATGAGTGACACCCGCTTCACAAGGTGTAATCACCCTTTCTTGTCAACCACTCCTCTGAGAGCTACGGCCGATATTAAAGAATACCTACAAAGTCGCGCATTCTTATCTCACTGCCTGCGACCGCCTCGTGATTAAATGGGTGTGATATGCCTTGACAATTGTACTCTCTCTCTCATTCTCAAAAAAAGAAAAAAAAAAAGAAAAGAAAAGAAAGCAAAAAGAGAAAAAGCCACAAGGGAACAAAGACAAGGTGACTAGAGAGAAAGACGAGCAAAAAATAGCAAAGCTGAAAGATAAATCTACTACTAAGCAAGTTAACAAGGAGAACACTTCACATGTGCTTGCAGTCTCCCTTCATTGTTATTGTGCACCATACTCACTGCATCTAGTTCTTTTTTGGTTCTCCCTAGCCCCTTCCCCACTTCACACTTAGGGCACATCAAGGGCAGGACTTTCAGACCTGTCACCCTAAGTTTTGCACCGCACCTCCAACGATGCACGAAGTGGGTCCTCAAGTGTGGGACATTACCAAGCGCTTGCCCAAGGTTAGACCCATCTCCTAGCTCCACTGGCACGGGCACCATACACTACACAGTGAGACAGACACATCCCCTAGGAAGTGCACAACTTTTCTTGCAGGTTATGTTCGTATTTCAAGAACTGGCTGCTTGGCTGAAGAAGATCATTCACTACATCCTCCAATGACAAGGAATTTTTCCATGAGTCGGACATGACTCCATTACTGCAACTTCAGGAGCTTCGCTGCGAAGGTTTAAACGGCTCAACAGATTTCATGTTGCCAATCATCCGCCTACTGATGGCTGCCATGACTGAACCAAATCAAGCAGAAGGAAAACCCAGTGATGGATCTGCCATTGGCATAGATCTTGGAACCTCATCGTCCAATGATCCATGTCCAACGCCTCAAGATCTACGGAATCGCTTATTGATTCCACAAGCCTGAAGACCTTTAACTCAAAACTGAAGACCTTCTACTCAAAGACAAGGATCTTCAACCAAGGCCACGGATTTTCAAGGCAAACAGCGTTCGGGGGGTTTCTCCAGAATAAATTCCTCCAATACCATCCTCTTAAGGGATTGCTTATTGCTTCAAGCGTTTCGGATACTCAAAAGACGATCGGCTACATAAGGGGAGCCACAACTGTGTGTGAAATCCCGAGCATTTTCATGAAGTCTAAAGCACGCCGGATTCTCTTCTGGTCATCGTCATGAAACTCCATCACCTCTCATTCACAAGCATTAGTGTCATCTACCCACCAGTTCCACCTAGCAACAGCATCATCTATCCCACTACTTCCCACCACAGTGCCATGGGACTGGCACTTGGCTAGGAGGGGGGTAATGTTTACTGCAGCACAGAGGAGCGGGAAATGGAAAAAAGGAAATAGCAAAAGGCGCAGGACAAAAGGGAGAAAAAGGCGCCTTAACCGGTAACCAGACCCTGAAAAAATTAAAAGCACGGGCACGAACCCTTAGGAAGTCTTAGAGTCGCCCAAGGAAAGTAAAAGAGTAAAAAGCGCACCATTAAGTGTGAAAGTGCTCCCGAATCCTTGTAAAAGAGCGCCAAGCTCACTCCTGTGCAAATTGTATGCATTAGTTGGGAATAGGATGGATTAGAACGGTGGGAAATGAGAAATGGGCCTAGGCTAATGGCCGGCCATGTAAAAAAAGGGGATGACCGCCCATGACCGCCCAAAAGGGATTTAGGGTTTTGTATATAAAGTTGAAAAGTGAATGAGAAGCTCATTCTTGTGTGTGGCCAAAGCTTCTTCTTCTTCTTCTCTTGTTTCTTGCCTTCTTGCTTGTGCTTGAGAGAGGGATTGAGAGAGTGTGAGAGAGTGATTGTGTGACAGTGAGGAATCTTGGAGAAGAAGCTCTCCATCTTTCCATCCGAAAGGCTGTCTAGAGAACTCCGCCCGGCACTCCCATGGAATGTTACGGGTTTTGCAATCTAGGTCTTTCCGCGTCTGCCACGTAGCGGAAGTGTCCTGGCCGTTTCCCACTTAGGATCGACCGGAATTAAGGTTTTCCTGTTTGGTCATTAGCTAGCAGCAACTAGCGTCAGACCTGAGCGAACTACTTTACGCAGAAACGCCAGGTCCGAAGCGGATTCACGCTGCACTTGGTTCAAGGAGAATGGAAAACGAGAGGGATGCAATGCTCAACCTCTCTGCCATAAGGCATAGTCCCATTCCGTTCCCCTAAAACAGCGTGAATCGGGTAACAGGTAAATCTAAGTCATCCTTCTCGTTATTTGCTCGGCGATGATGATCATCCCTCTGTTCGTTGAAGATTTTTGAGAAAAGTTCCCGGCTAACCGGGACCACCCATCCATAGGACGGACCCATGGTCCATCCTCCGCACTTTCCTCGGTTTGTTTTAGTTATGTAATTACCTACCACATTAATTTGACATATAACAAACAGCTTCTTTGATTAACCCTGTTAAGCACTGGTTCCTTCACGTAATCTTATCACAGGACAAAGAAAACAATGTCAAACAACTTCTTTATTATCATTTTATCCTTTTATCTTTGAAATACAAGGAGTTCCGCCCGTAGGCTTGATCATAATCCGCCCGAAGGCTATCCAGTAATCCATCAGGGATTACTATTCCAAGCTTCTGCCCGTAGACTAGTATGCGGGCCTCGAGATCCAATCCCGAGTCACGTTAGCCTCTTGTGCAGGGCCCGGAAGGCGAGGGATTTACGGCCAGAGCCCCCCCTGGCACCCAAGCGTCCTCCTGCTCCAAGTAGAACTCAACGGAGAGACCTCTCACGGCGGGTTCGGTCCACGTTCCCGGAGCGGTCATCAACCCCCTTGGTTAGGGTCAGGCAGGCAGTCGGGGGTAATTGAAGCTGCCTCTCCCTTCAGGCCTTCAACTTGAAGCATTTATATATCTTTCATCCTTTAATTCCTTGAACAAACAATGCAAACAGTGCTTTCTAAACTGTTACAAGCACAATCAATTCCAGTGGTCGTTTAGTTGGCAAACTGTTAAGGAGTGACTCCTTCTCTCCGAATGCATCCCGCATTCGATCCGGAATCAATTGCAACATGGCAAGATTCCTATCGTCTTTGGGTTAGGGTCATACCCTGTCAATACTTTTAGGTTTTGTTAATGGTAGATTCCGGCGACCATGTCGCTTTAGTTTATTGACTAATCATTTGCGTCCAAGCAAATACCTAGCTTCCCTTAACTTGACAAATTTTCCCTAATGAGGATAGAGTAAGAGGATGACTACCCTTTCCCCTTGCAAGTTAAACTTGCGCAAGAACTTGCCAACCTTATTCCAAGGAATGGCAAAAAACTTCTTACGATCAATCCGCAAGGCTAAGTGACGTTGCAACTTATTGCACAAGTGTTGCCTCCATTCCAAGAGATCATTTCGCCTAATGAATGGCGTATTCAGGTCACGGAATTAACTTCAGGCGAGAAGGAGGGTTTAGGGTGTCTTTTTACCTACCCCATCCTTAATTTCACTAAATCGACAACGTTTAGTCCTAGGGTTCCAACTCAATTCGAGTTTCATCATTTTGGACGCTTGGTCCTTAAGGTAGGAATCCTAGATTATTGTTTACATGAGCATCCAATTAGCTCAACATTTTGGGAATGTGGTTAGGACTATTGGCTTGAAGGTTTCGACTTAGCGACAATTGGAAAACTTGGCCGAATGCTTAACCTAGTTAGTGTTTGGGGTGTCTATCGTACCATATGATTCCTTTGTGGCTAGGTGATTTGGGTAATTCATTATGCTTGTCTCGCGACAAGGATGAATCCTTCCTAGAGACAATAAACTAGATCTAAAGGAGGAAAAATAGTTGCAACTAACACAATACATGTAAACATGTGATTCATTGCTCCTACGCATCACATGGTTCACAATAACTCTATCTTTCCTTGGTGTAGTAAAAATGCATGATAATCTGGATACTAACTTTCCTAGGACCTACTAGGACTTACATCAAATAATCATGCTTACAACCTTGTTGTCTACACTTTAGAATCTCATGCTTTGATAAACCATGCGACCTTTCCTAAATACGGCTCCTGATGAATGAAATTTCTGCATGATGACTATGTAACACGCAACTTTCCCCTAGCTACAATGTAGTTAATGAAGTTCATACCAAACTAAAGCTAGTGTTAACTTATTCCCTGTTACATGCTACTTGCAAGTCCCTAAGATCATTTTCGTACTCTTCTATTTCTTTTCGGATAATATCTTATGGGTGTTAACTTTTCCTCATGAATCATTACAAGGAAGATGTTGCCTAAAATGCGGCACACGCTTATTCCTACCATGTCTAGTAACCAAATGCACTTATCAATTTCATTTCTTTGCCCTATATGTTTAGACTTATTACTTTGATAATGTTCCAAAATAGCAACATGCAGCTAGTCTTTTAAGGCGGACAACTCTAGACTTGCAACCGTTTCAATTTCATAACATGCATCAACCTTGTCTAATGTTTAAAGAGATAATTTATCAAATGTATTTTTAACACTGCCACATGCATTAGAAATAAGCGTAAAATGCATTTTCCCTTATGGAATTAAGCGTGCCTAAATATTTCTTTATGCGAGAATAAACTCGAAAAAACCTGGACTTGTGGGCTCGGGGAGATATCCACTTGAATGCTTGGAGATGAACCTCCCGTAGGCGCACCTTGTGACTTTTTAGGGGCCATCGTAGGCGTGGTTTCGGCTTCTGGGTTGCCTTTGCGGTCTATGAATTGACTTGCCTTGGTATGCAGCCTCCAGACCTTTGCCTTTTTCCCTCGTACGCAGGAGATTCCTTTGCGGGACTTTGGATAAATGGTGCTTGCGGATGAGTTCTTTAGGAAAAACCCGGGTGGCTAGGAATGGGTTCACGGATGGCTTGTGGCCTTTGAAGTCTAATTGCGGGAAGCCTCTTACGAAGGATCTTGCGGGAGGGCTTTATAGCTTATTCCTCTTCTCTTCAAAGTCCCGGGGGTATGAGTAGATTTATGGGGGACCTAGTGGGAAGGGGGGCTTAAGAAAGCCCCCTTAGAAGCTTCTTAAGAAGCTTCTAAGCTTCTGCAGCAACGTCGGGGGGGGGGGGGGGGGGGGGGTCGTGATCCAGGCGGGCTGCGGACCGTGTCAGTCTGGCGGGCCGTGGCGGCGGCTATGGCGGGCTAGCGGACTTGCAGCTGCAGCGCGGCGGCTTCCTGCACGACGGCGACGGCCTGGTCTCCTCTTTTCCCCAACGGCGGGGCAGCAGCGTGCTCTCCTCCTTCTCACAGCACCGTCCCCTCCTTTTTCCTCTTCTCTCCCTAACGGGAGTTCATATAGGCAAGGGGGGGGGAAGGCCTCCACCACGTGGCCCCCTTGCATGGGTTCCCCCCCTCCCATGCAGGCCACGACTTCCATATCCCATCCTCCCCACACTCCCTCTTCTCCAGCCATGCATCGGCTGGAGAAAAAGGGGTAAAAATAAAAAAATTTGCCTTGAATTATTCAAATTGCCCCTCTCAAGAGGGTGTTTTTGTGAGACTTGCGGTTTTGAACTTTCGGTTTTTGATTTACCAATGCGGAGGACCCCATTTCTCGCGTGCGGGTCACACATTACACTGCCAATAATTTCAATGCAAGAGATAACCTTTGCACAAGGTTTACGTCGTGTGCGGGACGTCAATATTCACGGGTGGGAATATTACATTCTCTCCATCTTCTCTCTTCATCTTCCCCTCCTCTCTTCTCTTCTCTTGTCTCGCGCGTGGCTATGGAGGATGAAGCTCATGGGAGAGGGATTGAGGTTGCATGAGCTTGCCTCAAGGATCGTGGAGCTACCGGTGTGCAAGAAAGAGGAGGGTACTCGATCGAGCATCAAGGTAAGCTCACTACACCCGTAAGGTAGGCATTGCGCGTCGGCTATGTGAGAGGTAGCCATGGCCGCTCGGTTTGAAACACTTGAGCAATAAGTGGTCCGTAGGTCTCGGGGTAGAGCTTGTAGCTCCCCTTCAACAAACACCACCGATATTCTCACCAGTCAAAGTCTCAGAATAGATACTATAACAACAGTATCACAAGTTCCAGTCCCAAAATAAGTTTCCTTCTAGGAAATCAAAAGATGTAAAATGTTATATTTGTGGTAATCCAAACCACTTGATCAACAAATGTCCACAAAAGGCAAAGATTAGACAAAAGCCGAAGGAAAACAGAAGGTAACTAATCTTCATCACTACTTATCTAATGATGATTCTTCTAACACAAGTACATATTCCTTGTATGAAGACTATAATTCAGATTATCAACCCTCAGACATACTGTCTAAATGGTCTAATCACGATGATTGGTCTTTTGAGTCAACATCAGAAATTTCATCAGACCAAGAAGCTTCAGATGTCTCCCTTATAGACTCAGACTCAACCTCAAAATGGTCTAATGATCTTAGTAGTTAATTTGACGAATATGATTCTGATGATGAGGACTATACAGTTTATTTCTCTTCCTATTCAGATTCAGATGATAATGAGGAAATTATCAGTAATGTTTCTTTCCATTCTACCTTTCTACTTCTCACTGGGAAGAAAATCAGAGAGCTGCATGATGATCAGAATGATGAAGATTTGGGTAAAATCTAAGTTATCAATGCACATCATCTTTCCTCTTCATTTAATATCAAAGGCAAAGAAAAGTATTTTCCCTCTACTTCCAAAGATTCTCCTAGACTCCATATAAAGAAAACCAAGGCCAAAGATCTCTCTTTCCAAGAAGATTCCAACAACGATGAAACTACTTCTAGTTTTGTTGAGTCTTCTTTCAAAGGTATAAAGAAACAAAAAGAGAATATCAAAGCAGAACTGTATTCTAACCCTCATGACTTTCCTAGAACATGAACCTTGAGCTTAGACACGTTAAAGAAGGCTAATATCTTTATTCCCCACAAGCTTGAACAGATCCACAAACAACAAACCCTTCAACAATTCGTAGACAGTTTTACTAAGACTTCTACAAAAACCAACAGAGAACTTACTGCAGTAATAGAAGTATTCCAAGCTATGCAAGTTCAACTCCAAACTCTTTATAAAACTTTGAAAGGGTTTTAAGGACTCCAAAATATATTGCTCAAGCCACCACAAGAGTATTACAACAACTCACTACTTCTCTTCCTCAATCTCCTAAAATTTCTCCCATGGATCGTGATTCTTCTTCTATGAACACAATGTGGGTCTTCTTCTATGAACACAATCAACCAAATGAGCACGACAACAAAACACTCCAGACATTAGCTCAATATTAATGCATTGGAGGGAGGTGGCTCAATTCCAACAATTAGTGTCAAGTTATGCTCATTAGGAAAGTTGAATTTGTTTGTTGATACTTTTGTCCATACTAGTTCCAGCTTGACAATTGCTCCTTATGAGCTTTTTCTACCAAATGTGGTAGAACATAGTAGTCCTATTACAGTGGAGTAATCCAATAATAAGAAGATTACTCTCTCCACTATAACCAAGGCTTTTCTCTATTTGGGAGAGATAAAACGACCCATTGAAATTCAACTGATGAAACAAATGAGATATGATTTGCTTCTTGACATGGATGTGCTTCAACATTTAGTCCCTTAGGGTTTTTGGACAGAACATATTTCTTTTTCTTACTTAGGAAAAAAGACTAGTATTTCTTTGCTAGAAAAGGTTGGCCGCATTATCTATACTATTTCTCAATCTCCTGCTCATGTAAAGATAGAACACAGAGAAATTTGGCTTCAACAATGTTGAGGCTCCTCTCGCTCAACCGCCAAGACCCAAGGACCGCTCATTGTTCAAGCGTTTCAAGGGAGCACTAATGGCTATCTCTCACATAGCCAACGCGCTATCCCTCTCTACGAGTGTAGTGAGCTTATCTTAATGCCCGATTGAGTCACTTCCTCTCTCAAGCACTCCGGTAGCTCCACGATTCGTGATGCAAGCTCAAGCATCCTCCAATCTCTTCATCCAAGCTCCATCCTTCATAGCCATGCTGGAGATGAGAGAAGAGAAACAGAAGAGAGGAGATGGAGAAGGGCTTTACCTCGAAGATCCCTCATCCTCACACACTCACTCCCTCACTCATTCACACTTCCTCCCTCAAGCACTCACAAGCAAGCAAGCAAGAGAAGAGGAGAGAAGAAGAGGAAAATAAGAGTCCACTTTGCCACACACCAAAGAATGAGCTTTCATTCACTTTTTGAACTTTATATACATGCCCTAAAATCCCATGGACATCCATCCCATTTTTTACATGGCCGGTTGTTTTTCCCTTTGCCCTAACTTCCTAGCTTAGTCCTACCGCCTATTCATGGTTACAAATTGTGCAAGAGGGAGTCTGGTGCTCTTTTACAAAGATTTTAGCTGCACCTTTATATTTAAAGGTGCGCCTTCTTACTTTTGGCTTCTTTGCAGCTTCCATGGTTACGTCTTGGACTCCTGGTGGTTGTTTTCGTGCTTTTAGATTTTTTCTAGGCCCACTCTCTTGTAGGGCGCCTTTTCCTTTTTTCAGTCTTTCGCTTTTCCTCTTGATGCCTATTTTTTCGCTTCTTTTGCTCTACAGTAAATAGTACCCCCTTTCTAGTCGGGTGCCAGTCCCATGGCACTGCTGGGTGTGGTGAGTTGGACGGTGGTGATGGGGTAGTCGGGTGGCTTTTTGAGTTTGTATACAAGCCCTGGTTGAGGTATTTATTGAAGGGATTTATTCCTTTGAAATTGAATATTGTGTTGGAGGGATCCTTATGCGAGGAGAGGCTGATGGGCGGATCCATCTTTGAAATTGAATATTGTATTAAACGGATTCCTCTCCTGGCTCTCTATGGTTTCCTTCTCTTGTGCTATTCCAAATGAGCTTCTCCATTCACTTTTTGACTAGGGTTGTTGTGGTCTGCCCTTGCTTTGTTGTGCCTGCATGGTGACATTGTCGCATAAGATGGGGAGTGCATTGCATGGATGATGGGGTCTCTAGAACTGGTGGTTGGGGCCTTTGTTTGTATCTAAAAAGAAAAGAAGGTGCACTACTTGGGATGTGCTCAGTTTGTCGTGTGGTGGATTGTGCTTGTGCTAGTGGAACTGGGAGCAAGCCTGGGCGTTGTCCCTCACTTGAGGACTTAGTTTGTGCATAAGAGGGGTGTGGTGCGTGTAGCTTAGGGTGATAGGTCTAACCGTAGATGAGTGCTACCTCCCTCGGTATGTCTTGCCCTTGATTTGCCCTAAGCATGTGTCGTGGGGAATCAAAAGGGCGAGGGGGTTAAGACACAGAGCCGGCCGACCGAGGCCACTAGACGCACCTAACTTGAGAACCCCTAGGTGCAGTGACTATGACCTATGTGCAGCTTGCTGTGTCTACGTGTGATATGTCTTTCCATTTCCATGTTTTGTGATTGCCTTTCACTTTGTACCTCCTTGTCTTTTTGTTTTTTTTTTTCCTTATCTCTCGTCTCCTTTTTGTTCTTTATCTTCATCATCATCTTCATATATATATATATATATATATATATATATATATATATATATATATATATATATATATATATATATATATATATATATATATATATATATATTTGGACAAGTTACATAGTCATGACAGAAGTTGGTCTTTGTTATCGGAGTGAGGTGGAGAAGGGGGCTTAATAGATTTGTTAAGGAATTTGCGGCTTTGGAGATACCCTTTGAGGTTTAGGCGAACTTGAAGGGTGGTGGTGGAGAGGAACGGATGATTACAGCAGGTGAAGCAACTATCATTCATATCCTCTAGAAGAGCTAAGCAAAACGAAGGTAGTAGAGCAGCTCACATCATTAGTCTAGCCATTGCGCAACTATCTATAGCATTAGGATCAAAATGGAGGACTGGGAGGCCGTGCTCCTGCAGAGTGTGGTCTTGTCTAAGGAGTATCCTAAGCAATCTAAGGTAATTACAAGTGGTAGTAAAGGCGGGGTCAGGGCATGAAGAGACTTCGTTGGTGAAGTGAATTAGGGTAAATTTTTTGATATGAAGACGAGGGCATCTTTATATCTAGTACGATGTGGATTATAAATTAATGGAAAATCATAGCGGCTGTGGACACTGGAGTCAAAATCCATTCCCACCCTTCGAGGGTAGGGCATAAAAGTTGGGTCATTCTGCTCGAAGGGTTGAGTGTTGCAAAAGGCCATCCAAGTGTCCATGTTAGTGTCACAGACCCTTTTTTTCCATGTAGGTTGGCATTCATAGCCAGGAACAAACCTTGGCACTTCAAAAACTTTATTTTGCCAAAATTCTGCATCTTCAGTGTCCCATAGTGTGGGATTCTGCTCTCTCTTCAGCAGCCACTTGTGTCCCAGCCTGCCTCTAATGTTAATCATGTCCTTTACCACCTTGATGGGAAAAATCCTACGCAGGGTGGTGGGAAATTGGAATTTAAAGTCGAAGGGGCTCCTGGCCATTTCTTGCCTCTCCCCAGATTACAAGGTCTGCGTGGAAGCTTGTTGGGGCATCGTCCTCACATAGTGGGATAGATGCCTGGGGTGTCCTCACTCCCTAAACATTTCATTTTCTTCTCGCTTCCTCTACCATTTGTTTTCTTCTTTCCCTCAGTGCCGCCTTTCTTTCTGCGGAGGTGTGTCGAGCTCAGAGGGCACGGAGATTGAGACACACAGTGATTACTAGAAGCTAAGAGATAGAGAGAGAGAGTGCAGAGTTGAGACTGAGAGTGAGCACGACTTGTGGGTACAATCGAGTGTGTACCTCTTTAGGTTTTTAGATAGATATATATATAAAAGTACAAGTGCTAAGGGTGTGTTCACACCCGAGCATATTTAAAAGGCACGAGGGTCTTTATTCCCATGAATCTCCCACCTAAAGGCAATGTGCCTTAAGAGGAGAAAAGAATCACCTAAGTCTAGGTATGTACAAAGCTGAAATATATATATCTATCCAACTCCCATCATCTGTCGGCAATGAGCAAACCGCTCTGCTGGAAGACCACCCTTGGTGAGAAGGTCTGCTGGATTATCATCTGTATGTACTTTGACAAGCTCAATGCTCTTGCTGTCAAGTACATCTCTAATCAAGTGGTACGTCACCTGTATGTGCTTGGTCTTTGCATGAAAGACGTGATTCCGTGCTAGCATGATAGCACTCTGACTATCACAATGGAGAACACGTAACCCTATAATGCCAAGCTCTCCCACCGGACGTGAAAGCCATAAAGCCTCCTTGCATGTCTCTGTGGCAGCCACATACTCTGCTTCTGTAGTAGACAATGCAACACACTTTTGTAGCCTGAAGATTACAAGAGAGTGCTCCTCCTATGAAGGTAAACACATACCCAGAAGTGGACTTTCTGCAATCCGTATGACCAGCATAGTTTGCATCCATAAAGCCAATGAGAGATGCCTTCTGCTTTCCAAAGAAAATACACGACTCCTTTGTGCCTCTTTGAGGTATCTCATAATACTTTTCACTGCTTTCCGCCCAAGTGTCATTTTTCTCAAGAGATTCCATTTTTGACAACATGGATTTATACCATTTCTTGTTGTCCTGTTTGTCCATTGCTTCCTTGAAGCAAGATGGTTTACCATAGTCTATCAACATGACATAATCAGCCACATTGTTTGCACCAAGAATGAATCTATCAGGTTGTCTAGTAGCCCTGGATGATCTCCTAACCCAATGATCATTGTTTGCTGATTGTTGAGCATTTTCAGCTTGCTGTCCTGGCATTTGAGCTTGCAAATCAGCATTAACAGCTTGCCGTCCTGGCTGTTCCTGCACATGTGGTGGTTCATTGTCATAGGCAATAGCTGGCTGATCATTTTCAGCATTATTTTCTGCATTTACAGGTTCATTTATAGCAGGTATTTGCTGCTGTACTGTGGGCACATTTTATTGTCTAAAATGTATTTCTTTCCCGAATACAATCCTACGGACCTCCTCAGTCTTTTCGGGCCACTTATGCATGTGATCTTCTCGGAAGATAACATCATTGCTACATACTACTTTCCTTTTCTCGGGATCCCATAATCTATATCCCATTACCCTTGTCACCATATCCTAGGAAAATGCATTTAGAGGACTTTGGCTCAAGTTTGCTGCGTTTTTCTTTACGAATGTGCACAAAAGCCTCGCCGCCAAGCACTTTCAAGTATACATAGAAAGGTGGCTTGCCCGACCACGCTTCTTGGGGAGATTGATTAATCAAGTGTATGGCTGTCATAACAGCCTCTGCCCAAAAACCATGGGGTAATGCAGCATGAGACAGCATTGTATGGACCTTATCCTGTATGGTCTGATTCGTACACTCTGCAACTCCATTTTGGGGTGGATTATGAGAGGCAGTGAGCTCCCTCTTTATCCCTTTGTTGTCACAAAATGCCTGAAAGGCCTTGGACTTATATTCCCCACCATTGTCAGAGCGAAGACACTTAAGTGTCTTATCAGTTTGATTTTCAATCAATGCTAATAATTTTTTAAACTTGTCAAGCACTTCATCCTTGCCACGAATAGGATAAACCCATACCTTCCGTGCAGCATTATCGACACAGGTGACAAAATATTTCTTTCTCCCTAAAGATAATCCTAACATCTGACATACATCGGAATGTGCAAACTCTAGAGGGGAAGATTTTAGCGAAAGAGACTTTTTATGAGAGATCTGTGCATGTTTATCATAAACACAATGATCACAATGCTCAAAATCAGCATAACAGAAACTAGACAAGTAACCCAAACGAGAGAGCACTTTCATTCCAGTTTGACTCATGTGTCCCAACCGGCCATGCCACAAAGAAACACTTGGCTGCTCGGTCAGGGCAACAACATGATCACTCACACTAGATACATGGAGAGGATACAAGGTATCACATTTACAACCTCTGGCAATCACTCTAGATCCCTTATAGATTTTCCATTTCCCATCACCAAAGGTGGTATGAAATTCATCATCATCTAGTTGCCCTGTGCTAATCAAGCTCTTCGCGAGCTGAGGTACATGCCGTACATGCTGAAGTGTGAAGATAGAACCATGCTAAAACTGCAACTACACACTGCCAATACCTGCAATGTCACATGCATAGTTGTCCCCCAGATGAACAACACCATGTTGACCCCTTGCATAGGCAGAGAACCACTCACGATGAGGGGTGACATGAAAGGAAGCACCTCAATTGAGAATCCAAGCATGCATGTCATTGTCTGTATCTGCAAGTAAGGCATATGTACGAAAGTGTGAAGGGACAAAGAGTACGTCATTTCCATTGTCACTGTCATGAGTGACTACATTCACCTATTCAATTCTGACACTGCTCTTCTTAGGCTGACTCTCTTTCTTCTCTTCCTTGCTATCATCTGTCTTCTTGCCCTTTCCTTTCTCTTTCTTCCATTTGTAGGAGTCACGTTTAAAGTGACCCTTCTTGCCACAATGATGGCATTCAACATCTTTGCCACGTGATTTACTACGTCCCTTGCTATCAGATTTGCCTTTTTGCTGTGATTTGCCTCTAGTATGCAAAGCACTGGAAGACTTACCGGATGCATTGTTCTGCCGATTCATTTCTTCCATGAGTAGAGCACTCTCTACATCAGCATACAAAAGAATCGCATTAGAATTACTCATAGCAGTCGTGAATGTATCCCAACTCTCTGGCAGAGTGCAAAGCAAGAACGTAATCTTAAATTCTTCATCAATCAAGAAATTCAAGGCAACCAATTGGCTGAAAATGGAGTTAAACTCACTCAAGTGAGTAGACATTGTTGTACCCTCTTTCATACGCAAATCCATAAGCTTTTTCATCCCTTTGCTTGTAGCAGTCTTTTGTGTATACAGTTCTTCTAGTCGAGTCCAAATAGCATATGCAAAATCCAAACCTTCAATGTTAAATATCAAAGTATCAGAAATTGATAGCTCGATGGTTGAGCATGCAAGCTCATTTAACTCATCCCAATCTTCCTTTTCCATGTCTGCGGGCTTTGCCCCTTTGGTCTTAATCGGCTTTGCTTGCTTCTTCTGCAACAAGATATTGTAGCACTATTTTTGCCAGACTGCAAAGTTATGTGCTCCTTCAAGCTTCTTAATGTGCATGAGATTATTGCTGTCATTGCTGCCAGCCCTGATTTTCAGCCCAAATGTGACAAAAAATTCAGCAAATGCAGGCCCAAATCGTCACACAAGTGACCAAGGTACAAATAAGTACCAATCAACAATAATTGACCACGTAGAAGGAGAAATTTCAGATCTATAAGTAAATTTTCAGAAGCACCAAACCATGTGCTACAACATTCCACAACTGTTTACAGCTGTTCCAAGGCCAAATACATCACATTACATGAGAAGTCCCAAATTTTAGCTACAATTTCTGTTGTACATGTACACACAGGCATAAAATTTGACACGCACGGTCAAAGAAGCCCAAATTTTTTTGCTCAAAGCATCAACCATACATCTACATTGTCTCTGACATGCATAGAACAGGCCAATTTTGCCAAAATAGAGCAATTTCAGCAAAACCCCCAAATTTCACTGCCCGTTCTATCCCGATTGCACTAATACATGTTCCTGAAAGCATAAAACGGGCAAAACTAGCAAAATTTCACAAGATTTTTGTAAAAGCTCTTAATTTCTCGGGTCCAAATGTACACCAATGTCAGCCGATTTGACTCAGCTGAACAGAATTTCACCAATACAGTAAAAGCCCCAGATTTTATGGGTCCAATGTTGAGAAATTTCACTTAGATGAGCAAAATTTAAATAATTTTGGCGAAATCCCCAATTCAAATGCATACAATGTATACAATGTTTTGACGTAGATGCCTCAAATTTGCATGAAAAATACTCAATCTGGAAAAGTGCTAAGTTTTTGGGCCTAAATTTACATAAATTTGCACACTGTGCTTGCGCGTGCGTCCCTGTCAGGAAAGAGGGGTAAAAACTCATTTTCCTTTTCTTTTTTTTGAAAAAAAAAAGAACATGACGGGAGGGGGTCCATTGACCCGCCGTGCAGGTCGCCGCCTGGTCGCGTACTTGTCCCGTCGCGTAGTTGCCACATGGTCGCCTGCCCGTCCTGTCGCGTATTGACAATTGTGCGGCCTCCGCTATCCTGTTACTAGGTCTAGTTGTTTGCAGCCCATCAAGCTTGTGAACTGTTGCCGTACTGTTTGCGGTGGCACTCAACCATTGAGACCCACGGACCGCTTATTTCTTCAAGCGTTCCAAGCTGAGTACTAATGGCTACCTCTCACATAGCCAACACGCTATCTATCTCTATGGGCATAGTGAGCTTACCTCCATGTCCGATCGAGTTACTTCCTCTTCCGAGCACTTCGGTAGGTCCACGATCCAAGTGCAAGCTTCAAGCAAGCTCCATCCTCAAGCTCTGCGCTCCAAGCTCCATTGCCACGAGCAAGACAAGAGAAGAGAAGAGGAGAAGAAGAGAGGAGAAAATGGAGAGCTTCTCCTTTCCTGTCCCTCACTCTCACACACTCACTTCCTCACACTCTCATACTCCCTCTCTCAAGCACAAGCTCAAGCAAGCAAGAAGAAGAAGAAGAAGAAGAAGAAGAAGAAGAAGAAGAGAACCACTTTTGGCCACACACAAGAATGAGCTTCTCATTCACTTTTCAACTTTATATACAAAACCCTAAATCCCTTTTGGGCAGTCATCCCCTTATCCCCTTTTTTACATGGCCGGCCGTAGCCTAGGCCCTTTTTCCCATTGTCCTCCTATCTTTCTAGCTTCCTTTCTACTGCCCATTTATCTTTACAAATTGCACGGATGAGAGCCTGGCACTCTTAAAATAAATCATGGTGTGCCCTACGCCTTTTTTACAAAAGTATTGACTTGCACTTTTTCTCGTGCGCCTTTCTCCTTGATCTAGGACTTTTTTGCACTTCTTATGTTTCCAAATTCTTCTTGGTGCGTCTTCGTCTTCTGTTTCACTTTTGCCTTGCCTTGTCTTCTGCGTTAGATTTTTCGGCTTTTTCACCTCGTTCGTTTGAGGATTAACATTATCCCCCTCCTAGATGAGTGCCAGTTCCATGGCACTCATTGTTGTAGATAGCACGCTTTGGCATGCACTGAAGACGTGGGTGGAAGGGACAGTTGTGGTTTGCCATGGAGGAGTTTTGGTGGTGGGGCGGATGAAGGTCGTTTGGAGCATGTGGTTGATGATTGGTTGGTGGTAGGGTTGGTGAAGTTGGTGATAGGGTTGGTTGTGGTTGGGAGTTGCACTTCTGGGTTGGCATTGGTGTTGGTGTTCTAGGGATTCTGCGGTCGACGATTCTTGGTGGGCTTACATGATGATAAAGGATAAGAATTGAGAGTCGAGTGTTGGTGAAGGGCGAACGACACTTTTATTGGAGTCTTCAATATTTGCAATTGAAAACCTTTCATATGTGGTCTCTCCTTGGAGATAGTGCTAGTCTTCTTATCGTGTACAAGATGTAGTTTGATTAGTTTGGGAGACAGGTCGAACTCTAACCAAGCTAAGAGTATTGTCATGCACTTGAGGATCCAAACTGTGTATATATTTTGGTGCCGATGCTATATGAGTGCTCGTGCATACTTAGATATTACGTAGTTAGAAGACCGTGGGTTTGGTTCCTCATAACAATGTGTGGATGAAGCAAAGTTGTCCATGTTGAGGAGAAGTATACAGGAAGGTATATGAGATATCCTTTGCGTTGTGACAGTATGATATAGCATAATTGAACTTACTGACACCGAAGTTTCGGTAGCTAGTAGGTATCGGGCTTGCTCGAGTACGGTGTACTTTTCATGGCCATTGGTGCGCTGCTTACCGCAATCTATTGCAATGATACTAAGGCGGAGTGCAAAGAGGAATCGTTCAAGTGGGTCAGGGTGATAGGCCTAACCATAGGCAAGACAGGCTCCCTAGGTATGTCTTGCCCTTGATGTGCCCTGAACAATTGTGGGGGATGTGTAGAGGGCTAGGAAAGTAGGGACGGAGCCAAGCCGACCAAGGTTATTGGGCGTATCTAATTTGAGGACCCCTAGGTGTCGTGCTGTGATTGTGAGTGATTAAAAAAAAAAAACAGAATAATGTGAGTACAACCATTGTAATACATTGAGGCTATCAGCCTTTCAATGGGTTGGGAAATGTTGAGATTCGAAGGCTGTGGAAATGGATATTACAGCGATGATTGTGTCCTAGCCTTGTTGCAAGAGAAACAGTTATTGAGATAGGGAGATACACTGGAGATTTTGCAAAATCTCTTTGTACCGTGCGATGTTGGTACAATTGAGGTAACAGTTGCCGTAAGTGCCAAGTGTAGAGTTTAACCCAAAAAGAGAGAGTGGCCCCTGATCCTGCTTTGGGCCATGCAATATAGACGATTGGCAATGGTGATTTTCGCTTTCGGCAGTGAGGCTTCTGTCATGGCTCTTCGTGAGGTTGGTGGTCTTGCGGTCACTTGGGCCCTAAACACTTTCGTACAAAGATCTGTGTTGTCCTGCTGACGCTTCGTGAGAGTATATGCAAATTATATGCGTAAATTATGATGAACAAATGTAACACAAAAAGATATTACTTCGTCTAAATCCTATGGTGTTGACTGCGATGTATCTCATCGGCGCTTGTTAAAGACATGCCATGTATTAGTAGTAAGAGAGGTTTGTACAGTAGAGGGGAGCTTGTCCCTTCAACCACTTAAGGACAAAAAGTTATGGCAAGATGGCCTTTGTTAAGCAACTTATACAACATAGGGGCTATTCTATTTGTATGAGGCGGGGGTGAGTTCGGGTGGTCAGGCGATTGGGGCTATGCTGGTGAGGGGCTCCTATCAGGCTGGGTAGGGAAGATATCGGCCGGGACCCAAATGGTGGTGTCCCTGGCCGCAGTTGTTTCAAGAATGCTTTTAAATAATTCATCAAGTTCCCTCTTGTTTTTAGCTGTCTTCTCCTCTTTTGAGCACCTAGTGTCCAAGCCTCTGGTGAGGGTCTACACGGCCGGGTTTACCACCTCTCGAGCATTCCCTTGAGCCTTCGTTTTCCTAGCCCGGGAAGTTTTTGGCTTGCTTCCGGGGTGATGTCGCTTAGGGCCTCTTTTCGGTGCGTACCTCTTAAGGGTAGACACATAGTGCTCTGGTGGAGGAGCTTGTGCCGTATGCTCCCTCCCACGACGGATAGCTTCCTTGCAAGCTAGCTGCACTGGGTGCTCCATGAGAGCTACTGTGAAGAAACTTACAAAAAGTGAACCAAGGATTAGGCCCTAAGGCAGAATGTAATTATTCTTATCCATGTCGCTTCGTGAGGATAAAAACCAGTTGTAGAACTCAGGATTATACTGGAGTGTGGCATACGCATCTTGTACTTGTGGCAGCTTACTCAATAACAATAGATATTTTGCAACATCGAGTAGCATGGTACCTTGTTCGAGCCTACTCGCAACATGTAGCTCCTCCTCAGTGAGAATTTTATCAATTAGAGAGTTTTCTTGGCTAGTTTTAGCTAAGTCCATACCCCGAATGGCAGTCAGTACTCGAAAGGAAGTTGGCGCCACATAGGTTGGGTCTCTTTGAGATTGCCATTTGGCCAATCGCTCCTCTGAGACTGTCATAATCTGGGCTCCCAGTTCGGCCATTGTAACGCGGTCTTCAACCCAACGTTTTTCAAATTGACTTGGATCCTCTGATTGTCGCTTTAGTTGCTCTATCTCTAAGAGATTTGGTTGGCAAAGCACATCATTGAATGTCACAGTTAAGTGTAGTTCATCGGCTTCCTCATCAGAGATGAGTCGTATGCGTTCATGCAGGAGCCTGTCATAGTGCTCGTCAAGATGTTCTTGCTCTTCCCAGGATAGGGAAAATGGTAAGTATTCTTCAAGTTGCTTCCTAGGGAATGCATCCATGTCTGCAAGGATGTAGACATGTGTGAACAGTTTGAGCTTAGCATCCAACTCAATTAAGCATTCTGCGACACTTCTATGTTCAATGAGGGCTTGCTTTGTTGCTATCTTATGCAAGGTTTTAGGAGTTTCCCTGGGCTTTAGCATAGCTGGGGGACTTAGACCTAGACGAGCAAGATTGGTTAACTCTAGGATTGCTTATGTCCTTGGGGTTTCCATGTTTCTCCTAAGGCTTTGTTGTTATTGTGTCATGGTTCTCTTTGGATATGACTGGTATAGATTTTTCACCCTGTTGTGACAGTGTTGTATCCACTCTTGATTGGTCAATGCAAGTTTTGTTGTCAAGGGATTGAGCGTTGCAAGCAACTACTAATGGTGATGGTTGCTCTGACTTATCAGAACACATGGATGTTTTTGAGGTTTTGCCACTGTTAGGGGAGATGGCAATAGTTTCCTTAGTGGGTAGACTCGATGCTTTATTCCGAAGTTCTTCGGTGCTCTTGGTCTTAATCTTCTTGGCGTCCACAACTACTTGTAACTGCAGTTGTGTTCGTTGTGTTCTCCTCTTGTTCGTGGGCAATGAAGGTGTCTTTCTTAAAGACTCGGGACCCTGAACTAGGTCAGCCCGTTGATGTACTTGGTTGGGCCTTAGCACTCTCTTTCTCTGGTGTGCTCTCATGGGACTTAGTTGTGACTTGCTGAATAGCCTTGCTAGGTTGATTGGTCAGATGCGCCATCTCTTCGGCCACATCTTTGAGAGATTTCTCCTCAAGCCTAGGCTTTAGGTGCTTCGGGAATGCTAGAGGTATCAAGGATGTTGGTTGCGACACCTCTTCCACCGGTGAATGGCTAAGGACACATTCCGCTAAGGACACATTCCGCAAGGGGCATCGTCACAGCCAAAGGCTGTGACAACTGTGATTCCTGATTGGAAGTAGTAATGGCTAGTTTAGCAGAGTGGCCACTATTGGTAGGTTGCAGTGTCAAGTCCTTAAGCTGATCAGAGGTGTTTTGTTGCCCTTTGCGCATTCATCTGTGCAGATCGAGCATTAGTTGAGCTAGTCACGATGGATTGCATAGGCATATCCTTAGGCTGAGAGCTAAGGGTGGTGTCATATCCTGCATTTTAGACATTTGGAAGCTCAGATGGAGATAGAGATTGGAATTGAGCAGCTGCACTTGACGACTGCTTTTGTGCTTCCTGCGTCCGTTTAGGGAAAGAGGGTGTAGGAGACTTGGGACTCCTAAGTGGCTTTGACACTGGCTGGACGATTTGCTTGTGGTTGTTAGATGATTCTGCCATTTGTTGTTGAGCAATTAACCTTACCATGAGCAATGTTGTACCTATGATGCTCGTTATCCTCTTGGGAAATGAAAGGCTCCTTGGGCACTAGTGGCTTTTGTGCACACTCGATGGGTATATATGATATTCGTTTATTAAGCACGCTAGACTGAGGATCTACCCTTCGAATAGTCCCGTTTGGTTTCTTGATTTTCGTGAGGGACTCAGTCACGCCAACCTTATTGAGTGAAGACTTGGATTTTCGTCTAGATTTCCTCCTTCACTTCTTTGCTTTTGACACGATGTGGCCTTCAGTTAATAGAGGTGATTTAGCAGGGGGCTTTAATACCTAAATCCATCAGTTATCTATGTAATACCCTTGAGCTCGTAGCAATGCTTTGGATATCCATCACGGCATTGTGTGGGCTCTCCATCGATGCCTTCATCTATAAGGCTTGGGCCTCTTTTATGATCTTCTACAATATTTGTAAGTCCAAAGCCTATCCTTAGCATTGTCTCCTGATCTTCTCTGTTCAACATGCGCTTGTATCAACTCTTTGAACAAGTCCTTGCTCTCGTTAGTAGGGTTACCTGTTATGTCAGCACGTTCCTTGCCTTTCCCTCGAGGTTCGATGAGGTCACCCTTGCTAAAGATTGTGACTATCTTCACACCCAGTAGTATCAAGTGTATCGTCTGTGCTACATAATCAGCCTCACACTTGGTCGCTCTTTTAAAGGGTCTTCCTAGGAGGGTTTTTTTTCCACAATTAGCACTATTTGGAGGAACATGGAGAAGGATAGGCAAGCTTTTCGTTTCAATAGTTACAAGGATTTTGCACTTCCCTATAAGTGCTTGCAAGTGTCCGCCAGAAGGACTAAGAGTTGCATTAGTCGGTGTGAGCTCTGGTTGTCCTAGTAGGGTCCATGCATCATAGGTCAAGATATTAAAATTAGCTTCTTTATCAATGAGAGCATCGACAGTGTGCTCTCTTTTCGTGGTGAGTTTGACCCTAAGATAAGGAGGCGGTACTATGTCTTTATCTTCCGGGTCTTGACTTATAATTTTAAGCCTTCTGACAAATGCCCTTGAGTCCCCAACTGCATGACCAGATCTGGATTCTCCACGGATGTCTTGGATCGTCTGTGCAGTGCTATTTAAGGTGCATCTATCGTTAGGACTGTCATATCTAGTCATCCTCACAGTTGTAGCTTGGTGGTGTTGCTTTTTGCTTTGACTAGATGTAGTCCGAATGCAACACATACGTATTTTTGTGGTGTGGCCTTTTTGCCCTTGTTGGCTAGATTGGCCCATTGAGGTTCTAGGGTCTCTGTTTGTCTTTGCTTGTCACGGCGCGCGTTTTCTCTCCAACCTACTTGGGGGAGGTGCAGAGGGGGTAGAGCCCCCTCTGCGGGGTCCAGGGGGAGCAGTCCCCCCTGGCCCACAGGGCCGTTATGCTAAATATCATATGTGATTTGAAGGGCCGTTCGTAGCCAAATTTTGAACTACTTGCTCTAGATTTCAGCCCAATGATAGATCTATGATGTGCTTTCAACTTTATGTGGTCTCTAAGTTGGTTTCAAGGTCTACAAGTTAAAAATTTGACTAAATTCAAATTCGACCCAAAAAGTCCGAATTGCAAGGGCCGAATGCCCAATGCGGCCTGTTTGAGGGCCAAGGATGGAGTTGGGTGGGCCGAATGCAAGCGGTCCAAAGGGTGAATTCGGTTGGCCTGAGGGCTGAGTGGTTGGAGGGCCGAGGGCCAAGTGCCAGGTTGGGTGGAATGTTAAGTTTGTTCGAGTGGTCGATTCGGACGGGGGCCGAGCGGTGGGTGTCCGAGTCGAGTGGGCCGAGGGCCAAATACAGGACGGTCCTCTGGGACTCCGCCCAAAATCGCCGTCACCCGAACGGACCGAGTAAGACTAGTTTTTCACCAGACTCCACAGAACTCGTCGTGCCAAGTGATCGAGGCCTTCCTACTGGTTAAGCACCTCCAGGTCCAAGCTATTTATGCAGGGAAGGTGTGGAATTACTTGTGGTAGACAAAGAACTCCTCAATTGGCAAGATCGAAGCATGTCCACGCAATGAAGCTTTCTCCCTCTCTCGAGCTCTCCCGAAACCCTGCAACGTAAATGTGGTCTTCCTTGCCACTCCTGGCCCCTTATCACCCTGCCTAGGTCTATGCTCACCTTAGTCTTGCTCCCCTCACCAATATTTAACCCAAAATTTCATTTTTTGCCATTCTTTTCCCTATTTCAGCCTGTTATACAACAACAGAAAATCCTACTATATGCTCCAATGTTTTGCTTCTATCCTACCTAAATGCAAGAAAAAATCACAAGGAAAATACCTACACTACTCCAACATGCTTTTCCAAGTCCAAAAACCAAAAACCTACTTGCTAAGGAGATTGAATACCCCTTCATATTCCCTTGCTTCCTACCTATCTATCTCAAGCACCGATTCAGGGAAAACCCTACTTTGATACTCGATTTGAAGTGCGCAAGCGCTCAAGGCTTGAATCCGTTGTCCCGACAACAGAACCAAAATGTGGTGGCACTTAACTGCCGAGACCCACGGACCGCTTATTGCTTCAAGCGTTCGAAGCCGAGCACTAATGACTATCTCTCATAGAGCCCGACGCGCTATTTATATCTACGGGGGTAGTGAGCTTAACTCCATGCGAGCTACCTCCTCTTCCGAGCACTTCGGTAGCTCCATGGAGCCCCAAGAGGAACATCAAGGAAAAGGGAATTCTGTTGCAAGAAAATCTATCTTGTAACATCAACAAGCTTTTACTTCATTCTTTTGATAACCAAAACAAAGAAAACAACAAATCTTCACGCAGCATCATAATAGATTTCTCCTACGGATTTGATAGAATCAACCATAATCTTCAACATCTTCATAGAATTCATCAATAGAACAAAGAACATAGAATAATACACCATCTTTGAATGGAAATCAATCACATATTATTCATCTTCAATGTCTTCATAATTCTCTCTCTCAATCTCTCATATACAGTTACACTGTTTTGATATAATTGACTATCTCTTGCTCTCTCTCTCTCTCTATCAATAGTACATCATCTTCTCACTACAATACTCTCATAATTACTCTCAATAATTCTTCTTAGGTCGTGGATGCACCTCCCAAGAGGTATGTCTGATATGAAGAGTCACTAGAGCCACTACAGTGCCTCTTAACAGCTCATTACTGTCACTGTCACTCAGTCTTCTCTTCAGTCTTTAGCAGCTGCTTCTTCCACTTGTTTTAGCTCTTTTGAACTTAGATTCATCCTTTCCAAAGGTTAGAAAACTTTGCCAAAATCACACATATATTCTACAGAACACTTACAGAAGGTCTACAGAACAGTTACAGTACAGCACCAGAGCAGCTACAGTACAGTTATAGTACAGAGATAGAGTAGCTACAGAGGCTCTATAGAAGGTCTACAAAAGGTCATCAGAACCTCATAACTCATACTCAAACCATTCCATACTATCAAAAACTATTCAATAAGTTTCCAAAAGATCTCAATCTTCATTAATCATCAATCCATGCTTCATACAGAAGACAATCAGAACAAAACAGAAGCTATACAGAACTAATCGAAATCTCATAGAACATCATAGAGCTTCATATCTCCACTGAGAATCATCATGAACTTCCAAAACATAATCAATATCATCCAAAACACTCTCAAATAATTCCATTAACAACCATACATTACTCTAAATCCATCAAAAATCAATCATTCAGTCCTCAAAAATAACAAAAATCAGTAAAAAATTCAGTCTTTTTTCACTCTCAACATATCCCCTCACTTAGAAAGAAAGCGTCCTCGCGACCTAAGGAAAAGAAGAATATAAGTTCATTAAAGAGCTCAATTTTATCTTCCGTAGGATCTTCAATAGTCTCTCCAAACCACAACCCCAACTTATTACCTGTATCTGATAGAAAAACATCACTAAAGGAAAACTTCGTTATTCATTTACTCATATAATTAATCATTTAAAAGCCATAACAAATTGATAAAGAATATAAGAGGTTTTTCTTCAGCTTTCCACCATAGGCGTTCCATCCACTATCAATCGTTTGAAAAGAGCTCTCGAACAAAGTATTCTCAATCAGCACGAACTCATCACATACAATTATTACAATACACACACAAACACTAACACAACGATCTGAATGACACCTCAAAAAAGAGATATATATATCATGAAGAATCATCCAAAATACATTGCAAAGGCATCAATGAAGATGATCCCTTTTGAAGTCTTGGTGGTTTCGAAAACGATCCATGGAGAAGGATTCATCTACAAATGTCTTTGGAGGATTTTGAAAGAATTACAGGAAGCACATCCTTTCTAGTAAAACAAGGTATCTGCTAGGTAGACATAGGGCATGAAAATACAGGATATCCAACTGGTGGGAGTCAATGTTCACATTGACATTCATACAAAGTTTTGGAATGGCCTTTTGATCATTATGGGAATGCCTATGCATGTATGCTAGATACCAAGCAAAATGAGCTGTCAATCTCACAGAAGGATCTAGAGATTGTGAATATTGATGAGCAAAATGAAGGTAGTTCTGGTATATGCTTGACTGACAGCTGTCCAATCTCCTGGAATTATTGGCCAGTTTATCTGAGGTCCCGTAAGAGAATCAGTCGAGCTCCATCCTCTTCTTTTGGGAATCTGCTAATTAAACCCTTCGTATTCACTAACCAACTGAGGGGTTTGAGAGATAAAAGTGGTAGGAGATGGAAGTGGAATAAGTAAAAGCGGATGAAGAGATGGGTAGGCAAAATCATAAAACGAGGAATAAGTTAAAGGAGTGGCTGAAAATTTTAGGGAATGAGTTAGGAAGGGTGTTAATTGATAAATAGGAAAAGTAGAAGGTATATGGATGGATGGCGAAGGGCATGGTGGAGAAGGGGAAAATACTCTATCTTCGATAAAAGAGCAATATGTAAATATGGGAATTTGAGGAAAAGATTAAGATTGGAAAAGAAGAGGTAAGATTGCTGTTGAATTTGTTTGATAAAGGGAAAAATAGGTATCATAGCGATGAGCCATTTGTTGGTAATACAATAGGCTAGGAACAGAGGGACCCAAGACAGATATTCTCTGATAGGCATAAAAAAAGGTTGAATCAAATGAATGGTTTTTTGAAAGGTGAGCTAAGAGATTCACCCTCAGTTGGTTAGTGCTCTGTACATAGGTAAAAGCTGTGTTCTGACGTTGATTCAGGACCATAGAATCAATCATTGAGTGCCAGGAATTATTAGGGCAAGTAGCCACTTTTGAAGAGTAACTTTGGAACATGTCATCTATTGGCAACTCCAAATAGTTGACATATAAAACAACTTGCAAAACCACGTCTCCCATATACCAGGCCATATCTACTTCATCTGGAATCAATAGATCGCCTTGTAGATACATATATGACAGCAACATGGTATCCGTCGTCACAGAATCTTCAAACACTATACGGACCACTTCTGTCAGTAACTCAGGAGACCAAGCCCTACTCCAATCATCCTCTGGAAGAGGAAGATCCATCGTTGAAAGCTTCATGTAAAAGACCAACTTTTGCAATTGATAGTGGACAAAAAAAGAATGGTCCAGAGGAACATACTCTTGGAAATGCTCAAATGTTGACTATAACAAATCCATCCTGGACTGCAATCTTTTCACTTTATCTTGGAATAAAGAACACAATGTAGCCTGTCTTTGGAGAACTGCCAAGTCCTGCTTAGAGAGAAGGAATCATATGAACATTGGGGCTTGGAGGAACAGACCGTGACTGTGTCAGTTGGTCTTGTAACTGCTTGATTTGGGAAGCTTGTGATTCCACTGTGTCATGAACAGTTTGTAAGGCTGAGAGTTTTGCATCTAAAAGAGTTTGAAACTCTTGCGCTTCTTTGGACATCCTCTCCTTCTCCTCTGAGATTTTAGTGACCTCTGATTGAGCTTCTGTTAACTGAATCTTCAAAGAAGATATCTCTTCTCTCTGAGCTTCAATCATTTGGGTTTGTCGCTTCATCTGCTTAAATAGATTTGCAAGTGTGTCTTTAGCAGAGGCTAACTCTGATGTTGCCTTATGTAACTGGTCTTTGGACTGCATCAGTTCTTATAAAAGGAAGCATACAGCTGTTGAGCACAGGCTTTCACTGAAAGTTTAATCGAACTCTGGATATCTTTACAGAGGAATGGAATGGCATCTCCCGACACTAGACTGTTCAATGAAGGGACTGATATGTCCAAGGAACCCTCTCTATGTGCTCTGAACAGGTTGTTACATGTGAGGTAAGCAGGGAGGTCACTGCTAGATGTAGTAGGAATTGTGACTGAAGGAAGAACTGAAGAAGCTTTATCTGCCACACGCTTCAAGCGTTTTCGCTGAATGACCAATGGAGGAGGGGAATCAAGATCCTCTATATCAATAGGTTCTGACTTTTCTGAAGGTGGAGGAGGAGGGACTGGATCAGATGGAGGAGGTGGTAGCACACCCTTCTTTAGGCCTGAGTATGTCAAGAAAGCATACTGGTAGGATCCATAGGTGACATTTGTAACATTTCCCCTGGTTACTTTGATGAAATGTTGATCCATCTTTGTAAGTAGGTAAGTGCTCCAATTAATAGCCACTCCTTTTAACACCATCCTGGAAGCTGTAAAGAGCTCTTTGGACAAGTAATGGGATGGTGTTTTGGCACGCATAAACCTATCTTGGAGGAACTGATAGACCAACTTCCACACAGGATCAGTGATCATGGAAAAAGAGACTCCTGAAGTGTTGATCACTTTCTTGACATCTAGAATTTCCTTGGTCTGCTTCTGTAACAGCTTGAAAATCTCATCGTTAGAAAATAATTGTCTAGCTGTAACAAAGGGCTCTCCCTTGTAGAGAAGAGACAGAGCCTTCCCTAACCCTTGGGGTGTCAATATCATGGAAGCACCATGGACCAGTCCCGACTTCTTGCTGTATGAGGCAAGGAACTCATCATACAAGGATGGATCATTTGGAATCAAGGGAAATGAAGTAGCTACGAAAGTCGCAAGTTCGGCTTTCGCTTTAGGCTCAAAAGCTAGTAGAGAAGAATAATCCCTACTGACCAGCGGGACATACTGGATAGGAGGAGGAGCGTGAGGCGCCATTCAGATGAAAAACACACACACCACAACACAGACAGTCACAAAGAATGCCTGCAAAATAACCAAAGGGCTATAAAAAAGAAATCAATAAAAAAGAATGACACATACGTAGACGTAACTAACCCATTTACCACCCCAAAAAATACACATCCTAGAAGAAATTTGGCATGATCTCTACACATGCGACCAAAAACTTCATGCGATGTAACAATCAGACATCCAAATCCCCATATCAGGCAAGAAAGAAAGAACTACATACCGTTCCCGTAATCGTAACACATAGACAAACCATAATACCATAAAAATATACCTCAAGACCAAACTATAACCTTGACCATCAGTGTTAACTAAAAAACTTTTACGCGCCTATCCCACGAAGCATATTTATTAAAAAGAGGAAAAAAGTGCAGTGAGGGTGAATTGTTTTAATGAAGGGTTCATTTTAAGAAATTATTAACAATGGGTGACATTTTATTAGGTTATAAACCTTAATAAGAAAACGGCGGTTCCTTCTTAAAATTTTAATTACAATTTATTAGGGTGAAACGGTGCTTTATCGAAACCCGGACTACGATTTTCAGACTGAGTCTCTAAATGCAAATTCCTTAATTAAAAATTTTAGTAATGTGGAGTGCTTTTTTTGCCAGCGCGTGCTTTTTTGTGACGGTTGGTTCATTTTTATTAAAAATTAAGGTGCCTCTTAAGCGTATGTAGCGCGTGCAAAGTGAACGGCTGGTTGATTTTTAAATTATTAAATTGTGTATTTAGCGCGAATGTGCGTGGAAAATGTGGGTAAATATAGTTCATTTTAGCAATTAATTGTGATTAAAGGGGTAATGAAAATAAATAAAGCTCACAAAATAAATACCTGGTAGGGGTGTGTATGCAATGGACTGAAGGCGCACGGAGTAATCTCCCAAAAGCAATGAATCCTGTCAAACTAAAACAAAGACCACTGACTAAAAAAAATAAAGCACCTTAGTGTTTTTGTTGATTTTTATTTTATTTTTTTTAAAATTTTGTATTTTGTTTGTTTTGTATTTTAGGTGTGTTTGTTTTGTGTATATTGTCTGGTTTGGTTAATTTGTTTTATTATTTTTTTCTTTTTTCTATTGTGTATTAAAAAAAATAAAAAAATTAGGATATATAGCACATGGATATGCTATGAAGTGTAAGAATGATTTTTCAGCCATCTTGCAAGTATCCACAATGTATGTTAATTCAACTATGATTTTTAGCCGATTTCTACGATTTAAAATGAATTTTTATGAAGTGTAGTATGAAAATTAGGGTTTTTTACATTCAAAGAATATTTTTGCATTTTATGGAAATA